>NC_043963.1:15209118-15809118 GCF_902148855.1 Sphaeramia orbicularis | reverse complement strand
GTGAGCTGAGGCGAGTAATTCCCCCGTCTACAGCAAAATCCTTTACCTCCCCTACCCAGCCCTGGACGCTGCCTCACAAAGCAAATGCACTCGGAGTGTGTGTGTGTGTGTGTGTGTGGTTGTGCATGTTCAAAGTATGCCGTTTGATTTACAGGCACACACACAGATAAATGGGAGGAGAAAGCTTTGATGTGCCTGGGTTGCAGAAAGTAGAGATGTTGGTGTGTTGTTCAACCTCTTTGTCTCGCGTTCTCCTTCTCGGTGGGCGCTGCGTTCGTGCGTGTGCGCGATAACCAGCGTGTTTGATACACTATGCTCATCATGACTCCCGTGTTTTTTCCCTCATTCCGCATTAGTGCACTGTTGTTCACTCACGTTGTCGGCGGGGACATTACAAGGGGCTGCAGTTTTCACTCACAGCGCTTAAAAAACAATTTCAAAAGCGTTAATCATTAAAGCCGTTTTTAATCATTTTTTAGTCTAGTTTTGATTCAGTAGTTCACTACAGCAGGACCTTAATCACATGCAAAAAAAGATAATACATCATATCACATCATTTCAGTTTTTAGTAGGTCCTTAAAGCTTACACACAGTCTCAAATTAATTACCAGTATCTAAATTTAAAGCCTGTGTAAAAGTGTCTCGAGGTTTATATTTTCACTTGGCACAAGTCGTTTTTTTCCACAGCATGGTCAAGGATACATACTGAGATTTGAATTTTTTATTTATTTATTTATTTTTGCTTCCCCAAACTCGGTGATTTGTCTCATCTTACCTCACTACTTTCAGGTTTTTTAGACCTATTAGGAGCATATGAGTGTTTTTGTAAATAGATTCTTGTAATGGACACAATAGATCTTTCTTCCTCCCATGCCATGTATCTTTGGATTACTTGAATAAACAAAAGACAAAACCGGTCTTCGTTTTTGTTAATTATTAGAAAATAGCAAATCTTCAGTTGTGACTGAACTGTGTAGGAGGAAAACATAAAATTAAATCAATAAGACTATTGCACTTGTTTCCAGAACTTTATAAATGTCTCTTGATATCTATTTATTTTTAATAGGAGTCTTCAATATCTGAGATGCAAACAAAATTCATGACTAGTCCTAAAATTTGCATCATTTTAACCTTATTTTCAGATATATTTAGATTCATTAAACCTGTTTGAACCTGTGTTTTCTGGATACACAAACCTCTGCCCTTCTATAAGCATGTTGCAATATGGCGGCTGTTACTGCCGGTCTAGACTACGAGTCATGCAGTACAGCTCCTTCATGCACTGGGCCAGCCTTGTTATTGCAGCTGTGTTGTCTACAATACATCTCTTGTTGGAGCACAGCAGGAGGCTGCTCAAAGCTTCTGGCTTGTGTGTGTGTGTGTGTGTATATGTGTGCACGCATGTGTTACAATCACATTGAAACCATTGGAACGTTCCTCCCCAGCAGTCAAGACTGCAAGAGCTGTTGTGATTTTGTGAGCTGTAACTGTATTTGGTGAAAAGGCCTGTAACTTCTTTAAGCCCTTTGTTAACACACATCTGATAGCCGACTGCGTTTGCATCCACACTGATATATTGTTACGCACATGGGTAGGTAATTTGCATGTGATTATTTGCATATTGTACAAAGCAAGTGCGCCTGACAGACCACCCACTGCTCGACTAGTGGGGCATCTGGCTGATACACAGCGTACATGATGTATTACTGATAGGGCCAGTGTCATCACTAGAGACTGACAGACAGGCAAGGTCACCTTCAGACACAGAGATAGGAAGCAGAGAGACAGAGAGATGGATATCTTCAGAGGCAGTGGCCAGATAAAACAATACAATCACAACTGGCTGAGCCCTTCATGGCTGTCTGCGATGCTGTCTGTCCGGTTTCACACACGCAGCGTTAAGATCTGTTTTTGCATGCTTGTCCTCTTATTCGCTGCTTCCCACTCTATCGCTTATTTGGCTTCACTCTCCTGCTGCGCCTCTTCTCTCCTTCTCTGTCTTGTGTGAGTGTGCATTTGCATGTTTGTAACACACAACAAAGCTCACAGCCACACACTGTATGTGTGCAGTGTATCAGCGGGAGTCGTCCATACAGGAAGCTCTCTCGCTTTGTGTACCTACACACATACACAAACTACCCACAGATGAGGCTCAACGGTTGTAGTGTTTCACTTGCATTGGGGACTCAAAATAGATGTGTGCGAACTGTAAAATGTATTTAGGAACGTGGTTGGAAAATAAAAAACGCGCCACTAAATTCAGCTCAAAATGGTGATAGCATCACAACAATCACAATGATACAGTCACCGCACAGATACAGTTTTGTCACTTGGAAAAAATCCTGTGATTTAGTCATCAGCACAAAGGACCGTGCAGTAGTTTTCTTAAATTTCCTTTGCTCTTTGTCATTCACAGCTTCTTCCTTGTAAACACATCACAATAACGGATGAGAGACTGCCTTCTGTATTGAGAGAAAACAACAACTCAGCACAACTTAAAACATAAAAAATGTGTTCCTTTGTCCACTCATTTATTAGCACTGCAGACTCACATAAACACACATTGCAAAATACTTCTTCTCTATCTCTGTAACAGGTGTAAGGAAGTCACACAGAATAATAACTCAAAGTTAAGCTGTTTACACCATTTTGCAGGAATAAAATCCACATTCACTATTATTATCTAATATAAATATTAGTCTAGCTTCGATGTTAGCAACACAAATGTTTCACTCTAAAAATTGACTTCATGCTGCAAAACGGTGCTTACAATCCTTTTAGATATCACTATTCCTTCAAAAACAGACTTTTTTTTTTCATTATTTATCCCCAGGACAAAATTAAGTTAATATGACTTGTAGTGTTAGTACACTTAAATGGTTGTTGATACAGTTTGAAGGTTAGGGTTTTTGAAGTAGCAGTACTTTGCTCATAAATGTCTTTATCAAAGAGACACATTATCATTATGGTGCTTATCATTATTGTAATTTCACCACCAAAGTTCTTAAAGTGCTTCCATTTTTTAATTTAAGAGCTTCTTGGGGGTGAAAAGCCAGCATCAAGCCCTCAGAGACACTGTTCTATTGGCCCGACAGCTGCTGTTACATAGTGAACATCTCCAAAATATCCTCTGTTCTTTTTTTACCAACCCTCCATCATCCCTCCCAAATCACATATTGCATCAGTCTTTGAAGTAACACATATACACCACCTTTTGTGACTCCCCACAGAGCTGTCGTACACACACAGACTGTACACATGAAACCTCCCCCGGCTTCTCGCACACACACACACATCCTGCCCTTGGCCAAACATTATTATAGTATTTGCATTCCACATGTATTACTTAACCTACATTTTAGCCTGAAAGTTAAATGTACTCTCGTGTGTGTGTGTATGTGTGTGTGTGTGTGTTTGAATTAAACCAAGAGGGAGATCGATTAGCATTGGCTTAAGCGAGCCCTCTCATTTCCTGTCTTCCATTACAGTGCTCAATCAGCCCACAGTTCCTTCCCTGCCATGCCCTGCTCAGGAGGTTGCCACTTGTAGTCGTACACATATATACACACACAGGGTCCGGATTAGCTGGCTGGGCCGACGTCCAATATGACAACTACACACACATGCACACACACACACACACACACACACACACACAGAGGCTGATATTCATATCCTTTCTGGACGCCCCTCTCCCTTTTCCGCCACAGCAGTAGTCCAGCCAGTATTAGAAAGATGTCTCATTAGCTCACCAGGCTATGCTAACAAGGCAAAGCTAACACAATGGATCACAGGCAAGTGGCCATCCAAAGTAAACACCAGGCCGTTTAAACACTGCACAACACAAAGGAAACCTCTATCACTCAGAAATGTAAGCAGCATTCCTTGGTCTTTTTCTGCATGTCTGTGTCTATTTAGAATCCTGACTCATGGGTATTACCTTGAGACCAGACAAGTCTCCGCTCTCAAGAGAACATCCCCAGCTATACGCAAACACACGCATACACATACACAACGGCAAACACACGGACACGCACAGGAAGCCAGGTATCAAAGGGAGACAGCTTTGAAGCAGCTAAATGAAAGGCTGAAGGCAGAAATGACAATGTTTTCTGGCAGGCTATAACTGTATGTCTGGCTGAGAGGGAGAGCTTGGGAAATAAAGTCAGTATTATGATCTGAACACCCAGATATGAGCTCTCCTAACCGCCTCCATCTGTCCCTCGCACAGCCTGCGTTTGAAGTCTCACTTGGATCTGCATTCTAGTCTATATATCCTGCTATTGCTGCAAGGATTTCTGACTGTGTTCTTGAAAAAAAAAAAAAAATAGAAGTGTGTGTGTGTGTGTGTGTGTGTGTGTGTGTTTTGTGTGCAGTCTGAATCGCTGAACACAACTTGTCATGTCCCTTGTGCTCCATGTCTGTGTTCTGCAGATAATGACCATCATTAGTGAATGTATTCTTTATTTCCTCTCCCTCCTTTAGCTTCTCACAGCCCTGTTTTCTGCACCATCACTTAACTCGTCTAAAATGTCTTGGCTAAAACCTCCGTGCAGCAGAAGTGTGTTGGAGGCAAAGACAAATATTTAAGTTGGACTCAGCCTGGCTGTTTTATGGAGCGAACAGCCAGGGCTAGTGTTATCCATTCTCACCGCCCCTCTCTGTCTAGATAGAGGGCAATGTGGTCAACATCATGCATTTTCCTATTATATCTGCCATTAATTTAACTCTCTCCCACTGGGACACTTCTGAAATAAAGAAGAGGGGAAACAAAGACTGGTGTGTTAAGCCCTGTGTTTTATCAGCACAGAGTGAAGCACATTGTTGGACGTGGCGGTCATGTGTGGCACTTGTGATTCTCCAGTGTGTAAAGTGTGTCTGTGGTTGGCAGTGTGATCGGCGAGCAGTGGTACTCGGCCCTCCAGTCTTAATTAGTATCATCTGTGAGCTCCACGTGACTCCATCCCTCTCCTCTTTTTCTTTATTTCTCTGGTTCTGTTTGAAATGGCACTATCTTCTACTGGCATAATGATTATGACCAAAAGTATTAACGAGTATGTAACAAAGTTGAAAATCTGCATTTTTCCAAGGCTACCTGAATGACACTACACTTCGCAAATTTCATAGTATGTTATTCATGTTACAGGACTTCATCCCACAATGCATTACATCATCTTCACCTTTTTTTTGTCATTTGTATTATCCTCACCTGTTTTTCTGGACTGTAGGTCACAATTCTTTATGTACATATTTTAAATAGGGATACACATCTCAGGAAAATTGGGCGACAAATAGTCTACTATTTCAGTTTGAAGTAAATTAGTAGAAATGCAAGGGAGCATCCAACTGCAGCAGTGATGAACAATTTGATAACATTTAAGAATTTCATTAATCCCCAACGGGGTAACTCTACCATTTGCCACCAGTTTGACTTGTATAAACCACAAACAATACAGTAACAGACAATACAGACATTAAAACAATGCTATACAAAGCCATAAAGAGGGTTTTTTTTAATACAAGATTAACAAATGAAAGGTACTGTGGATCTACCACATTTACAAAGTGTTCATTAAAATCATCTAACTGCTGCTGGGACAAAACCCCAACTGAGTCATTCAATAGAAACTGAGGCATTACCAGCTACTAAATGAGTTAGACGAGCTTCTAAATGACTTTTCCCTTCCCTATGTCCTCAACCTCCTATGTAGCAAATAATTTCACATGGATTTCTTTGTGTAAAAAAAGAAATAAAACTTAAGATTACAGTAAACTAATTAGTTTTATTGTTTTAATGGTTTGTGTTCTGTGACTATGGAGTACACTGAATTAATTTTCACATATAACAAACTGTGCTGTATATGACTACAGGTAGTTTCATGTGGTATACCTTAACCATAGTAACCAGTATGATTCCAAATAGAGCGTCTATTGTAGCCACAGTACTTCAGTGTCTTTTGCCTGAATGATAAGAGGACCTGTTAACACCGCGGTTGTCAGCTGACACAATGACACGACAAGTGAATCTGTTAAAGTGATTTATGTACTTGATTCCTTGAAAGGGTGTCTTAAATTTAAGGCAGGCGTAGGCGTTCACGTTCAAAGGTGCATACGCGCCCAACACACACAGAGCAACAAGAGCAAATCTGCCCACTTTGAAACAGCTAATGCTCATCCAATCCAATATGGAGCCGGGCTGACAGATGGGCCCAGTGTGTTCAAAGCAGAGGGCGCCGATTTAATATCCAAACAGGTCAAGCCAAAGAGAGGCGGAGAGAGAGACACCCCTGTGTAGGCACGGTGCAAAGGTCCTGCCAGCACCACCGCCACAGCTGGGACTCACCTCACCCCTCCATCCTCATCCCCCCTCTTCTCTCTCTGCCTCCCACACTCTGTCCATTTGTTCTTGTTACCAGACGGTGAAGCAGGCTGCACCTCACAAACATTGTAATCAGCATTTGTTTAGAGTTATTATTTCTGCCTTGGAGAAATGGGCTTGAGGGGCAGGTTATCCTTCCTTTCCCAAAGTCGCCAAGCACTTGCAGTGAAACCCATAAGGAGTGGAGGATTGCAGAGTGGAATCCTGCTGTTGCTGGCTCTGACAGCCTGATTTAGAGGTGCTTTCTCTTACCTCTGACACAGAGTCCCAGCCTGCCCCGTTCGACTGCAGGGTTGGGAGAAGAATAGCTGTGCTTATCCAGAAAGCCTGTTATTTGTGTGTGTGTATGTGTGTGCACGTGCAAGCGAGAAAGAGTGCATTGGCTTGTATGTGCGTGTTTGCTCACACAGCATGCTGGCATTTCTTTTTAACAACCTCCTTTGTCAGTCACTGAGATGTCGAAGATTGCGTGAGCACAGCAGATCTCTTGTACCTCGCCAGTGTACGTATGCACACACACACACACACACCCATACAGTTTTGTGTGTGTGCTGTCGGCCAGATGGAAGTGCTTATTGAGTGCTGGTGTGCTGGCAGATCTCTCTGTCTCAGAGTGAACGGGAGAAAATAAGGAAGAGAAAGAAGGAAAATGAGAAAGAGAGAAAGCGAAGTGGAAAACCCTTCCAATCAGATCCATCATCTTTGTGTGTGTGTTTATGCGAGTGTATGTGTGATCTTCCCAGCCAGCTCTTCCTGCCTCCCCTCTCTAATCTTATCATGTCGGAGCAGCAGATTAGTCCTCCCAGATCCCATCTCTGCCTCCAAATGCCACAATCAGCCTTTTGTTCTTTGCTTGTGCTTACTCTCCCCTTGCGGCAGCTGAGGTGAACACTCCCCGAATCCGCCCTCTGTGCCATTTTGAGCCTCCGCCTGTCAATGTCACACCGCTACCAGCCCTGATCTCCCATACCCAAACCTCCCCTACCTCTGGGGTCTTAGCTAACTAAGCTGTTAGCTCTGCAGCCTGCTAGCCTAGCTGAACTGCTTGACATTCCTCGCTAACACTGAGCTGCTGCTGCTGCTGCTCTTGTCTGCTTGACCTCCCCCTCCTGCCTCCCTCCCTCTCTCCCTCCCTCTCTCCCTCCCTCTCTCCCTCCCTCCTGCCTCCTTCCTCTTCCCCTTCTTCCACTCTTGCTGTCTCCTTTGTCTGTGTGTTTGGGATCTGTCTTTCCTTCCTTACCTCTGGCCGCCACCTCCAGAAGGAAGTCATAGATCCTGGCTGCTGATGTCACTGCTGGGGGGTGGATGGAGGGGAGGAGGGTCACTAACAGGGTTAGCAGAGGAAGAAGAGAGTGTTTGAAAAGCAGGGAAAATAAACAGAGGTTTCCTGTTAACGAGGTGCACTGGGGGCCTGTCGTGTGGGAGCAGGAGGGTCTGGTTTTGTTTAAAGCAAGGCTCTAGTGTTACAGTGTGAGAAGGAGGAGGACTAGGGCATTAGGTTGGAGGGTTACAGGTTGTAACAACGTTTCTTAGTTTTGTCACAGCTCAGCCTGGCTGCAAGGCATCAAACATATTGTAAAAGCCACAGTGAACAGATGTGGAAGAAAGCTGGGGCTCATTCTTGACCAAATGAGCAACCTTTGAGACTGGAAGTAGGTATTAGCCAAGTAATTTGTTTTGCACTAAAAAGCACTCTGTTGATTACACAGTCTTCAGCCTGAAAACACAGAAATAATCCCACACTCAGCCCATCTTTTAGTGTACACATCTACACATTTGCTGCCTCACATAAAGTTTCTTTTCAAACTGAAAGTCTGCCCTCTGTATTTCCCTCTTTTCACCCGGCCTTTGTAGCGGTGTGGTCGAACACTGGGGCCCCAGCTCCAAAGTCGACTGCACACACACGCAGCTACACAAAGAAATCTGCACAGCCTTTATGATCCAAGAGGCCAACCACCTTCAGCGAGTCAGAGGGAGAATTAACCCACTCACACTTGCCCAGACTGTCTTGGCCATTTTTAGAACAATAATGAATGCCTGTATTTTTATTTAGTTATTTTTGGTACTTTTGGATTCATCGTGCACTTTGGTAGAACTATGTTTACTCAAATAATATAAAGTATAAATCAGAGGAGCTTATTTGCAATTTTTACTCCACTGTTTTTTCTGGTAGCTTTCATTACCTGTTGATAACAACAATTTTGATATTTAATTTAACACTGCTTTTAGATGAAACACAATGTTAAGGATTAAATCAGTGGTTTTCAGCTTTTTTAGCCTCTGACATCTTGCAGAAAGGAGTGTGTAGTTGGCTCACATTTTAGATGTCTGAGTTGTTAACAACTCCACCAAACAGATTTTTTTCCCTCTTCTAAAATTCTCATATGGTTTCATTTCAATAAATAGTCAAATCTCTCAATAACTCACACAAAAATCAAAGCTTAAGAAAAACTGAAAACAGATGAGTTTATCAGGATTTTGTTTTTCCTTCTTTCCTCCCATTAGTCATGTGACAAGTCGACAGATTTATCTGGTGTGTCTGTTTACAAAGGCTGAAATAGTTCAAACTAGCTTCACCTCCAGAAACATGCTGTTCTGACACCAATGCTCCAATATTAATAATCTTACAAGGTCATATATAATAATGGATTCGAACAGGAGGAGAAAACCATCTCTTTTTCTGCAGTACTTCACCTACATTCTGCTGCTAACACCATGGGTCTTCAGGTTTTTTAGAAATCTTACATACTTTAATAAGATGATTTGGAAAACAAAGGGCTGGTTAGCTCATGTTTTCAATGTATATGTTAAAGTGTTAAATATTTATTTGTTTTTGTACATGTATATAATAGATTCATACATCTGCCACTAGAAAGAACCTGTAAAGTGATTATTAAAGTGAGTGTTGTAATGTGCAGGCAGTGTTTTGAAGTAGATCTGGTCATTCAGAGACAAACATTCCTTTTGAGTACAACCCATTCTTTCATTAATTAATTTCACGTTTCAACCCAAGACTCTGTTAGAAACTACAGCCAATCAGCGTTTTTGACTCAATTTTTCTTAATTAGTGACTCAAACTTGGTAAGGTTTCTCTACTTTTATGCTGAAGGCATTTTACTTGTAGACAAGTGTATTTATGTGACGTCAGTAGGATTTTTCACGTAGGACTTTTACATTTAAGCCTTTGTATATGTTGCTGTATTTATACTTTTACATAAGTAAGGATCTAAATACTTATTCCACCACTGATTCTGTGAGAAATCTACTTAAACACCTTTAAACATTTCCCAGCACCGCCTGTTGAGGTACTATAATCCAATCCCAGTCTGAGTGTGCCAAAGAATGCCACAGCCACTGGAGGGAGGGCAGCCACCATTGTCCTCGGCCCCAAAGCATGACTTTCAGATTTATATCTCTTCAATGAATAGAGGGGGAGCCTTGTACCCTTGGGGGTTTCAGTAGAGCAAGAGGAGGATAGTTGTAATTTTAAGTCTAAGGAAATGAGAAGGGTTTGCTCCTCCTACCTTAATTCAACCCTTTCACCCTCTTCATATTTTCTTCTCTATCTCCTTTGCTCTGTTCTCTTGTGCTCTCCCACTTTTTTTTTTCTCCCAGTTTCATTTCTTTCTCTCAGTAGTGGGTTAGTAAGTCTTTTGGCCTCTCCGCAGTGAGCAGCATTCCCAGGGTTTAGGGCCCAGGAGGAGGGAGGGCAGGGCCATGTTTAGCCTCTGGCAGGACAGACAAAGATGGCTGACATTGTGCGAGGCTCAGCTCAGCTCAGCTCTCTACAGGCAGCGTGGAATGTCTCTAATCAATTCAGCATTGTGGTTCTCTCTTATATGTCCTCTCTCTGTTATTTTCTATGGCGGGGCAGAGCACAATCCAGACAATACAACTACTAGTTCACGTGGAGAGTCTGAGCTGTCTATCATCCCCCTTCATTTTCTCCTTGTGTTATCTACTCATTTTTCCACCCCGCATGTTTATAGAATTGTGATAATTGAAAGCTATGTTTCACTCCCACTACATGCTCCATATGTTGCACTCTCAGTCTTTTCCCTCCCTCTCTCCTCTCTTTTTGCCTGAGAGGGCTTAATGCCGCTGCGAGCTTCTAAACAGCAATCTGCTCTGGAGAGCTGCAGCTACTCTATTGACGGAGATGATGATAGCTGAAGTAACACGGCTTCGGTTTGTGCGGTCGGGTTAAAATAACGTAGGTTCGCAACTGAAGTGTAGAAAGTGTGTGTGTGTGTGTGTGTGTGTGTGTGTGTGTGTGTTCACGGCTGCCTGTGCTTTTCAGTTTCCATCAGCTTTCTTTGAAACGCCTTTGATTTTGTAGTTTTACAGGCAGAAAATTAAATGTTCAGGTAGTGCACTGGCAGCAGTTACAGCCTCCTAAAAGTATTAATTATGTATAAGCACTGGATAACTACTCGCTGTGCTGTGGCAAGCAGCCTGTTAGTCTAGAAGGCAACAGTCTTTTTTACACTGGATAGACAAGAAGAGATTGGGATGGGTGGGCTAACTGCGGGTAGGGGGGGAGGGACATGACGTCACTGCATACATTTCTCCACACACGGTATGTCTACGTGCTTGGGGTGTGTGTTTCAGTCCATCAGTAGTGTGGTTGTCTCTGTTGAATCACAAGCAAAGTGTCATTGTGTGTCTATCTCTGTGTGTGTGTGGGGTTGGATGCTCACACAATCATCCAGAGCAGTAAATGCCTGACTGCTTGCCAGCTGCTGTTTAACACGTCCAGGCTCACTTACTCGCTCATTCCTCCTCCCTGCGAAAGGTTGAAGAAAGAGAAAGAGGAGTGAAGTCGAGAGAGAGAAAGGGGGGGGTGGGGTGGGAGGGTGAGAGAATGGAGAGGTGGTGGAATGAGGAAGGAATTAGAAAGATGGAAGAGTAGGGAGGAATGGAGAGAATGAGAAAACCAGAGGTGAGCTGGAGGGTTTAGGGAGGTGATGATTTGCTTGGCTGCGTGTGCTCAGCCTCCTCCCCAGTGACATAACAGAACAATGTACTCTAAAGGCTTTAAATATCTTTACTCTGACCTCATGTTCCTCCATACACACAAACACACACACAGCCCGGAGAGAGCGGATGTTAAACTGTCTGTCTTAGATTACGACAGATTTTTTTTTCCCCCCTCCTTTTTTTTCCCCTTTTATTCTTCGTTTTCCATATGCTCATTTCTCTCTGGGTGGTGTCAGCGCCAGTGCAGGTGTCTCAGCCGGTTATTGGAGCGCAGTGCAGCCCACTCCTTAATAAAGATCGCTAGGGCCAATAGGATTCTGCGTCTCAGCCCAGCAGTCTTTGTAATGTTCTTTCAAACCACTGTGACGGTCAGTTGGGCTCATGTGAAGGCACAATAAATATTTTATAACATGAAATGAAAACAGTATTTTGCCCTTTTCATCCCTCACCTCAGATCTGGCCTCAGTTTCTCCCCTTTTCTTCCCTCCTCCCCCCCTTTCCCCTCTCATTTCTCCCTCTTTTTTTTTTCCTCCATTGACTGGCCCTTCAAGCTCTCCTCTCACCTCAGTGCTGCCACTTGCTGGTCATGTTTAGAAATACAAACCTTTGCTGACTTGCACTTTATTAAAAAGCCAGTGGGTGGCAGCACATAAAGAGTACAATATCAAAGCATTGGAGAGGAATACTGTAAACTCAATAGTGAGGTAACATCTTTTAATAGCTCATGTGAGAGTTGAGTTAAGAGGAAGCAGAGGATTGATTTGTGAGAGCAGGAACTGATCACTCATTCACCTCCCATTGTTCTTGTCTCTCCACATTTCCTCCAGTGAGGGCCATCCCACTGTTTACTTTATTAAGGCTCTAAATGCTCTGCAATCCCTTTTTAATTGACTCGGTCTCCCTGCGTGCTTTTTGGCAGCACTCAGTGTAAGTCATAAACTGTGCATCTGCACAGTATCACTGTTTGCCAAGAGGCCAGTTTGTGACGTCGTTATCAAACAAAATGATATCTGTTTGTCTTAGTGTGGGAGCTTTTTTTTATCCTCTCCCTCATCTCTTGCTCACCCGCTCTGTTTCTGTGTGTGTTGCAGAGTAAACGGGACCATCTGCTGATGAATGTGAAATGGTACTACCGCCAGTCAGAGGTGCCCGACTCTGTCTACCAGCACCTGGTGCAGGATCGCAACAATGAGAACGGTAAGCTGCTTTGTGTGCAACCAAACACCCACACATGTGCATACACACACTGCACATAAAAGTAAATCACTCCAGTGCCCTCTAACACAGCAGTCTGCTCTCCAGACTGTCGGGGATGCATGTAAGAAGCCAAGTACATTTCAAACACAAACCAGAAGATGGTGTCCCAGGCAGATGAGCCAATCCCGTGGCTCTGTTCCGTTCCCTGGGTAACACTCCTTCAGGCCAGACAGCAGTCAAGTGTTAATAACTCGCAGTGTCATGTGGCCCTTCAGCACACACACACACACTCTGAACACGATTAGTGCCAGTGGACTCATTACGCCCTGACACATTCACATCTACAGGAACATAAGCACCGTCGCTGATTTTTAAATGTCTGAATTTCAATGATGATGAAATGTCAGCCGATTAACGTTGACTCATAAGAGTTAGAATTTTGTACATTAACACATTTTAATAATTTTTCTCTCTTACATACACTACTTGCCAAAAGATTTACAACACCTCCATTCTCTCTGAAGGAAAAACCAACAATTTTTCAGGTTAAAATGGTCTCTGTCTTGTTAATTGACTCTGTTTTGACATTATTATAGCACTATACCTCTTCCTTCAGTGCAATTATTGTCCAAAATAATGCTTCGGAGGCTGTCTGTTCTAACGCTGCTTTTATATAGACAGAGACTTGGCAAGAAACAGAGGAACATCAAGACACCTGCAGGAGTTGTTCCAGCAACATTCAAGATTTAATACATTTCCACTGTTGCTTACCCATTACTTGTTCATTTTGAAAACAGGCCTTTTTCTACAGCTTTGAAATGTGCATTGTGTGTTTTTTGCTCTTCTGGCAATTTTGGTAAACTTCTGTAGGATTAAAAAAACATTCAGCACACCACAAACAGAAAAAGACCTCTTACACAGAACATATAATGGGTTACTTATATACTTTCTGCAGCAATGGAATTAACTTTAAAGCTTTAAAGTCAATGCAAATAATTCATGTCAGCCAGTTTGTTACAAACGAACAGAACTGAATGTGTTTCTGGTGACAACACTGCACTGCAGGAAGTAGTACATTGGCAAAAAAAAAGGTAATCAACAAAAAATAATGAGTGTTATACCCTTTAAAGGTGTGGATCTTTCCTTTAGAGAAGACAAAGGTGTCTCAAAACTTCTAAATAAGTACTGTAGTTGTATTTAAATGTAATTAATTGGTTCGGTAGTTGTTGCGTATTCTTTTCAATCCCTCTTTGTGTTAAAAACAGTATTTTCTTTGTTGTGTTACACAGTATCAAGGGATCCTCAGTGTTCATTCTACCAGCAATATTATAGACGTATTGATACTTGTTATGAAGATAACAAAAAGAGAAAAAGTGACGTCATGTACACTCACAAACTTCTTAATCCCATGCTACATGCCAGGTGTGCACAGCATTTTTTATTTTGTTGTGTTTCGCAATTAATGCCCAAGAAATCAATGCACTTTAACAGTTTAATTTAACAAGCAATTATGCCGTTCTTACAGACATCCATAGAACTTCAACTTGGGAATGTTACCGCTAATTAAACTTCACAAAGAAAAATTACCCTCTGAAGAATTAATACGTGGTTTCTTGTTGTCTAAGATCTTTCTGAAGTTTTCTCGCAACA
Organism: Sphaeramia orbicularis; assembly: GCF_902148855.1. Classification (NCBI taxonomy): domain Eukaryota; kingdom Metazoa; phylum Chordata; class Actinopteri; order Kurtiformes; family Apogonidae; genus Sphaeramia; species Sphaeramia orbicularis. Next base: position 15,794,912 of record NC_043963.1, on the reverse strand, counting down.
ATTCACTGTTTCTTCTCTTTTTCTCTGAGTCAGTTTTCCATTATCTGTTCTTTTGTGAAAAACTTTGCTTTAAAAGAGAAAAAATACATTGTATAAACTGGAAATACAGTTGTATCCCTTAAACACGCACACTCACCTATTGACAGTATCTGTTAGCACATGTCAGTTCTCATATATGTATGCTTTATAGACTAGACAAAAAGTGCACATTAAAGTAAACTGACTGTGAAGCTCTGGTAATAACAACCATATATGTTGGAAAAAGAGGAGTAGCTCTAAAGACTAAACAGAAAAACAGAGTGGCATCATCAACCACTTTCAGACAATATGCCATTATACTAAGAGATTAAATACACAACAACCCCTGTGCTGTGTTCACAGTTGTGTGTGAGAGTGAAAATGTCAGACTGAGTAAATGTGACTTTAAGTGGTTCACCGACATTATTGATTTGACTTTTGCTATACGTTTCACTTTATTAACCTGTTTGAGTTGATGACTTGCTTAAATCACAAGTAAGATGATTGAATTTAAAATAATCTGCTCTCATTATTCCCTTTTTTTAGTAACAGGGCATTAAAATGGTCAGTAATTATCAAAACTAACTGAAATATACACATACAAAACAATCATCACCCTGCAAAAGAAAGCCATTAGGATTATACATCAGAAGGATTACTTTGCACCAACCAATCCACTTTTCATCAGTACAAATAAATTAGAAAAGATCTGAAATTAGAAGATCTGGTTAACCTCAACACTGCCGTATTAATCTATAAGGCACACAACAACCTGCTTCCACCCTACATACAGGAGCTGTTCTCAGTCAGAGAGTCCCAGTACAACTTTAGGGGGACCTGTATGTTCAAAAAATCAAAGGCAAATGCATATCTGTAACTGGAGTACATTTATAGAATAACCTTGATAAAGAATTAAAAACGTCCACATCAGTTACTACATTTAAAAGGATGTTTAAAACTAAGGTATACAATAAATATAAAATACTAGGATAAAGTAAGCCAATTATCAGTATAAATCTAAGATTTTGCGTGGATTATATTATTTCTTTTATTTATATTATTGTTTAAAACTGCCATCTTGTTATCTTGTTTTTTCTGCAGCTTTCCTTCTTGTAAATAGGGTAGGCAGAAATAAGCTGTTGCTTCTGCCTACACCTTTTCATCCATGTTTAATGTAGAAATCCAGACTGTATGCATGTATATATCATGTTCTGTTAAATGGACGAATAAATCACTATCTAACTAAATCTGATGTTTTATAGTGATAGTTTTTGTAGCTACAGTACTATGCAAAAGTCCTAGTCCAACATCAGATTTGTTGGTTTAGTAAATATGTATTTCTCAGTCTCTGTATTTAGATCCAATCTGGATATATGGGAAGTACACTACAAACAAAAAGTTAAGGATATTTCTTTTTTTTTTTTTTTGGTCATTTTTGCCATTTGTAAATAAAACTATGTTTGGTCATTAAAAAAATGTGTTTCAATTCAGTTCACACACAAAAAAGTAAAAAGCACTGTGCAAGAATCCCAACTGAAAAAAAAAATAGCCCAAAAGTTAAAAATATCCTTAACTTTTTGTTTGTAGTGTATGTACAGCAGGAAAAACAAACGATTCAGGAGAACCAAAGTGATCGTATTTTGTGTGACCTCCCTTTTCTTTTCACTTAACATGTCTTTATCCCTTTAGTTCAGACGATATGAGATTTATCAAATTTATTGCATTAACTTTCTGATGTTTTATACCAGGTTTCATTCAACACATGTCAGATGTTTCTAACCGTTTGTGCTGCTTCTTGTCGTGGGGTCAGAGGTCAAACTTAATAGTGACTTTAACCTTTAGGACACATTTAGTCCAGTTTTTGTGTGTCTATTAATTCTGTGCACATGTTACCTGTGGTTCTTTGTTGTATCCGAACAACAAAAAAAACCCAGAAATAGATATTTATGCTCATGTCAACCCTGAAAAAACAACAAACCTGGAGGTGGCCAAAGGCCTTTGCGTAGTACTGTACGTCACCAGCCCCACAGTCACAGGTGTCAGAGGAAAAGATCCGGCGCAGGTGTGTTATTGAGGTTATCTTCAAAACACCTCCCATTCCGTTCCCTCCAGAAGGTCTTGGAGTGCAGTGCAGCTCACCGCTATCTGCAGTCTGTCCTTGCAGCAGGGACTCGGGATTATTAGAATTGATGTCACCGGGCCAGAGTGCGGTGGCCACAGCACGCGACAACTCGGGTCATTTGTCAACTACGAGCCCCGGTCCGTTCTTGGTGCTGCTGATGCGTCTTAACCCCCCGACGGGTCATTTTGCTGTAGAACAGAACATTATGTGCTCTCCTCAGGGGGAGCACACTTTATTGGCATTATTGAATTATGTGGCATATTATTGACCTTTTGTGGAGCTACTTGTTACTCCAGGTGTACGGAGGAGTACGCCGATGATTTCATTAGTTGAGTTCAAATACCTGGGCTACTTAATCTTTGTTCCCTCTTTGTCATAGATGAATGAGGATGTTAAATGTATGTATGTATTCAGTAACACTTCTTTCTCTTTCTGCAGACTCTGGCCGGGAGCTGGTTATCACAGACCCAGTGGTCAGGAGTCGAGAGCTCTTCATCTCTGACTACGTGGACACTTATCATGCTGCTGCTCTCAGGTAAACAATAAACACACCTGCAGTGTTTACCAGTACACACACACACACACACACAGGATTATTGGATTTAAGTTACATTCACACTGTCAACGTTAGGCCTCAATTCAGATTTATTGCTCAAATCTGATCGTTTTGTCTCTTTGCATTATTTATCAATGTGAACTGACCCAGATACACAAAAGAACAGTAATCAACATGTCAAATGCAGGAAAATGTTACATGTGCAGCAGAGGCAACAGAATACAAGAATATGTTAAAAACAAGTAAGATATAGAGGGAACTTTTTACTGACTCCTGCTGGTGCAAAACTGTTACAAATGGAGATTTAGGTCAACATGATTTTCACAGTCATAACAAAACATATCTGAGTCACATATGAGTGAAACAACAAACTTGGACTGCTTTTGTATACAGTCTAAACATTTTTTTTTTTTTAAGTAAAAGCCAAGACTTCTGAAATGTCAGTTGTTTGAAGAGGAAGGAACTGATGAATGTTTTATCCACAAAATAAACTGAGTCGTGGCTGCGTTTGTGGAGGTCAACATCAGATATTTATCCATTGGTATTTAATATTGAACTTCTGTGTTAAAGTTATGACTAAATAACCTAATCTTTGTGGTATATTGTGAAGTTGGGCATCAGTTAAAAAATGTATGTACTGTATAATTTTGTCAAACCACGTAAAAGACATTGAATATTAGAACTCTACTTGGTAGTCTAGTAGTGGAGTACTTTTACAGCAGCAATTTGGGTGCTTCTATGAAACTGGGTTTATTTTGGTATCTGGCACTTTTCCAGCTTTTTTAGACCCAATAATAAAAGAGAAATTCAGACATACTTCCCTCCAGGATGTACCTAATCATGACCTCTGATAAATGCAAAAAAATATATACTCTTGCTCTGAGCCATCCCAAAATTAATAGGATCAAAATTGGGACATGGAAAAGCTACCTAGGTGTCAGCGCATTTGATCTGGAAAACATGGCTCGAAATTGTCTTATATACGCTATAAATAAAGACACTGTGTTAAATTTGATTATCCTAGTGGTTTTTCTAATCCAGACGTGTGAGTTTTTTTATGAATCTCAGTCTCATTCCAGATTTTGTGTGTAACCTATCATGTCCACTTGTGTTACACGTGAAACCTGTCCATTTAAACACAAATCGCGACTTATTTTGCAACAGTGGTCATTTTTGTGAATCACTCTGTCTTGCATAATTAGTTCAATTCCAAAAATGTGCCTGTGAGAGAATAAAAAGATTTTTTTTTTAAAAGTTGCGTGTAATTTTCGTGTCCTTTTGACCATGTTACAGGCAGAATTTTGTGTCAAATGTAATGTAAAATAATATAAAAATGTGTTTCAGCTGAAAAATAGTTTCTCTTTTATCTCAGTATTTATTTTTAAAATAGACCCAAAGTGCTTCCAAACTTGCTTCATAACATTAGTCTACATCTGGTTTGAATTTTTAGCCCCTCTTTCCTGTTCTTAGGGACCAGTTTCATAGAAGCACCCATTTCTACTTGAAGTGAACACATTACTTTACATACTATTACATGGCCACGTAGATGTTCCCATGTTTTAATGAATAATATTATGAAACATTTACTGCTGTGATCTCAGTGATCAAACTCTGTACTACTGCATTATTTTTTTTTTTTATTAGTATAACCTTTATTTAACCAGGAAAAAAGCTCATTGAGATTAGAAATCTCTTTTTGAAGTGTGTCCTGGCCAAGGCAACAGCATCAGCAGAAAAACTGTGTGTGTACAATGACATGCTGAGTGTAATTTGTGTGAAGGTCATAATAGTTTAATGCTGCTTCACCAACAGAACAAGTACTTAAAATACAAGTGTTAGTAAAATCACATCAATGTAAAGTACCGTGTGCAAGAACAGTCTATAGTGCAACAAATAGTCAAGTCAGAAATGGACTAAATAGTCACAGCAATGACACCTCGTCTTGGCTTCATGACGGTTCCACTGGCCTTGATCCACACATCATTTTTTCCTATTAAACACTGAAGTTTATAAATCAGTGTTTTTCCACACCTGGCTAAACACAGAAATTAATTCCGGCGTGTTAAATGACATTTAAGCATTTGTTTTGACAAGTATGCTGTTTGTTCTTATGTCGATAGTCTGTGTCCAGATGAAGAAACTGAGCCTGAGAGTGAAAATATTCCACTATTTGATGAACTAAATGTCTGTACTTTCATTAAAAAAATTCCTGGAAATGCGGCAGTTATCTCATGTTCCAAAATTGTTTCATTAAATTTCATAACTATTCTCTAAATATTAATTCACCAGCTGCAAAGGCTATAGGCCCACTGCGGTTCAAAATTTATTTTCATGAATAAATATTTCATCAACATCCCCTCTCTATTTTTTTTTTTTTCCACAAATTGAACCCGACTCACGACAAATTGTTATAGTCCTGTGGTTTTTAGTGGGCTTGTTTTCTCCCAGCTTTCTTTGCAGCAGTATTTTAACAGTATTGTAATTAGTGTTCGGTTTCTACAGTCATGAAAAGCTGTTCTGAAAAGTGATTAATTAGTAGATTTTAGTATTGATGAGAGATTCATAGAGATAAAAATCCAGCTCATTCTCAAAGAGGACATGAAGACACTCTAATGGTGCTGTTACTGACACACACCTATTAAACTGAACCAATAACTGTCACTGTCTTTGCTTTATTGCAATAAAAACATACAAGCGTGATGATTTTCTGTGCCTGAAAGCAGATACTCTATTCTCTTGTGCTGCTTCTGCCTCGGTGTCTTCCTCCATTCCTGGCTGACCACCTCTCCCACTTCCCCCTATTTCCTTTTAACGAAAACCATCTGTGAGCAGCCGGTCAAAGCCACGTCTCCCAGAAACCACTGATTTCAGGGCAAATTAGCTGCAACATCTCCTACACAGAGCACCCTTTGATTTGACTTATTCTCCAGGCTTTAGATAAATGGGAGGGAATTCCAGTGGGATGCTGTAATGCCGCAGCTCTCCGAAGACGGCCGTTCTTTGCGGGCTTTAATCTTTTCAAGCAGGGGGGGGTGAAGATACTGTTTCTCTGCGAGGCTGCTTCGCTCCGTTATCCCTGCGATGTCTGTTATTATGATAGAGCCAGACATCAGGGTGCTGGAAACAGGAAATGGCATTAAGATGTGGTCAGGGGGTCGTGTCAGGAGGGAGACGCGCAGGTTGACTTCCTCTCCAGATCTCGACGGCGTCTGTCTCCTGCTCCACAGCTGCAGCCGACGAGGCAGGGCTGACATGTTCAGCTGGTGTTTACAGGTTCAGTAGCCAAAACCTGATGCCTCTCAGCGAAGTCAGCAGGCAGTGACAGGCACCACATACCTGCTGCTGCATATGTCACCTCCGCTAGATCAACGCCCCAAGAGCTTCTAATTAGGGCAAATACTTCTCCTGCTAGGGCATTTGTCATGTAGTTGTTTTTCTGTCTAATCAAGCCTGTCTTGTCTCTCACAGGGGGAAGTGCAACATTTCCCATTTCTCTGACATATTTGCTGCCAGGGAGTTCAAAGCTCGCATCGACTCCTTTTTCTACATCCTCGGATACAACCCAGAGACCAGGTGAGGATCTGTCTTGTCCAGTCAGTCATATGTTTCCTTCTTAACCCTTTAACAACGGCAATCTCTCCAACGCTGCATTTTGCAATTCACAGCATTCACATTACTTCAACTCCTGAATCGTTGGCGCTATCTACAAAATTCGAACGGCATCAGAAAGCTCAGATCCTGAGCTTTCCGACATTATATAACACTTTTTTTTATCATTATTATTTTAAATTATACATTTACTTAAACATGTACTTAGACATAGGAGCCACACAGACACAATACAAAAAAAAGATGATACAACAAACCTACAAAGCTATTAAACCCCAAAGAAGCTAATTAAAAAACAAAACACAACAATAAAAAAACAAGATAAATAATATCAACTCCTCTTTAGAGTGCTCAGGGCTGATTAATATATAACACTTAACCCAATGTGGAACTCTATTACAAGTAGAACGGCTAAAATACACCGGGAAATAACAAAAAATATGAAGTCATAATATGGATTCTAATCTGTGTATCATTCGTTCTTTTCAAATTCAATTGAGAATCCACAATCGAAAACGAAAAAAAATGACTCATTTCATTATTCATGCACAAATCAAAAAGTGAGTTGTTTTCATTCTTGTACATACAAATTAAAAATTTAAAATAAGCAAATGGACCAAATGTCGGGTTTCATGTTGACATTCTTGATATCCAATTTGGTATGACCCGGAAGTTACTGACTTCTTTGTGTGTTATGCGAAGTGGCTTCTACTCAGATTGGCTACCATGACCACACTGTATCAGACAAAACAATACCTGGAGGATCCTGACGATTTTTTCAGTTGTCATGTCGTTCTCCTTGATAGTAACACATTTGCTGCCTCTGAATAACTCAAAATTCTCCAGTCGGGCAGAATACTAGCAAACCCACAATTGTCCAGCTCAACACACAAAGAAGTCAGTAACTTCCGGGTCATACCAAACCGGATATCAAAAATGTCAACATAAAACCCGACATTTGGTCCATTTGCTTATTTCCAATTTTTAATTTGATTATACAATTGAAAGAATGAAAAACAACTCATTTTTTGATTTTGATTTGTACATGAATAATGAAATAACGAATCATTTTTTCATTTTCCAATTGTGGATTCTCAATTGAATATGTAAAGAACGAATGATACAAAGATTGATACTGAATGTTCAAGACCAAAAAGCATGTTTTAGCAGGTTCTGCAATCTCAAAATGTTTTGTAATGGACATTTACAGAAATATGCAAAAAACTTCAAATTTGTTTTTTCTTTTTCACTAAAACACACAGTTTTAAGCATTTATTATTTATAATAATGATAATTAATGGCCAGATATTGAAAGTTAAGTTCTTCCTGAAAGCAAAGGTGCAATAGAATTGTCCAAAAAGACATTTTCTGATACTTTTATTGAAAAGAAATCATGAAGACACAGCAGCCTGTCTTAAACGGGTTAATACACTGTCAACTCTGCACTGAGATCATTTTAGTGCTTTTCAAATTAGAGCTAGCTTGCGCTTCACTGCAGTAAATTCCTACTACTACTAAATGTATTTTAATTTTCCAGTTAAAGGAGTGATATTTAGCGTTTTTTTAATAGAATTATGCATTTTAAAACATGTTAATTTAAACTTTTGGAACTTTTAGGGTCCCCAAATACACAAATAAATGTACTAAAGACTAATAAAAGTAGATTTAACAAAATATGACACCTTTAATTGTCATGTACAGTGAACATCTGAGTTTTGATTGCCTCAGAAAGTGTTGATATCATGCTGCTGTTCTTTGCCTTAATAGTATTCATCTTTTTTCCTCGTCTGACATTACCTAATTATCTAATTCTTTCTGCTTTCTGGCTCTGTTTACATGCTGTTGTTTGATGTCTAATGATGCTGTCTGCTCATTACTACTGTCTGTTATCTCTGCACAAACACTGGTCCTAATGTAGTGTAATTATAGGGAATAAACCAAGAACCCCCCTGCGGTTTTAAAAATGTCAGGTCTGTTATATTGTCAGTGAGAGAAAATATGTAGATGTGTACATTTTCCATCCATTTTTTAATTTTTATTTTTTTATAGTAAATGTATGTATATAATTGGAATACAGCTACATGATGGCTTTTATAATTTTTTAACCACTTTTTGGGTTAGGGTGAGTGCATAGTAGATGAAAAACAACTAATATACTGAAAAAACATGGGAAAAAAATTATATAGTAGCATCTGTAACATGATGTTACGTCTGTTGATCTTGCAAATTAAGTTTTATACATCCAGATAACATTTTAATAGTGGTTAAACATATAAAGATAAATTAGTCTTACTGCTAATGAGCTTTTGTTTTTACCGTTGTCCTGCACCTCCTACGGGTTACGTGAGTCGCAAAAACTAAATTTACTCATGTTCATACAGGAAACGATTAAAAAGCACATTAAAATGTATCCACATGCAATCATATGCTGTTATTTCTCTACCTTTACATTGTATTTTACTCAAACACACCTAGGTATTTTAATGCATTCAGGTGTCATACTAAAAATGATTCACCTGTTCCTCTCGATACCACTAAGTTTTATCAGGAATTGTTGCATTTGCATGATTTTCGCTGTGCGTTTTACAGTCTATATAGGACTGAAATCTGTGTTTTACTCTGTTATGTTGCATTTTACTCAAACACACCCGGATATATTAATGCATTCAGGTGTTGTACCTCGAAATGATTCACCTATTCCTCTTGATATCTTTATGCTTTATGAGGCAATTTGTCAGTTTAATACAATGGTGCATTTATCTGACTTCTGCTGTGCGTTTTACAGTCTGTACGGCACTGAGATTGTGTTTTACTCTGTTATGTTGCATTTTAATGGACAGAGTTTATTTTTGTTTTTAATATGTGTATTATCGTTATGAAATGGACGGAGTTTATTTTTGTTTTTGATATGGTTATTACTGCTATGAAAGCGACAGTTTATTTTGCTGTGAAATGCTGTTGCAAAATGGACAGTCTGTCCTTGATATGTATAGCGTTTTTGTGTTCAGTGCTTAGTCAGTATTTAGTCTGGTATGTGTATGAATTTTGAGTTACTTATGGGATCTGATATAAGAATTTAGGGTAAGCAGAAAGATGGGGTAAGGGGGCAGGAGATTTTAAATTAAACTTCATCCTGCTCCTTTTCGAATGTTTTCCTTTCTTTTTATAGAAATCTTTTTGTGGTTTGGTTTTAATGTCATATTCGAAATAAACAAACAAACTGTACTCAAACACACTGTCTTTTAGTGCATCCAGGTGTAATACCTCAAATGGTTCACCCATTTCTCTATAGTTGTATGCTTTTGCATTTTGTCAGTTTAATCCTATGGTGCATTTACATGATTTCTGTTGTGCATATATGTGGCACTAAGGCTGCATTCAGACAGCAGGTCTTCGTGCACAATTCATATTTTTCGGTAAAATCCGATTTTTTTGTGTTTTCATTTATATTACGCGTTAGATGCGACTTTTATCAGTTTCGAGTATGAACTGAATGCAACCCTGAAATGACCCGATGCAATATGTGACCACACAGACACGCACTGTGTTTACAGAAGTAAATATGTTTTCCTATACTCCTTCTCCTGGGATGCAGAATTGTGACGTTTGTCACATTTCAGTGACGTAAAGGTCAAATAAATGCGACCTGGCTGACCAGACTGAAGTCACATTGCAAAAGTATTTGCTCCTGGAGGATTCTGTTGGGTTTCTGTAAATTGGCTTGAGAGTCTGGGTTCGACCAACTCTATATGCTAAGTGTCAACATATACTATGTTGTAAATAAAGGTTAATTTTAGATTACATTTAGTCTATATGATGTATATTATTATGGATGGAGGCAGAACAGCCAGGTGTAGATTACTGCACAAAGTGAGAATTTGATTTTCCTTGGTCAGTATATGTACAGTCAGTCTAGCTTGGATTTACAAGGCTGACAATTAATACTGAACAAACAGTAACTCAAACTATGAATTATGAAAAAGCTGCAGCATCTGAAACTGACCACAATGAACATTTGAAAGATAAACAGTACCACAGTGCTTCAGTTTCAGCTTCAGAGTTTGTCATATCTTTTATGGATTGGGATTGTCTCTTTCAACTCGCCATATATTTTTATTAGTGTTTTTTTTTTTTTTTTTTTAAATCAATTACTAGAAATTTCAGGCGACCCCACATGAGGTCCCGACCCCAAGGTTGAAAAACACTGCTCTACATAGACATTTGCTGTGTTGGAGGATGAGCTGCCAGATTCTGGGTCTGTGTGGGTCTCACGTGTTGTAGTGACATGCGTCCCTGTTCTGGGCTCTGAGGGTTGCAGGTTGGGAGCCCCCTCCATCGGGGCCCCCGTTCAGTGCGAGTCTTCCGCTCCCTCCTCCTCCTCCTCCTCCTCCTCCCTCCTCCCCCCTTCCACTCGTTTGGTATTCTGAGCGGGTGTCTGCAGCCTTGCAATTTCAGTCTTGTTTATTATGGCGCAGACATACGAGGAGAGATGAATTCCGTATCCTGCATGCGTGTCTGGCTGGCTCGGCGCGTGTGTGTGCGCTCGTGTGAGGTCGCAGCACATGCTCAGTAGTGTCTATACAGAGGCGAGCCGAGCTTGCGACGCTGTACGTGCAGGCTGAGGTCACAGCACAAGCTCAGTGAATACCTCTCCGGAGCGAATGCGTGGTTCTCCATTTTGAGCACCTAGAAATAGGTGGGAGAGGGGAGTTTATTCCAACGAGCATTTTACACACAGTGTCACCTCCCAACCTTAGGGCTCGATGTCAGAAATGGACGATTTGTTCAGTCCCCGGAGGTAGGTGTGCGTTCTCATTCTCCTGCCTTTCTCTAAACCGTTATTGGTCACTCCGCGTCTGTGCGCCCGTGTTATTTTCACGCGTCTCGCTTCAGCTGTCTGACAAAAACAGTGCGATGATGTCCGTAAGCTTTCCCGCATCACTGTCACTACCTTTACCGGCTGCGGTTTTGTCCGGGAGCCCGAAAACTGAATGCTATGGAGCCTACAGGCTGTCACTGCAGACGCGCACCGTTACGCGTTTGCGCAAAAACCAAGACGCGTTTATTAATATGATAACATTGCAGTCCCGGTAGATGCACGCTGTTTGCGACGCATCCGTGGGAATAACGCAGGTAAATGTGCATCCAGTGTGGTTATAAGACGTGGAGACTCCATTTTGCTGTAGCCTCCGTGCGCTCATGTTTACAACCGAGATGACATGGCGCATGGAGCGGTGCCTGGCTGCGCACACAAAGCCAAACAGGCTCCACGCGGCTCCCGGCGGCTCCGGTGTGCGCACGCTGCCCGTCGTGGGATTTAAACACCATGAAGTTGTGTCTGTTTTTGCCGTGCTGCAATTATGTCAGTGTGCCACAGGCTGCTGCAGTGATTGGCTGAAATTGATGGAGGGGGCGGGGTTATCCTTGATTACACACACACAGACACACACACACACATTGACCAGACTGTCACGTTGTTGTTTGGGTTTAATGAGTAAGCCTGTAATTACTTGACAGGATTGTGTGCTCATGCCGAGTTAGATCTGAAGTTGTTGTGTTAAACTGTGGATGTATTTCTTTGTGTGCAGGAAGTTCAGTTTTATTAGTTTAATAGGAAGAAATTGCGCGTTGTCACTCAAAGTCAGTGTTGGAATTATTAATTCAGGCACAAGAGATCAATAAATTATCTTATTCTTAAAAAAAAAACTTCTTACTTTGGAGTGTTACTGCAGGATAATTCACAGATAAATGCATAATAATATAGAAGTAATGACAATAAATTATTAATATTAATATTAATAATAATAATAATAATAAATGCATGGTTTTAACACATGCTCATATATACGTTGCTTTTACATAAGGCTCTTTTTGTTCAGATACACCAGCAGTCTTTTATAGAAACTTCCTGCTGCCGTACATTTGTATTCTACCTCTTCCTCTCTCAGGACCAGCGCAACACTCCATCTGAATGTCGGCCGTCCGCTCTGACGATTTGCCTGAGTAAAACATGGCTGTCTTCAGACGCTGTTCTTATTCTGGTGCACAGGTCCTCATTTGTCATCCTTACAGCCTCCTGCCAAAAGCGGTGTCGACCTGGCTGACTGCACATTGTTAGGAACACGTCTGTAGAAGTTTTTCTCGGCGGGAATACAGACCTGATCGGCACTCCCTCACTACATTTTACATTTATACAGTTATTTGGCCCGTTGGACTGAAATATATTCACTATGAGCACCCAAGGTTACTTTGTTATGCAGGCATGTAACAAAGAACAGCATTATATCATAACTCTGAAAATGTGTCACTTCATTAACAATATGTAGTAAATTTCATTGATCGTATGAATATGGGAGCAGCTTTATCACCTGCATTTTCAATAAACTGAGGCTTTTTATCATTTCTTTAGGGAGTCTCGAGACAATATTATTACATCGTCATGAAAAATCTGATCTTTTCTTAAAATTTACGACAGAATGTGATGAAATGTATCACGTATTGGTTCACGCTGCGTATTCTAAAAGCCAACAGATTCAGTATTGTACAATAAAGTGAAAATTTATTACATTTTGTCGAGTTACAACACGTTGCAGCATTTTTCCATGGTTCTTTTCCAGGCTTTCTATTGGCTGATTTGTTGCTAAAATTCATGATGATCTAAGATAAAAGTCCAGAGTCAGAGTTAATTATTGGCTCATCCTGTGCGAACTGTTTAGAAACTTTCAGATGAAATATTAACATAAGCAACATGTCTAAATTAGGGCATGAATGTTACCTTTACAAATCTTTACAAGCTCATCTGAAGGGCTCATGACGCACAAAAGCGCCACATTTTAATTTTATCAGCTCTATTCATCACTTTGTTTTTGCCAAATTCTGATGGTTTTATATTTAGTTTGTCTTATCTACCGCCGAGTGTTAGTAATAAAACTTGATGAAGTATCTTAACGGCTCAGGTCGGCCCCGGGGTTTTTTGGGGGGGGCATCATCCACTTTTTGGCCCCCCATCAGCTGTGGTTCATAACGGTATGCCTCACCCCTCTAATCACCCCCTTCTGTCTGGTCGGCAGAGAAGGGGAGTCGGGTCACACACGAACCCGGCGGAGGGTTTTGCGGTTGGAAGACTGTAGAGACACCAGAGGGTTGCGGCCTCTCAGGTTTCCGCCAGGTCTCGGTGATGGAGTGCGAGCTTCTCCGGGTGCAAATCACGCTGACAGATTCTGGGCCGCCCCACACTCGCCTGTATGAAAATCGGCACGGTTACCTAGGCAACAGAGGGAAAGGCTTTTCAAAAGGAACATCTTGTCATTTTCTTTAATCCACTGCAGCTGGAGGTTCGGAACACTATTATTAAATTGCAGTTGCTATGGCTACCAACATTTGTACCAGCAGCCGTTTTCAGAGACTCTCACCCTCCTCCCTGCATATATCCACAACCAAGCCCCCCACCCCCCTCCTCTTTAAGGGGATTCTGTTTTATTGCTGCATCCACAATATCATGCCCGCAAATGTGCTCTGCTCAGCTTGCCGTGCAGGAGCAGTCGCCCCGGAATATTCTCACAAATCATTTTCTTTTTCCAAATAAAACACTACTATTGGGAATCAGTCAGAAAAATTTCAATATCTGTAGCAATACTGAAACCTCAGCTTCGACATCCTTTGTGAAACAGATCTTTTTTTCAGGTTGATTTGCTGTTTTAACAAAGTGAAAATTACAATGCATATCATAGCACAAATCTTAATCTTTATTTTATATATATATATATATATATATATATATATATATATATATATATATATATATATTTTTTTTTTTTTTTTTTTTTTTTACCTCATCAGGGTTTTTATACTTTTTTTCAGTGTATTTTAACTCAAAATGTGTTTTTAACCTTTTTAGTTTTATATTTCATCACTATAAAGCAGTTTTATTATAAAAAAAAAAAAAAACTTTTTTCACTTGTCTTGAAGTTTTCTGCTAATGTAGTATCATAAAAGCCCTTTGTAAATTCCATATGTGCTAACACTGATGATATTAACTCCTTAGGGACTGAAATGTGGTATAAACAACATACAAAACATATCAATGTCAAGCCTCATAGCTGCCACATGTGAAATGTACATAAAGGTTTCCACCATAAAAGCAGGCCACCTGTCCCCTGTGCTGTGTATTTGATCTTTCCCCCATCCTGAATTGTTATTTTCTGATGTCTTTTTTTCTTCTTTCCATTGAAGTTTCGGGCAGTTTTGACATCCAGCCGCATCATTATTTAGCTCATTCAACAGACACAATGCAGACAGCTACCTTTAAAGTGTTGCCAAGTAAATATTTTGTTTCACCTGCTCTCTTTGTCTCTTTTCAGGCGTCTAAACAGCACACAAGGGGAAATCCGAGTGGGCCCCAGTCACCAAGTAAGTCATGATGCACACAGATTTTCCAATGCTGGCAGACCTTCTCTCCACAGTAGAAAAAAGTGTTTTTCTTACAGATGCAGTGTGTGTTTGTGTTCACACTAAGGCTGCACGATTTTGGCCAAAAACAGAATCCCGATTTCTTTTTTAAATTTTTTTTATTTTTATTTTTTTTGTCCCTCTAAAAACTCAATTTTCGATTTCGATTTGGGCTGGTGGTGGCGTTTTAGCTGGCATGTTGTTTTCGTGTGCAGCCCCCAGTGCAATGCACTGCTCCCACTCTGGTGTGTGATGTAGTTTGAATTGGTGAAATAAGTTGGTTGTGCTGCTGTCTTTGACTGATACCGCCTTCAGGCAGAGTTTGCAGTGAGGAATGGTTTTGTCTTCATCGGAAACATTGAACCCTTACCAATTCCACACAACCGATTTGCTCTTGCTTTTTTTAGCCACAAACTTCTCACTCTCCTTAGCAAATGTCATTTTTGTACTGGTGTGTGGAGACCAAAGACTGAGGAGACCGCTCTCACAGTTAGGAGGAGCCTACAGTAGCCAAGAGGTGCACAGCCCGGAGACGCGAGAGAGATGAAATACAATTTGACGATTACCCTTTTTTAAACATCATCCTAATTAAATAATCTAATTTCAATTTAAAATCGATTAATCGTGCAGCCCTAGTTCAGATATATCAAATCAAACCAAATTTTATTTATATAGTGCCAAATCATAACAAAAGTTATCTCGTGACGCTTTACATAGCGAGTTGGTCGAAACCAGACTCTATATAAAGCTAGAGGTTCACTTTCCTCCCCATATGTTTGTTTACCTTTACCTGTTGTTTAGATGTGAATAATAATAATAATGTTCTTAATAACATACATCTCTGGAAAAAATTTGCAGACTGCTAGTTTTGGTATAATGTATAATCTATATTATTTCCTCATAATTCCATCTAATTTAGCAGAAAATGACAACTGGTGAAACTAACAACAAATTACAGTGTCTAGACTGAGTGAAGCAAAGTAAACAAGCTCTTGTTCATTTTTTAACATTGTGCCAATGTTTTAAGTTCTTTAGCTACTTTTAATCAATGTGCAGTGGAAAAAACATGGTTTCACAGCTTCATCCATCATGGTCTCCATCAGTGTCTCACATTATTATTGTGAGCCTTTTACCAAAAATTCAGGCACCTTAACTTTATTTGTTGGTTAGTGATCATGCTGATGTTCTGATGCCATTTAGCGTTATTGTTCCGCTTCTTTCTAACTTTTATACTGAAAGGTATCAAATAAACCCCAACAGTAATTCTAAGAGGTTACGTTGCCATCGCTTTATAGACCATATAGAACAAGGATCCAATAAATTCAATGTATGATCCACTAAACATACATGACATTCCATGGATATGCTCAGTAATAGCTGAAGGATGGAACAGTAAACAAACAGTACCAGCTAGATTTACTTGTACAAAACTGTTTTATATGCTTCAGTTAAAACAAAACATCTTTGCATAGTCTGATTTGCTTAACCTGCATCAGAGACAGAAAGTGGATTCTGTTGTGTTAAGATTCTGAATGGTTGTGACTGTAACTCGTCCCCATTCCCCACTGCCACCACTCAGCCTCACGGTGAAAACTTGATGACAGGGAGCTGAAAGCTGAGATTTTCTTCAAGCTTGCATGCTATTTGTAGTGTGACACCATCTGTCCCTCTCCTTCTCCCTGGACCTAATTAGGCCAAGCTCCCAGAGCTGCAGCCTTTTCCCTCTCCTGGTGGCCAGGCCGTGACCGAGAATGAGGAGCTGGTCTGGATGCCAGGGGTCAACGACTGTGACCTTCTCATGTACCTCAGAGCCGCAAGGTGAGATGGGGAAAAACGTAGTAACTCAGACTTGACCAGACACTAGACAGGTGCAAGGTGTAAGCTGTTTGTCCAAGAGAAGGTTAATAACAGCAACAGGCATATCTACCTGACTACCTGTATATATCCTATTCATTGTGCATACCTCTTATCTGTAGTATAGAGGTAGCTTTTGTATATTTCTTTTCTACATTTTGTTTATTCAGAAGTTGTAGTAGTACTTTAGTAGCATGTGTGTGTTAATATTTCATTCTGAAGCCCTTGCACATTCCTTCTTTTTCTTAATACTCTGTAGAATATTTTTCTTATACAGTCCCTTTTGCACTTAGTGTTTTGCTGCTAAATTGAACTGAGCTGCTAAACTGATTTGCATTGTTCCTGTGACAGTGACAATTATAAAGATCTATTCTATTCTGTTCTATTCAATCTACATTTATGGATCCACCTCCACAGAAAGTTAGCAGTGGAATTAGAAAGACACAAAGCAATAAGTAAAGATGGAAAGTATTAAACATTATCTGCAATGATTAATTCCTAAGTTGTTCATTTTTAGATCAATTTGTCAAGCTATTTTGATAACCAATTAATCTGCCATTTTTAAGAAAACAAAAATGTAAGTTTTAACATTTCCCAGTGTCTATGACAAACTAAATGTTTTAGAACTATTGAACAAACAAGCCATTTAAGGACATCATTTCGGACTTAGTTGAAAACTTAATCATCATTTTAAAGTCTTCAGATATTTTAAAGACTAAACAGTTAATCACTTTATTCAGAAAATAATGAACATAATAAAACTGAAAATATTTTTCAGTTTGTTAGTCTATATTTAACCCTGAATCACCATCTCCAAGTGCAGCTATGAATTCAGATTTTTTTTGTAAAATCCATTATATACATGGTAGAAACAGGGATATATTGTAAAATTGTTGTTTAATTAATCATCAGCCTGTCAGTGTACATTTCTGGAACTTCTCGGGCTCTACACTGTGGTACTGTAATAGGTATTAGTGTTACACTCCACCACATGTGGTATTATGGAACAGAATCATTCATCAGTTCTTCATCAGATGTTGTTGCAGTGAAAGTGATACGTGTTAGCAAGCTTACATGCAATGTTGTAGTCAGAGGCTGTGGTGTAATTAATCACAGCTGTCAGGGTGACAGACAGTGTTGTAGAAATTCCCTCAAAGCCTATTTGTAGCTGCTTTATTTATTTATAAGCTTACAGTACAATGTAGACTCCTTTAGTAATGCTTTTTTTTTTTTATCTGTTTGGAAATTAAATGTGCTAATATCAGTTCAGATTGACCAAATATTGCCTTATATAAGAGTTTTGCAAATATTACAGTTTCTACAACATTTAACACCCTTTGCTGAAGTAAAGAATAGTTCCCATAAAACCCATTAACACAGAAAATAATTGAAATGGTTAGAACTGAGTCATAACATTTTTTGAGACTCCAGTCATTTCCAAACCTTTTCTCCTTCTGTCCTCCACCTGCTCTGGCAATTGATATTTTGTTTTTAGAAGCTATTTATCTCATTGTTTTATGTAGATAAGCGTTTTGTAGTGGCAGGACTTGTATTTTTTCCTGCATAAATAAAGTAGTGTACTTGAAGTTATTGAATTATTTTTTTTAAAAATAGGTGAAATGGAAAAGCTTTGTTGTTGTCATCTATTGTCACCCCGTCGTGTTTCAAAAGGATTTCTCTGAAGGCATTAAAGCCTGTTAAATAACACCCTAAGAGCTTTGTACGAAGGTGTCAGACGTGTTTTAAATGTTTATTGTATTCATGTTGTGCCCACAGGAGCATGGCTGCCTTTGCAGGGATGTGTGACGGAGGCTCAACAGAAGACGGGTGTCTAGCAGCCTCTCGAGATGACACTACACTAAACGCACTTAACACTGTAAGTAGTCATACAATACTTAAAATGCACGAAGTCAAGTCCATATAATCGAAGAAAAATCACTTTTAATTTCACAGTAAATGTCCAGTTTGAGCCACAGGGGTCCAACAGTGGGCTTCAGCGCTCCTGTGATGGGCAATGATAAGGCCCCTGAGCTGGTGGCGCAGCCCCCTGTAGTACACCCAGCCTCACAAGCTAACAATGCATTAGGCATAATGAGAGATTTGTCTGTCACTGTGACAATGAATACTAAGGAATCAAGCACAAGAAAGAGATTAGAATCATCATAAACAGGGCATTTATATTCCGACTCTATAAACTGGAAAATTAACATAGCGGGCAGGTCATTGTCTCTCGACCTTCCTCTGCATTTGCAATTCCAATGAGTAATGCTTGTTTATTCTCAGTGGAAGAGCCTCAGCACTGCCTGTTTCACCCAATTGAATGTGACACAGGGCTTAAAGCTGCACACTGATCGCCCTGGTCTTGTTTATACCCACACGTTTCCTTTGACACCTGCTCTGAGGTTGAGATTTCAGGTGAAAGTCTCAGACAGTGGGTTAGCGTTTCATATCAGCTCAATAAATATGTCACTGACGCGCATAACGTCCCTCAAGCATCTATGTGATAAAACTCAATCAAATTTTATTCTAGGCTTTACTTTTTTTTTTTTTTTTTTAATATTCAAAAGTGTGAGCTGATGTTCTTTTGTCTTTGTCTCCAGCTTCATGAGAGCAGCTATGATGCAGGCAAAGCTCTCCAGCGCCTGGTGAAGAAGCCTGTACCCAAACTGATAGAGAAATGCTGGTCTGAGGATGAAGTGGTAAGAGAAACTAATCAGGATTCTAAATGCAGGGTTTCTGTGGTCCTTAAGAGTCTGACTAGTCTCTTGGTAATGTGAATTTTATGCCTTAAATATAATTTTGACAGGCCTTAAAAATGATTGGATTCTGACGTTAACATTACTTTTAAACTGTTGAATTAGCTTCACTATCACCTGTATTTGAGAATTTGGTATATTTGTAGTGACAATGCTGCAACAAAACTACAAAATGAAACCAGTATTGAACCAAAATGCAAACTGTGCCACCTGGTCTGAATTTATCAGACTTATTGTGTCACAATGTGGTGCATAGGCTATTGTTTTAACATATTATCATAGGCTCTGTGAGAAAATCACTGTCAAAAAAACATTTCAGGAAAGTAACGAAGCCATGTTTCTGGGAACATTTTCTCCAAAAATATGTGTTTTTTTTTCCCAATTTTAAGAACACGCATCTAACTGCAGCCAGTATTGAGCAAGATTTAACCAGTAAGAAGCTCAAACACTGATTTGTACAATATCCAGTAGATGACCAAGATTATTATTTTTTTTATTTTAAAAGCAACAACACTGTTTTTGTGGCATTTTATAAGTAAAATGTTGGCACTTTTTGAAATTTTTTTTCCCTAGTAGCTAGATTTTTAGTGTAATTTTACAAAACTTAGCCAATTAACATGTGTTTACTCACTGGCATTGGCCCTATTTTACACTTAATACAGGAAATCTTGGTCAAAATTTGGCTTCTATTCTACTGGGGGGTTTTTTCACAGTGATGCTTCAATTTGGAACTTTGGGAATAGAGACATTAGACTCATGTAGGAAGTCACAGTACATAGTATATGATAAAATCTTTCTTTTTTAGATTCGATTCGATTAGATTTAGCTTTATTATCATTATAAATGTACATGTACAAGGTAACTAAATGCAGTTAAGCACCTCAGTAGAAGTGCAATCAGTGGACAATATGCATCTATATAAATATAGGATAGATTTTTGGGGTTCTATAAATATGCTATATGGATTATTACATACAGATTAATAATCATTACAATATACAGTATTACTATTTGCCTGTATGGTTGAGAAATGTATCTGAACTTGCATCAGTAATGGTCTTAAAAAATCCTAAATTGTACTTGTTGGAACCTGCAGAAACCCTGAAAAATGTAACAGACATATATCAAGTTTTCATGCACAAAAGTGAGATGTTTTCCTGCAGAGTGTGTTGTGCGGTTGTCTGCTTTGTGTCCGCTGTATGGATACCTGCTGTCTGTCAGAGCTTGCTTTGTGTCTTTAGAGGGAGCTGTTGAGAGAGTTAAAACAGGTCCCTCTGTCTCTTGGCCTAGTCTGAAAAGATCAGTGAAACACTCGTCAGTTTCCAGCTCCTCCAAGGCTCAAGAGCAGCTGCATCCTGTTTATCACCCACAGAATAAATCTTTACTGTGGAAGTCTGGAAAGGGGAAAAAGATTGAGGGCTGGTAATGCTAGCCTCCATTTGAATTTAGATGTGAATTTCACCACAGCTGTTGAAGGGCTGGAATCAGAAAATGGCAGCCTTTCTTTGTGATCAAACACCACAGCATGAACGGGTAGGAGGGGAATGAAAACGCTGAATAACACCATGTCAAAACCGACTGAGAGCTGCGGCTTTGGCCTTGATGCTTTATGACACATTGCACTATGTGTTTGTGTACCCACTCTCTTTTAAAGATAACACCACTTACTGATCTGACTGTGGATCGTACCAAAACACGCGGCTCCACCACCACATTTTTTTTTGTTAGTTTTTCCTCCCCCTGGGTGAGTTATCTTTTATTCCTCTTTGATATTGTTTGGTAATGCTGAAGCTCGGCGGCCTTTTGTTGAGTAGACGAGCTTTGAGTTCAGCAGCTCAGATCCAGCCGAGGTGAATGGCTGTATTTATCTTGTAATTGAGCACGATGGACACATTTGGATAAAACCAGAGCCCACGGCGAAACCACAGCGAATCACAACAAATCAAGTCAGCCCTTCTTTTTGAGGACTAGTTATGAGCTCCCATTTATTTATGCATGCTCGCTGGCGCCAGGCTAAACTGCTGTGTGAAGTTGATGTGAGCGAGGTACCGCCGTGTTGATAGGAGGGGTTTCTGCCATATTCCACCGCAGCAGGTCTACCGCAGACCACTTGTCAAAGAAGTAAAGGAAGAACTCGACAGTAGAAACCATAAATAATCCAATTTAAGTTGTAAAGAGATCATTTCAGAAGTTCACTTTCAACTTTAAAAAGTAAAAAATCTTCAGTCCTAGCCAACTATAGTTTCAGTACATTTACCTGCACTCATATAGTCTACTATTGTTATATACTATTCACATTTGTTATGGTTCATGTAAACATTATGTTGTGTTTGGCTGTTTAGATTTACTCCTTTTCCAAGTGTTGTTTTTTCCAATCAAGACAGGATGTTATTTGGGTTTTAGGCGCATTCTTTGGACATAGCCTACATACAGTACATTCAACATATACATCCTAATTTAAGTTTTTACTGCAGCTTGGGATACACAGCTCTTAACTCTTTACAGTCAAGCCTGTGCTTTGTACAGAAACCAATGAAATAAATAGAGATGAATGTCCAAAAAGAAAATCCTATATTTCTACTCAGGAAGAGAAATGCAGCCTTTTAAGACTTTATAAAGACTTGGATATCAACAGGTCTGAATGTCTACAACTATCACAATGCTGACCTTTTCAAGAAAGCAGCTAAGGGAATAAATATTTAAGGGCAAGACGTACTTTAATTGAAGTATGCACAGCTGCATAAACGAAAATATTATTGGAATATTAATTTTCATTAGCAATGTAAACAGTAGAGTAGGTAAATGATCTTTTTTAATCCAAGGGCAAATCCTGGAATCTTTTATGCATATAAACTTATTTATTAAACACAGGAAATATTTAAGTTCTAAGATTTTCTGTCGTCTTGTTAACTGTTTAAAACATAACCCAACAAGACTTTGTCCAGTGTATACTATATATACTGGACAAATATGTAAGTCAATATACAAGTATTACAGTAGGACTTCCCCAAAAGCCCCTCATATATTAAGTCTGTACATTAGAGGAAAACGGTTTTTGGACACCCTTAAAATGTTAAGAATTATGAAATATTTGTTTAAAAATCTTTTTTGTGGTTCAAAAGGTTTGGCTGCCTCACACAGACACAAACAAATCCTTTTTTTTTGTTTTATTATTTACAAGAAAAAATAACAAAACCAAATTCTTAAGTTTCAACATGTCATATCCTGGTTGTGTTTCATTGACCTCGATGGAACAGAGCATGTGCAGAAGGAGCATGTGGGTTTAGAGAATGGAACAATACTTGGCAGAGTTCAATGACTTAAGAGTGACTCCCAGAGCAGTATATTACAAATACATAAGGTGTCCAAGAACTTTTTGTTCTTGTTTGTCTCTATTTGTCCCCTTTATTTATTTATTTTTTACATATATCATATGATTACAGCACTTGCACAGAGTTTTTATGTCTCATTCAGTGTCATAAGTGCTGTTGATGTTTCGTTAAGGAGTCTGGTACATAATGTTATCCATGTTCTGTTGAGTACATTTTGTGTCCGTGGGTGGAGGCTGCTGATGGGGCGATCTGTGCTCCACCTGCTCCACAGTGTCCAAAACCTGGAGAGGCAGCAGCTTGACTCTGGCCAGTCAAGGACACAGCTCCCAGTGATTTGAGAACCAGTTGTGCCTTTTCAGCCCCACAGCCTTGAGGGACAGGTGTAAATGTAGCCCGGACCTTGACAGACTCCCAGAAACCGGCCCTGCTGCTCTTCATTTATTTATCAGTCTTTGCTCTGCCTCCGCTCTCGTTCTGCTGCATCTCGTCCCCTCCAGGACCAGCTTCATTATTCTTGCCTGCTCTTTTTTCACCCCCTCCCTCTGTTCTTGTAGATATGTGAATAAAAGTGACAGCGGGGGCTGCTGAAATGACAGAATCAGCCTGTCTGCAGGGTCACTTGTCACTCTCCCCTCCCCCCTTTGACTTCTCCTGCCCCCTCCCACCTCTCTTCTCTCCGCCTGCAGCTGCTGCCACATAAGACCAGACCTTCTCGTAACTCTCCAACCTGGAAAAATATTTATACTTTCCATACACATTCATAAACCAGTAAGCCAAGACCACTGTGATTATAATCCGTAAACTATGTTGTGACTGTTTGGGAAGAAGTGACCACATTGTAAAACATTCTTGTTTAATATGTCATTCTCTTACCGGCACTCAAACTTCTTTAACTTCACAAACGTAGTTACATGTCAGTAACTAGTCTGTCTCCAAATTAACTTTCACTGTAAGATTTTTGACAGAAGTTTTAGAAAAGTAAATGAATGGCCATCCTGTTAATCTAAGGAGCACTTCCACTGTTTGATGGGTCATCCAGATGACAAGTAATGCCATAGATTAAACACATAAAATACCGAATTTTAAATATTTAACCACAATATCTGAACCATAATAACAAAATATCTACTGTGCACTTGAATGTGGTTACAACAACAAAGTTGGTATGGGTTGATTAAGTAGTTTCAAGCAGTCTAAAATCCAATATTATCTATTTTAGACTTTAAAATATTTTAAGACAAATTTGGCAGGTCTTCAAAACTGATTTGAATATTACATTAATGTAACATTTATAAAGTTATTTTAACTGCAATCTTGGTTTAAGGTTGTTTTTTTAACTGCAATAAGAAATCTAGAAAACAAAATTAACAGTGAACCAAAAAGCACTAATTATGTTAAATATACTGTAAAAAACGTATGCATGTAAAGAGGTCCAAATGTATTGGGGGACATTCAGCTAACACATCAATCCAAAGAAATACTTCTAGATGATACAAGTTAAAGTAGTTTCTCTTTGCATTAATTTCATATCTTGTGTTCCATACAGACTAGTCTTAAAAGATGTAATAAAATGTCTAAAACAGCCTGCAGAAGTGTGAGGAAAAAAAGGAGTGTGCAGACAGAGGAAAATAAAAGATGTAATCTGTTATTATGGGTGGGTAAAAACATTTCAAACAGTAACACATTGAACAGCCTTCTGCTTTTTCTGAAGTGTGAAAGAGGCAACCCCACTCCACTTTTTTATGTGTTTGTTTTATCAGTTGCCAAATCAATGCGTGCTACCCACACAACACTCGCTTCCCTTGCTCTGACAGCAGAAATAAACTCCTTTAAACAAGGAACACGGCGCGTTTACATTTAAAGACACACCAGCTGTTGCCAATAAATGATGCCTTGGTGCAAAATAGTACTAAAGTTACATCTCCGAGCAGCTCTCTCATCTAAATGACCACTTGTTGCAATTAGTGGACAGGATGTGATTATTTAGCAGACAGCTTGTGTCTTTTCAGACCACCAAACTCCTGTTGCACACTTTTTACAAAAGGGCAGTTTTTGCTGAAGTTTTGGGCTGCGTCAGTCGCTGCTGACACTTTCTGGGCAAGTGTAGATGCACTGCCTGTTTTTGATTAAAATGCCTGCACATGTTGCAAACATTAGGAAATAGAGGTGTACTCGCAGACCTAACAGTTACTCAAATGTTAGATCCTGTCTCTGTCACGTAACATTCCATTAGCAATTAAACTAGGAAATTAGAGAGATGAGATTAGAACTTTACTGATCCCTTGGGCAGAAAATTAAGGTTCCCATAGCAGCACAACACCAAATATACATGTATAAGAAAAATGTGAAGATAAAAAGGAAAAGAAAATGATAACTATAAAAACAGTGGTAAAACAGGCAATTGCACATTAGAAGTACTAGTAGTAATTAATAATAAAAGTAGTAGTAATAATTAGACTTAGACAAACTTTATTGATCCAGAAGGGAAATTACTTGGTCACAATACCTACAAAAACACTCTTGGAAAAAACACTAGCAAAAAAGCAAAACAAAAAAAGGAAAGTGTGAAGAGATAAAAGCAATAAATAATATAAATAGAATACACTAATAAAGCAGGAAAAAAACCAAAATTTCATATATACAAATCTACAGGAAATGGAAGTAAATATAATTATAAATAGACATGACATATACAGGTGTGAAAGTGACTAAGGTATTCTAATAACAAAAAAAGTAATGATAATAGTAATTGTAACAATGATACACATATGCATACATTTATTGCCTTTGCAGCCTGTAATATTGAGTTGTGTAGGTTAGACACGCTAATCTGGTTGCTTAGCATCTTCTTACCATAGTTGCAGCCTTGGTGAAAATCACTGAGGAGTTGTAGAAGTTGCATATTTGATCTTATGAATTAACTTCCTTAACTGAAGCTGCTGTCATACTTTGTAGTAAATAAATGGTGCTAATAATGCATCGGCCAACAGGAGGTGCCATATAAACAATCAGCAGCAGCAGTCGTAGTCGTGCTGTGTGTCGCCGTGTCAGAGCCACAGAGGCTGATCTATGACTGCTGTGGGGCGGGAGGTCTATTCCTCAGCCAGCTGCACTGTGCCGAGGCTTATCTCGGTGTGTCCTCAGCTGATGGATGACTGGAGCAGGCGGCCGACAGCACTAAGGGACGGGTGGGAGGAAGAGGAGGGAGACCACAGAGCAGCAGCCCCCCCAGTGGTAGAACACAAGCCTACAGACCAGAGACAAAACCCACTAAAGGCATATTAAACACAACATGGCTCCCCATATCACCTGCTAGAGGCTGTAGATTATTTTAAAGGGGCAATTTGTAAGTTTACATCTCAACTATTAACACATGGGGGCAGCATTTTACCAGAAAGTTGTGGTGTTGGTGTCTACTGTCAAACTGCCAGAAATCAGAGCCAGTTAAGATGAAAATACCCTCTCATAATCTTCATATGTATCAGCTTAGCATGCTAGCATGGGTTAGCTTAGGAAAACCATATATTGCCCCTTTTTTGTATACAGGTTGTGTTATTAGCTGCACTAAAGGTATCTTTTGAATTACCCAAACACGTTTTTTTGGTATATTTATTTCCTTCATTTTGATCAGAAACATATCGTTTCATTTAACGAGTATATTTATACTCTCTGTAATGTTATACAATTGGCCTCCTTCAGTGGTTGTGAAGAAATGTTGTGAGTTCAGCATTAAATATCTTTCCTTTACTCACCGAGAGCCGTCTGTACCAGTGAAAATCAATGCCAATGTAAACTTTAGTTTTATTTCCGTTTCCACAGCTGGTTTTGTGTGCCACTGAATGTGGTTTCTTGCTGGGAGGAGGTGGTGATAATAGACACTGGGTGAAATATTCAGCTGTTGTGGCGCTTCTGTTCCTCTCAGATCTACATCCTTTCACATGATTGACATGAGGTTAAATATGCCCTATAGGTAGCACTACTTCACCATCTTCTGTTTGACAAAGGGCAGATTAGAAGTTACTGAAATTCACTCTAGAGGCATAAAGTGGTATTACAAGATAGGGCAGTCCTTTAACACTATTATGTACTTGTTGAACTGTTATTTCTGCACACTGTTCATAATTTGAGGTAATTTGTGAATATTTTATCCTTAAATATTAGATCAGACGCTTGACGTCTATGGTCGTGGTCAGCAGAGGACTCTGTTTGCTAAAATAGAGGTTTAGTGTCAACACCGTGTTTTATAACCAATGCGGTGCTGTGCCAGCAATGCTTTTTAGGATTGTTTAGTAACTAAATAGCAGGCAGGATGGGCGTGTGCTGGAATTTCCTGTCACCTTTTGTGTCTGTGAAAGCCGAGGGAAACAGAGGATGTTACTCTGTCGGACAAAGGCTGGCAGATTATTTTCCTCATACTAATGACTAAATATTATTGCATCTAAACATAGATTTTTATCTTTAGATACAGTGACTGTGAGGAGGATGTGGCTTGTCTAGAGTATGTCGATGTGGTTTACCCTCTTGTTCTTATAGCATGTTGTGATTTCCCCCCCTGCAAACTGTGGTCACCTCATTGCAAACTGATATTTGGTATCAGACAGACGTAGCAGTGTTTTTTCCCTTTGGCTTCTTGAGCTGGCCGTCTGGGTTTAAACACATCAAGCTTGTAAAGGTCAACCTTTAACAACGAGTCAAGTATAATGATTCCGTATTGACTGAAAGTGCCTTTGTTTGCTGCTGGACAGCACGAGAGTCTGAAGGTTTGACTTGCGTCAGTGTTTTCACAGAATGACATTTAGCAGGAATTAACCTCTGCGTGAGTGTAGGCTCTGTTTGTCATCCCGATACCATCTTTGTGCATATGTCCGCATTATCTTAACCAGTTTTGCAACTTAGAATAATCAACTCTCAAGCAGGAAGTGCGCACACACAACAATAGCCTATTGAATCATTTTTTCTCATTCTTGTCCTCCTTTTATACGTCTCCTCTCTCAGCTTCACAATAGTGCACTGTTAGGCAGAGGGGAAACTTGGGGCGGGGGAAAGCGCCAGCTCTCGGGAACACGCTCAGAGAGAAGCCTGTTGTTTCAGCACAGCGGATGGCCATTTGGTAGCACTTCCACCCAGCCCCCCCCCCCCCCTCCCCCCCTCCCTCTCTCTCTCTAGCTCACTCTGACTCTCTCAGCCCCTCCTCCACCATTGTGTTGCCTAGCAACGGAGGGCTGGAGCAATCGGAGCAGGGGCAGAGGATTCAGGGAGCAGATTGGCGGATGATTTATTAGCTGGGCTGGAGAGCAGTGAGCCCAGGCAGCTGAAATGGAGCCTTAAACTGGAGCCGACATGTAGAGACGGAGGAGGGGGAGCCAGCGAGAGAAAGAAAACGGAAGGGAGGAGGGAGAGAGAGCATGCACACAGCCTCTCTGTGGAGACGGATGGACAGACTGTGTAAATAGTACAGTTGGGAACATAATTAAGGTGACATAATTAGGACAGACACACAGGCTGCACGGGCAGGTCTAATTCATTTGTGTCATAGCAGGTATTGATGCAGAAGTTTTACCTTTAGGCTGTGGGAGATCCATTAAAAACAGGCAATAAGTTTCATTCTGCACCAAGTTGGTCTCAGGGTTGTTCAAATATTTTGCTCCGTTTGTCCACACAGATTTATTAACGGTTATATTTCAGATGAATATTTACCCAGTTGTGTCATGATCTGTCAAATACACCCTGTAGTGTTTATCCTCTGACTGCTGTGGCGTTCCACTGGTTATAGGTCGGTCGGCAGAACTTTGACTGACAGTCCAAATGGTAATCTGCTCTTAACCCCTTGAGTGGTTGGAGACGGTTGTGTGTGTGGGAGCGCTTGTGTTGGAGACGGCTCCATCTACTGGCTAATCAACCGCTGCACTTTCAGCCTGATTAATGCAAATGAACTGCTGTTTTATGTCACTGATGATACAGACTTTCTGTCTCACTGTCAGCGAGGCATAACTGTTTAACATCTGGCTTTTGATCAGGCATCTTCTGTTTGGTTATTTAGTCTGGTTCAACACTGATATATACTTCTGTATTTTGTTCCTCACAATTACACATTACAACCCTCAAACTTGAAAGTTTTGAATTTGTTTGCATAATGAGGATAAATACAGTTATTCACATTATTGTTGTTGTTAAGAAAGGTCTCTCTTTTTGGCCTGTTATTTTTTCTTCTAAAAGGAGGCTGTTTTGCAGCTGGCTGTGTTACTTCAGTAAATTTGGCCTTTGTTCCCCACCAAAGCTGGGTATGTAAACAATCTGTGGTTACATAACGTACTGTACATGGCATGGAAAATGAACTCCTCACATACAGGACAGAATCCATGTCTGGTTTTGCATCTCACATGTCTCCTTCCACCATGTCCAAGACCTTTCTCTGCACAAATTGTGTGAGCCTGCCTTCCCTCTGTTTGGCAGCTAGTTCAGTTTGAGCTCTGAATACACTCAGAGGATTGCTGAATTTGCCTCTCAAGAAAATGGGCAGTTTTGGTCTTGTGTTAACAACAATCCGTGGCCTGGGTTTTCCTGTGCGGGGGGAGATGCATTAAGCCTATTTGAGCTGTGTTAAGAAATCGAAAACAGGCTGAAATGAGCGCTATGTCTGACACTAACACTGAACCCAGGACTCCACTCCGGGTTTTCCAGCCCACCGCGAACCAGAGGCTCTCTTGCAGAAAGATCACATGTAAAGCCTTCCCCTTTGTAGTGGAAGAGCAGAGAGTGACAAGCTATTTCTTGCTTGTAAAAAAAAAGAAGAGTAAAAAGCGATGTATCGTCAGAGACGCTGTGGATTTGCCCCCTAATTTTTCCTTTACCTGTGTCTGGATGTAAAGATTTGTGCCGTGCTCCCAGAGGACTTTTCCGTGCTTTTTGCTGGAGTTACTTGGTGGAAACGGTTGGCTGAGATCACTGACGAACGGGGCTCGCCTCTGGAACAAGAAAGTAAATCTGTTGGTTGTCTGCTTCGCTGGTTATGAATGTTTTCAGCCTCCGCTTTTTATGGCTCGCAGTCTGTGGCTCTTAAAGGAGAAGAAATGCATTTAGGTTGTTCTGCTTTTTGGCTGTTTATTCCTTTCTGGTGTTGTTTTTGTGCTCACTGAGGTGAGGTGTCGTGTCCACATTTAGTTCATGTCAGATTCAGTCCGATCTTACCAAGTAGCAAAATCTGTCACTGTGCTGTTCACCTCCTTTCATTATTCTGTGTATGTTTGTTATGTCAGCTACATTTTTATACATGTTTTTCTTTTTTAATGTTTTTATAAATACCAGATTGTACAGACAAAAATAGAAACTGTTCACCATGCACAGTGAGGACATTTCTTCAACTCTCAACTTCTGGTTTTCACTTTTCTTGACTTTTCTCTTGCATGATTAACACCATGTTCCTCTGTGGGTCTGTCGCATGTATTTTTGTATTTGACTGTGTTTATTTAGCTGTATTTTCTCTCCACATGAAAAGACAAGCCTAATCTCAGCGTCTCACCCTGCTTTACTTGTCATTTCCTTTCTCATTTTGCCCTGACATGGCTGTGTTTGCTCCGGAGTTTAAACGGCTACAGAGGTTTCTAGATACACATCAAACCTCTACAACCACAGACTAGCAAAATGAAAACAATTTTTTTTTTTTTTTTGTCGTAGCCAGTTACTTTATGCGGTTAACATTTAGCTGACTTCACAGATACTAACTGTTCTGGGGGTTTTTTTCTCTCTCTCTCTCTCTCCCTCTGTGAAAAATTGCAGAAGCGCTTCATTAAAGGATTGAGACAGTTCGGCAAAAACTTCTTCAGGATCCGGAAAGAGCTTCTGCCTAACAAAGAAACGGTAAGATTGTTTATTTCTGTATGTGCTGTAAAAGTTTGCTCAACACACGTCATTTGTTTTATGGCATTGAAAGCTATAAAATAAGGTACATGTGGTTTTCTTGTAACTAATAGAAAGCTCCAGCAGTAAAACATTTTACAGTGATATTTTGAGCGAGGCTGGTTTTTAACCTGAGGCCTTATTGATAAGAAGTACTCTGCCAACAACTGAGCTGCAGTATTATCAGACCTCACTTCAGGCTGTCTGGAAAAACACACACACACTTGTTATACCTGCAAAAAGAAAAGGCAAAAATGGAGTTTTACACACAGCCACTGAAACCTTGCAAGTGGCATGCTGAACATTAATTAGCACCCGCTGTTAGCAGTAAACAAGCAGTAGTAAACAAAACGTGCCAATGTGCTGTGAGCCACATTGTTTATAGTGTATCTCAGATGTACAGACTCCGTTTTGATGCATGCTTTGTGTTGACTTTCACATGTTCCACTAGTGAAAGTAGCAGCTGAAACTATATTTGTCTTACATTTTCAAGGCATAAACAGGAATAGTGTACAGTACGGCTTTTTGTTTCCAAATAAACACTTTTATATGCTCATTTTGCATCTGATAGTGGCTAATAAAGTGAGCAGTGGCATCACATACTGTTATATTTAAAAGGCAAATTGAGAAATTCTTGATCACAAAATAGTATTTGTGTCCATATAATTGTAGATATTTAATAACCCTGCCAAAAAAATGATATCCGGAGCTTTTTTTTTTATGATATACTATATATATTTGTGATGTAAACAAACTAAAGAACCACAAATTACACTGATTTACTCCTTGTCAAGTCAGTTTCAGATTCCAGACTTTTTGTTTACATTGCACATTTTATTGTGTCTTTAGTGTTTAAAGTCATTTAGTTATTTTTGTCTCTAATTGTTAGTGTTAGTTTCAGTATTTGCCGTTTTCCACTGCAACCTTTAATTAAAGGTGACACAGCGAGTTTATTTCTGTTTGAATTTAAGGAACTATAACTGTGGTATGTATGTACACAAGCAGAAGGCTTTTGTTGTCAGAGTTTCCCTCCTTTCTCTGTGTGTGTGTGTGTGTGTGTGTGTGTGTGTTAATCATCATTGGACAAGCCTCTAACCTGTCTCATGGTACAAATGGGTCAAATCCGTCCTAGCAATGATTAATCGGAACAGTTAAGCTCACTACATGTGATTATTGTGTTGAAAACAAAATGTAGACAGGGCACGAATTTAATGTTGAGGTTTTTTGGAGTAATTTACAATGTTTTAATGTATTTCATCTCATACCTACGCAGGCTACACTTTGAGATTTAGATTTTTAACATGTGTGTAATCGATTATAAAGGGAACATGTTGTACGTGAACATGTTGCTTCAAAGTCCTCCACAAGTCTGACTTAGCTGTTAAATTATTCTCAGATATGCGTTTTTGATTCATGAAGCAGTGCAGACCTTGCTGTTTCTGTGAGGCTGCTCCCGCTGGAAGTGTGCCGATATAGTGCTGACACAGACATCAAAAGAAAATCAAAGGTGTTTGTCATACTTCTCTCCGCTTCATTTCCTCGTCTGCTCCGAGCTGAGGATATGTCAGCCAAGCTTCTCAAACATTTTTACATATCATGTAATATTTTTACTCAAGAACTCCTTAATGCCACCTCCTTTGTGCTACATTTTTTATTCCTCAGAACCAATTTGAGCCTCTTGAATAAGAGATTAAAGTATGTGAATACAGTTTCCTCACAGAGGTTTCTTCAATTATTTTTACTGGTTTTGAAATATATGACTAGTCCAGTTGATTGGCTATAAAGGAGGTATTAATGCAATTCAACCTGGAGGGGGAGTCTATTTGGCAGCAGAGGTAATAGACCTCCTCCAGGATCTAGGCCTGCCACCACCACAGAGGAGAGAAAGATTAATTTTCCCTGTGCAAATGGAAAATAAACTGCCCTTTAAACATATGAAAAGAGAAGAAAATGACTGGAAGAGCAAGGGGAGCATAGAGGGGACCGAGTGAGCGGGGTGAGCTGGGGCATTAGCTCAGTATAGACACGGAAAAGCCAGGTTGTCACACATGCACACACAAAAAGAAAAAAGTCCTTGGTTCAGATTGAATTTGTGTTATGAGACTGATCTGTCATTTATTTTGAAATCTCTGCACATGAGCACATCATCTTCAGATATTTGAGTGACTTTATCTTCATTCACAGACACGACTCTATAATAATACTCTCATGCCAAGTGACTAAAAATGAGCTGCTTTCCACAAATGCGGGTGTTCTGTGACATGTCCTGCCCCGAGTCGTGGCCTGACCACCACCACTGCTGCCGCTGAGCCGGAGCACACAGCACAAAGCCCTTGGGCTGATATCCAGGGCTCCAGAGGTCCAGCACTGTGTCTGCCTCACGCTCGTCCTCCCGCTAGCTCATATTAGCCGCGCTGCCCCTGAAGCGCCATCACAGCTCAAACTGCCAGTGCCAAGGGTAAGCACCCAGTGCTGTGTAAACACACCAGGCCTGACTAGCACTCAGGAATGCTTTATATAAAGTCACATAAAGGCCCAGAGGGGGAAGTGGGTGTGTCGTCTGACCGTCTGCAACTGGCTCTGCTGCCACCATTTCCTTCACTCCAGAGAGGACGTCATGGAACATGAGCTCGCTGCTTCCAGTGTTTAAACAGCTAAATATGCTGAAATGGCAGATCACAGATAGCTCTGCGCCTGATATTTTTACTGGAGGGGTTTTTCATAAAAATGTGGTTTCAGGGGGTATCAACAGACAGTATTTACTCAACAGATTTGTATCAGCTACAGCTGAAAGAAAGAGATGACTGCAAAAATTAAATCAAATTAGAGTGCCTAAATCTGGGCTTCTTTGTCACTTGTCGCCAAAAAAACATTTGATTTAATTGGTGGAAAAAACGGAGCTGTTAACTTGCAAATTAAATGTCTTCTAGACGTAAACTTGCAGATGATATTTACATATAAATCTTTGTACTGTTATAAGGACCAAACTATTTTCGCTCAGATACCAGTTTGTTTTTAATGCACAAAGCACAACGTAAAATATGCATCACTGAGTAAAAAACAGGCAAAAATAAGTCATGCCTGAAATTGTTAGCAGTCCAGCTTGAGCCTTTTTCTCCAATAAGAGATTTTAAAAGGCAAGAAAATAAATATAATTTACTTACTTTATCTGTCCACAAAGGTCATTTATTTACTTTCGAAAATCTGTACTATATATTTATAGATAATAAAAAAATAATCATAGTACAAGAGAGCAGCCACAATCTAATAAACTCAGTGAAGCAATGTAAAACAATCTGTAAGCACAGAGCAAAAGCCTGGTATATGTTTTTCAGTTGTTTTCCCTCAAGGGGCTTCATCCACCTCCTGTAGTTTACTCTCTCATGACTGCTCTGTTTCCCGTCTACCTTTAAATAATAAAGTACATACATTGACACAGAATTGTAAATGCTGACATAGTTAACAGCTGAAGTGTTAGTTTATAAACAGCATGATGGAATATAACATAAGTTATAGAAACATTTGTCTCTGTGCTTGTTTTCTTGATCTATTTTACTTGAACTGGTAAGAAAGGAAGAGTAAAACACTGGATTGACTCATATAGATGTTGTGTCCACCTGTGTGTGACAAAGGTGAAACAACCTGGTTGACGTCACAACTCAAACAAGTTTCCTCATATGACAAATAATTTGGCGGATGTTCATTGTAAAAACTTGATGTGTAGCAACAAGAACTGGAAAACTACCTTTTAAATGTCAGGGTTTTGTTGTGGATTTAATAATAATTCTGTTATGGTTTGTGTTGAGAGTTAATATTTTATTTTTGTGGGAGGTAGAGCAGCAAAGGGCACAAAAGCTGTAGAGCATGTCATGATATTTTTGTGGATGTCCGGGGGCAGGTCACCTGGGGTGATTTTTAAAACAGTGCTGTGTTTGTGTTGGCGCGTAGATCAACCATTAGGTGATGTGCAGCATCCTTGTTCTCATCCCCTCACACCCTCCCCTCCTCCAGGCCCTGTCATTTACAGGATGGCCTACAGGAGAACAGTGTTCTCAACACAACCTCACAGCAGATGTTTGCCCTGGTACAATCTGTACAAACGTCAAATTGAATTCATTGCCATGTCCTTAGCTCAGCGGCCAGATCCTTGGGGATGAGTGTGAATATAAATACTTTGGTTCAAACACTAATTAAACCAGCTACAAACTACAGGGGCCTGGTCCAGTTGGCAGCAGCTGTCAGAAGTGACAGAAAGGCTTCCGTGTTTTGTAAATGATATAACTTGTTTAGGCAGTGAAATCGCTGTCGGCTGATGGGAGCTTTAACAGCATGTATTGATGTTCTTTTAGCAGACCACAGGCAATTTAGCGCACCCGAGTGTAGGCAAATATTATTTATTTATTTATTTATTTAAGCCTAATAGATGAAGCATGGAGAGTCGGAGCGCTCTGTGTAATTGACTTCTTTGGTAGGCTTCATGTTGTGGTTTTTGGGGAGTAGCTTATCAGCAGAACACGCAGGATCGACCCTCCAGCAAAAAGGCACTGTTGCCATCCAATCTGCTTTCATTGGCAAAAGCGCTTACAGCAGGAAAAACACGAGTGCTGATTCTTCAGCATGTGCATCCCTGACCTGTGAAAGCAGAGCTTATTCAGTCATTCTACAGCAGAAAGACTCTGCACAGCGGGGAATGGCTGTCTATTTAACTGCTTTTCACATACACTCTGCTCCACCAGCCAGGGTCCTTTCACTATTCAGTCTCTGTCGTCTGTCGGAGCTTCAAGGCATCGCTGTGGGCTGTAGGTTTTTTAACCAATTACACACGTGACTCATATCTATACTTTTACCTCATAAAACTTTGACAAGTGTAAATTTGCCTGTAACAATATTAGTTCAGTAAAAAAAAACAAACACACCATGCGTTTGTTCTGACATCTTACAGATTTCAAGCCTTTTAAATAACCTGACACTACAATATTTCATAATCCTACTCTGTTTAATTTGACTTGATATTATCCTGGAATGTCATAGAAATATTTTTGCATTTACATATTATTATTCTATATTATCTAACAAAATATACATAGAACTAAAAAAAATGAGTGCATTTGTAGTGTGATACTGTAAACTTGTGTCTTTTAAAGGTCCCTAATCATGAAAATGCAATAATATACTGTTTTATTTCTTTTGTGTTTTTACAATCTCAGTGATGTAAACCAAGAGCTGTGAAAATATAATGTTGCTTACTACTGCCGCTTCTTTAGCGCTCCCACAACAAGATTAACTCCCAGCTTGACAGGCAAGTTGAAATTTGCTCCAGTTTCTAAGTTGAGCATAGAAACTGTGCTTAACACCGCCCCCATGAGCCACTGAGACGACTGTGGAGTACATCCACATACAGTTTAAGACGTCGAAAGAAATCCAGGTCACTAAACGTGCTGTTTTTTTCATCTAAGAAAGTGACACGCTAAACCACATAAACGTTTACAAAGGTCCCTCCTACAGTGAGAGTAAGCATTAGGATGATATAAAAGTCAAGCACCACTCAGTGAAACGACGCACCGTACAACCTGTCTTACGTGATGAAGAATATGCAGCACAGAGGTCGAGCACATACATAATTAAACTCGGGTTTGATTTAGCTCGGAGAAACACGTTCCCCTTTTCGTCTGCCTGAAATGAATCAGAGAGCAGTCCTCCCTCCTCGAGCTGCAGACGGAGGAGGAAGCAGGAGGAGCGCAGGTTCATGCTGCACTAATGGATGTTTACACAACTCACTATCAGCCACCAGAACCCACAAGTCACATGCTCCCTCCACTCCCCTGGCTGCAGCTAAACTGCCTTAAGATTTTCACAGCGGATTTTATTTGCTGAGAGATTTTTTTCTCAAAGAAAAGCTGCGTTTGGATTTCAGGTTGATGATTGTCCATTGTTATCCTCCATTGGCTCTTTATTTCTCCCTCTCAGCTCTCCTCCACAGTGTCCCTCCCCCTCCTCAGCTCTCCCCTGTTCTCTCCTCCTTCTCCTGCTCTTGCCAGTAACGGCCTTAACCGTTTGGCTTCATGTCAAAGCAGGGGCCTTTTGTGGCTCTGTCACAAATCTGCCAGGAAAAACAGAAACCATCTGTTCAGGCCTGGGCCTGAGAGGGGATGAGGGTGTAAATACATGAGTTTAGCCCTCGCCCTCAGCCCTGCCCGCGCTCACAGGACCACCGAGCCCACTGGAGGCTCCTCCACTTCCACTCATCCTGCTCTCCACAGTCTGTGTTGTACAGTGGATTCAGGACAAACTATATCAGTTTCTGCCATCTGCTAGAGGAGCAGATGGCATAAGACGCACATAACAAACCAACCAACTTTTTATGACTTACAGCAATTGTACTTTGTTTTTATTGGAATACAGTATGTTTCCATCTATCACCTGTTGTTTTGTGTTAACACAATGTGGGTAGAATATGGTGTAGGAGTGAAGATGTGTCATTTTAATCTGTAAAAACCTGAATGAAATAGAACACAAATGCAGTAGTGTACCAGCACTGGTCCACTGTTTGAGGAAAACATGTTCATACTAATGCATGTTTCTTATTTACCAGGTTTCTGTTACTGCTCTAAATATCCCAGGCAACCAAACTCTAAGAAACTGCAAAAATGGACCTCCTTAAATATACATCAGACACTGTTTGCGTTAAGAACTAGTACAAATCTGAGTAGACTCTTGATGCCAGTCCTGACTTTAGTTTTTGTTACAAGAGGCATTTTTAGGTTCTTAATTCTAAAACCTAAGTTTTCCCCTCTTGTCCCAATTCTAACTTGGACAAGATGGATTGTAATTTTTCTTCTTGATGGATGATTGAATTAATGTAAAGGAAATATGACTGTTTATAGTCGAGAGCTCCACTTCCATTTCATATTTACACGGTTTTATGCAGGCAACCATTTTAAGTAGCAAAAAACTGGAATTGAGGCCCAGAGTGTCGTGATAGGAGGGTAAGCCCTTTCCTTGTCGGATAATCCAACGGCCAGAAAGCTCCTGCAGATGCAGGCATTTTAAAAGGCCTTATAATACCAAGCTTATGTTGTCACTATCTCATGTTCTGTGGAGCGGCAGCACACTCTGTACTGCTGCGCAGTGATTTAGTGGACAGCTGAAAATTATTGCTCTGAGGCCAGGACCAGTCTCAATTTCTATCAGGTTTTCTTTTTCCAGACATTCAAGAATGATTTCAGAAATATGAAGTACGTTGTACTGTTGTCTTCATTTATGACGAAAAACTATCTTTGGTTGGATGCCTGGATTTGTAGATGCAAACCAAACACTATCATGGAGGATAAACAGAAAGTAAAGTGTTGATATTGGCACATGGCAACATAACAAAGTGACTTAGACAGAAGTACACAGAGAAATCAAACATATGTGTCTGTTTGACAGCAGACAGCTTCAGTCTCAGTTTGACACAAATTCACATTTAATTTTCCACTGATTTAACCAGAAAAACACAGGCAGTAGCATAGTTAACAGATTGAGGTTGTACATACAACGTATATGAAGAAATAAATTACAGAATCATAAAATATCAAAAGCAATTGAGCACATTCATCATAAGCCAATAACATGAATATGAATTGGGTAAAGATCTGCTTTACCCCATCTTAAAGTCATTGAAAATGACTTTAAATCCATCCAATGAGACCAGCTCAGTAGGTTTAGGGTTATTTTGTAACTTCTTACATGTTTCCAACCTACAGTAATTCAACTAAAATATGTTTCTTTTGTTGCAGAGATGTTGTGTCTGCAAAATTAATATTCATGGACATGGACTTATTGTGTTTTTTTTTTTCTTTATTCCTAACCACAAATAACTTATCTCAAGCTTCTTGTTGTTTTTTTTCTGTTTTGATTTACCTGTGACGACAGCAGTTCATCAGTGCACCTGTTAATTCCCATTCAAGAGCTCAAGATAATGTTTTCATTAGCCACTGCCTAATATAATGGTACTTGACACAGTGTAAGTGATGGAGAGGCAGGGTGACCTTTCTCTGTGTCTGCCAAGCTGTTGTTGAGTACGTGTAGTTGTCAGCCTGCAGCGAGGAGGCAGAGAGGCACTGCTGAGAACAGTCATTAAGCACAGAGCAAAGCCAGCGCTCGGCACCGCTCAACACTTTTGATCTGCACATTTCAATTAGATTTCACATCAGGACGCCTGCCTTCCCTCAGTTAGCACCTGCGCCCCACTTTCCCAACCGGCCGGCCAGGCTGAAGAGGGAGGTGCACATGAAGTTTCCAGCTGAAGTAGATGCACAAACACATGGCAACATAATAGAGCTTTTAGACCGGATAATAATCATTAGCTGTTCTGTTCTTGTCAGGACAAGTTATACCAGGGTTACATTCAGGGCTGTAAATGTCCCTCAGCTAGAAGGCGAATCATTCCTTCTTCTCCCTGTTTTTTATATTTTAAGGAGCCCTGCTGCTTTTTCTTTGCTTCTGCTCGGTAAGGCATGTGGAATCCATCCCAAAACTCCAGATGTGCTCATCTGCAGAAGTCTTTTGGCCTTAAAAAAACTAAGCACAAGCTGTGGGTTTGGGACAGTTTTCCACAGGAGCGCAATAGCTTTACCATAATGCAGAGAAACACCTTAATCTTTCCTGAAATGTGAGAAGGTTTCATTGAACACCCTCAGTGAATGTTCCCTGTGCTGCTCTGCCTGATAAGATGGAGTCCTACAGGCACTCGTAGATATGAATTTCCCCTAAGAGCCACATGAAGGGAAATCTCATTAAACTCGCCTAAGCCCACTGAGTCGAGCATTTTCTGCCAATCAAAGCAGTGATTGAAAAAGACTTAAGTTGTGCCTTAATGTCAGATATTTGCACAACTTGTTGAAGCGATAAGGGAACAACCTCTGGCCACCTCCTGTGTTTTCAGAGCAGCCGACAAGAAACCAACTGGCCTCAAGAAGTCTCACTTTTCTCAAGATAAGGACTACATGAAAGTACCTTTACTTGCATGTAACCTAACTGTTACATTTATGAAAATTGGAATCAATAAATATGCAGGAGGATCCCACATTCTATCATTTTAATCTTTTGTACGTGTTTAAAAAGTTCCCGGTCTCTGTTTGATTTTCAGGTCATTTTTATAGATGATGTTAAGCTGTTACCAAAAAGCTGTTAATGCATTTGAGAGAGCGGTTCAGACTAATTTATGTCAACTTTCTCAGCTGAGGCAGAGAAGGAAAACAATCAATAGCCATTAAACCCTGGGAGCTTTGTTGAACAGCAGTTTAACAGACTTCAGACAGTAGACGTCTGCCCTCTGGGCTTTAAAGATTACAGGTGACTTACTGCTCACCCAACAATCACTTCACACCTTCATGAATATGTTATAGAAGCGGTGGAGGACAGCTAACAAGTGAGAGTTCATGGTGAGTGAAAAAAGCAAAGCTCTACAGGAAACTACATAATTGTCGCTGACTCCTGTCGCCAATTTCCAAGACTTGTGTATTATGAGTGCGGCCGGAAAGCGGCAGTTAATATGCACAGGCAGCCTCAGCAAAGTGCTTTCTGATCCATGATTGCATGTGTTAATGTTTCAGTTGGGTATTGATTTCCTGGCGGCCTTTTGTACACTGGATTTATCCGCCTCGCTCACTGGCAAGCGCGCCCCTCCGAATGTTTGATTAAAGTTCAATTGACTCTTCCAGTGAAGGGGCGAGGAGCCATTTCACTCCCTATTTGTAGCGCCAAAGCTCTGCCTGACATGTTCTTTTGTTCCTATTCAAGCTCCTGCCACCCAGGCAGCCACCATTGCACTGATCCTAATATCCCTGCATTCAGTGAGCCTCCTCGCCTAATCCTGGGACAGACGAGGCCGCAGCACAAACATGCATGGCCAGCTACAAATCCTGGCATGGACTGACCCACTATGGCCTTTCACTGACATGCTGCATTAAATACCAGCATCTATTTGCTGCGTTGTATTCACGTTAACCACTGATCTTTCATAGTGACTGTTTCTGGTTTTTCAGTTAAAAAATCCAAGAAAACTTCAAGGCACTTTTTCTTCTAACAATTTAAATGTGTTAAGTGTCATGTTTTGGTCATATTAAGGCTACAATATATCCCTTTTGCTCAAACATGGTGCATCATACTTGTGTTTGTGTTGTATCTGTGTTGGAAGCTGGTTGCTAGCTAACAGTAGCTAGTGTTGCACACTGTTAGAGGAGCAGAATAGACGCACTGGAGCATGAGCAAAAACATCACCTAGTAAACTAACTCCAACATGTTTTGGCATCGAGCTGTCCTCTGGTTATCAAAAAGACCAACTGGAGTGCCTGAGGGGGGTTTGGTGCATGTCGGAGTTTGATTATTGGGTTTAATATAGCCATGCCGTAACAATAAAGGTACTTTTAGCGCCTCAGGTTTTCCTCCGATTTCCGTTTATATATTTATTTCCCTTGAACTGCACTGGTGCTCCTGAATCTTGGTGGAAGGTCTAGGAATGGGCCAAGGACAAACCGATCAAAGTCTGGAACAAATCCATAGAAAGGGTGGAGGCTGGAATTTGTGTTTCTTAGACTGAGAACTTAGAATTGTAACTACTAAAAAAAATAAAAAATATAACC
This sequence comes from Sphaeramia orbicularis, assembly GCF_902148855.1. Classification (NCBI taxonomy): domain Eukaryota; kingdom Metazoa; phylum Chordata; class Actinopteri; order Kurtiformes; family Apogonidae; genus Sphaeramia; species Sphaeramia orbicularis. The sequence goes on along the minus strand of NC_043963.1, from coordinate 15,753,696 downwards.
AACTCGCACCATCTAATGAATTACAGCTAAGATGTTTGCTCTTTTGTTACCATGGTAACATTCAGTTATACTGTCCAGTGGAATCAACTCACAAAAGGGTTGAAAACATAGGTCATAATTTGTGGTTTGCTTGTGGTTTACAATACTGTGGGATGAGAATGAGAGTGGACTGTTGGCCGTGAGGTCTGCACTTTGAGGTCAGATCTTTGACCATTTCACACCCAGATGTGCAGAAGAACGCTCTGCTCATTAAAAGATGTCTGTGTGTTCTATTTTCCCCTTTAACAGAATGTGTTTCATGGTTCATTGCAGGGAGAGCTAATCACCTTCTACTATTATTGGAAGAAGACCCCTGAAGCAGCCAGTTGTCGAGCCCATCGCAGACACCGCCGCCAGCCCGTCTTCCGCCGCATCAAGACAAGGACTGCCTCCACTCCTGTCAACACTCCTTCACGTCCTCCCTCCAGCGAATTCTGTACGTATATTTGACCCCTTCAAAAGCAGGAAGCAACGAGACTTGACCTGATGTGTTCTGGTGTCAGAGCGGTGTAAGTAAAGCCTGTCTTCTCTCCTCCAGTGGACCTCAGCTCTGCCAGCGAAGATGACTTTGACAGTGAAGACAGCGAACAGGAACTGAAGGGCTACGCCTGCCGCCACTGTTTCACTACCAGTAAGACGTTATATTCCATTTACAGGCACTCACACTCATCATATGGATTGTTTGGCTATTCCTGTCCTGATTGGGATCAGTGAGAGGCTGCACAACACAGCACTGTGTGACAGATGGGCATCAGAGGATGTCAAGACTAATTTGATCAAATCAGCCATGAGCCTAGAGCTCACTCACTCTCTACCTCATTATCCTTCCCCTCTCTCCACACAGCTGCCTCCCAGTGCCAGGATCCCATCTGACAATACATTTCTGCCATCCCAACCAGGGTGGCTAATAACTTCGACTGTATAGTGTTAACCCACAGAGATCTTATTACTGAGAAATTAAATGTTTAATTCAGCAGCAGCAGTAATTTGATATTTAACTCATAAGTTGCACTAAGTTTTGTTAGTTAACGATATTGTCTTGATTCCACTTTATCATGATATGAGTAAAATCATTTCTGTTTGTTGTTTTGTACTTCTCACCACCTGTGCGAGGGTGTTGTTTCACAACTGTAAATGGCTTTCCACAGCCTCCAAGGACTGGCACCACGGGGGCCGGGAGAACATCTTGCTGTGCACAGACTGCCGTATTCACTTCAAGAAGTACGGTGAGCTGCCCCCCATCGAGAAGCCTGTGGACCCACCGCCATTTATGTTCAAACCTGTGAAAGAGGAAGAGGATGGACTCAGCGGGAAGCATAGCATGAGGACCCGACGGAACCGAGGCTCGGTGCGCATACACTCCTGCCCCCGTCTATCCCTCTATTTTCACCTTCAGGATCCATAACTTCAGAGTTTATCCCAGGAGTAACTCAGAACCATGAGCTTATCATGATAAAATGCAAAACAAACAACTATCAGTCCCACTAGGGGGAGTTTGTTTGGAGCAGCACAAATCCAAACATACAACACCTTCACTACTGCCACAAACATGCACAGCTTTCACATCCATAGTTGTTATAAATGTTCTGTTATGATTGATGTTAATTCTCTTTTCTCCGGACAGATGTCGACGCTACGTAGTGGTCGTAAGAAGCAGACAGCCAGCCCTGATGGCAGAGCTTCGCCTACAAATGAGGATTTGCGCTCCAGCGGACGTACCTCACCAAGCGCAGCAAGTACTGACAGCACAGACAGCAAGACAGACTCCATGAAGAAGCCCAGCAAGGTAAACACAGCGCTAACTCTTGGAAGTTTTTCCTTTGTGCACATTTGGGTTACTTGTACCCTAAACGCTCTACTGCCTTGGCTCTACAGAAGATTAAAGAGGAGGCTCCTTCACCTATGAAGAGTGCCAAACGGCAACGAGAGAAGGGAGCTTCAGACACAGAAGAACCCGAGAGGGCCAGCGCCAAAAAGTCCAAGACACAAGTGAGTTAATGCCCTTTGCACTGCTCAGCCAGATGGAATTTATAGGGTTTCAGCTGCTCCTTTAAAAAGTCCAAAACCCATGAATCTGACAATTTTGTATATTTAACACTAGCTAAATTAAAAACAACATGAAACCAATAATCATTTATCCAAACTGTACAACCCACGCAGAATTTATCAAAGCTCACCCAGTTAGTGTGTCATGATGTAACATTGGCTCTCATAAGAATCAGTTACCTCTAGATTTAATACGTTCTAAGTATATTTCATTCACAAAGTATTTTAAAAATTGTTAGATGTAACTTTTTTGAACTTTCAGAAACCCTGTTTCCATAAATAAACTTTGTGTTACGATGCTGATTCTTGTTTCTTCCTCGTCCCTCAGGAACTCAGTCGGCCAGACTCGCCTTCAGAATGTGAGGGGGAAGGTGAGGGCGAGGGTGAGAGCTCTGATGGGCGTAGCATCAATGAGGAGCTTAGTAGCGATCCTAAAGACATTGACCAGGACAACCGGAGCTCCTCTCCCAGCATCCCAAGTCCTCGCGACAATGAGAGCGACTCCGACTCCTCTGCACAGCAGCAGCAGCTCCTGCAGAGCCAGCACCCTCCAGTCATCCAGTGTCAGCCTGGCACCTCAGCTGCGTCCTCAGCACCCCCTCCACCCACGACCTCAGCCCCCTCACAACCTCCACAGGTGTCCCCCACAGCAGCCTCCGCCTCACTACCTCCTCAGCCTATACCCCAGGCCAGCCCTATGTCTCTTATCCAGTCAGGAGCGCCCCTTCATCCTCAAAGGCTTCCCTCTCCACATTCACCTCTGACTCAGGCTCCGCCCCCTGGTCCTCCGGGCCCACCTCAGTCATTACCCAGCTCACATCATGGGCCCATGCCTCCTGTGCCACATCCACTGCAAGCTGGTCCTTCACACATGCCTCACCCTCACTCCATGCCGCCTCAGGGCTTCCCTGTGGGTCAGTCTCAGGTCCCACCCCCACCCATCTCCGGCCAGTCGCAGCAGAGACCGCACACGCCTCCTTCCCAGTCCCAGTCATCCTCTCAGAGTGGAGGCCAGCCCCCCAGAGAGCAGCCACTGCCCCCTGCACCAATGTCCATGCCTCATATCAAACCTCCACCAACCACACCCATCCCTCAGATAACCAACTCACAGTCCCACAAACACCCGCCTCATGTGTCGGCACCTCCATTCCCACAGATGCCTTCAAACCTGCCTCCACCTCCTGCTCTCAAGCCCCTCAGTTCTTTATCCACCCACCATCCTCCGTCAGCACACCCTCCTCCTTTGCAGCTCATGCCTCAGGGGCAGCAGCTTCAGCCTCCCCCCGCCCAGCCCCCGGTCCTCACCCAATCCCAAAGCCTCCCACCATCATCCAGCCACCAGCCTCCACCACCTCCTCCTCTGCCGCCCTCTGCCGCTGCATCTCACTCCAACGGGCCTCCGCAACCGCCATTCTCGTCTCATCCTTTCAATACAGTTCTACCTCCAACCGGCCCTCCCCCGTCTTCTTCAAACTCGATGCCAGTTTTACCGCCTCCATCTTCCTCTTCAGCGTCCTCTTCCATCTCCATGCCACTTCCCGCCTCGGTCACTTGCGCCGGCCCCGGTCCAGCGCTCCCACCTGTCCACATCAAAGAGGAGCCTCTGGACGAGTCCGAAGAGCCAGAGAGCCCCCCACCCCCACAGAGAAGCCCCTCCCCAGAGCCTACTGTTGTCAATACACCCAGCCATGCCAGCCAGTCAGCACGGTATGTGTTTTACCCACAAAAAGTTGATATAAGTACCAGTTTTTCTTTTCATGAGTCTATAAGTAGTTCTAGTTTTATTCTAAGGTATTGACTAGTAATTGTTTAGTTTACGTTTCTTGTGTGTTATGAAGAAAGTCATGATTTCTTAAAGGTGTGGGAGACTTTCGTGACCAATTTTTCATCAAATCTGTAAAACCTCAGTCATAGCCTAAGCATCACAAATCCGTTAGTCTTTCTGTGATTACTCACCTGAATCTCTTGCATCGCAGTGAACAGTTTCGAAGTGCCATCCACCATAAACAAACCATGTGCTTACAAACAGAGCCAGGAGGTAACTCGGGCATCTTCGGAATTTTGTTGTGACGTGTATTGTGGGAAAGGGAGATTCACAGAGCTGCCTGACAGCGGCAGCGCGACCATATGGTATTATATGAATGAAACAAACACGACGCGGAAACGGCTGAAATGCAGAAATAGCTGGAGGAATATGCATAGAGGGAAGGGAGCTCCTGCCGTTTCCGTGTCGTGTCTGTAGCAGCTGCCGCTGTCAGGTGGCTGCGCGAACCTCCCTTTCCCACAATGCACGTCGCAACAAAATTCCGAAGATGCCCGAGTTACCTCCCGGCTCTGTTTGTAAGCACATGGTTTGTTTATGGTGGATGGCACATCGAAATTGTTCACCGTGATGCAAGAGATTCAGTTGAGTAATCACAGAAAGACTTACAGATTTGTGATACTTAGGCTATGACTGATAGCAGATTACAGATTACAGATTTGATGAAAAATTGGTCACGAGAGTCTCCTGCACCTTTAAATATTTCATGTAATGTAAAGCCATTATATTTTTGTATACCGACAAAAACAAAACTCATTTTACGTGCAGTTTTGCCCAGTTTATATCCATTATATTCTTTATTTAATTCATTTCATTCATTCTTTCGCTCTTTTTTTATCCTAGCTAAACGAATGATTTTTGCCTCTGCTAGTTTGAGTTATTTAAGTAGAATAACCCTGCCTCAAAAAGGAAAAATACAGCCACCAACACTGTTATCTATTGAGCTGCCTGTTTTGTCTTTTGTGGAGATGCTGATTAGCCTTCAAAAACACGCAAAAACAAAGTCTGTGCCTTCAGGTTTTTCAGGTCTTGATGTCCACAATAAATCGAACGCCCTGAACAAAAACAGGCATTCGAGGCCACAATTAGCCTTGAGCTCCGAGCAACTGACGGCAAGGAAATATCAGGAGTGCAGAGCAGGGAGATTAATCACAACAAGATGTGAGGAAACTGAAGGGAACTGAATACAGTATGAGCGAAAAACTGAGCGCCAAGGGAATTTGTTTACTTGAGAGAATTGGACAAAGCGTAAACTACTACAATCATCGAAATTTCTTGTAAATGTAATAATGCAGGTTCTGTTAGCTATCTGCTGCTCAGACAGTGGTGGTTATCCCTATTGAATACATTATCTTAGGGACTTAGACTATAACATTTGCTGCCCTCTTTTAAATTATCCCTCAAGTCTGGCTTTTACTGTTCAGCCTTTTCTTAATTTTCTCAGTTTGTCTTTTAGTTGTCTGACTTTATGTGTCTCTTTATCTGTTCTTTTAGCAGTTTAGTTATTGACATGTTTTATGTATTTGGCTGTTCTCCTTGCTTCTTTTATTTGTTCTTGTCTATGAAATACTTTATAGGAGTAGTTTGGAAGTTATTGCTATAATTAAATGTTCTTTCTCTTCATCGACTGCAGGTTCTACAAGCACCTGGACCGGGGTTACAACTCGTGTGCTAGGACAGATTTCTACTTCAGTCCCTTGCCTTTATCTAAACTGGCCAAGAAACGGGAGGATGCTCTGGAGAAAGCCAAAAGAGAAGCCGAACAGAAAGCAAGGGAGGAGAAGGAGCGAGAGAGGGAGAGGGAAAAAGAGAGGGAACGAGAGCGGGAACGAGAGAAGGAAGCAGAGCGAGCTGCGGTGAGTGGTTTTTATCCATTTGTATTTGGCAGCGGTTAAATGTTTTCTTAAATTGTGCTAAACATTTCATTTGTCCCCTTTCAGAAAGCTCCCAGTTCCTCTCATGAGGGCAGGATGGGTGAGCCTCAAATGGCTGGCCCTGCCCACATGCGTCCACCCTTCGACGGCCCCCCCACCACCATCGCAGCTGTGCCTCCATACATCGGCCCCGACACGCCAGCCCTGCGCACTCTCAGCGAGTACGCCCGACCTCACGTCATGTCCCCCACCAATCGGAACCACCCCTTCTTCGTGTCCCTCAACCCCGCAGACCCGCTGCTGGCCTACCACATGCCGAGCCTGTACAACGCCGACCCGGCCATGCGGGAGCGCGAGCTACGAGAGCGGGAGATGCGCGAGAGGGAGATTCGTGAGAGGGAGCTAAGGGAAAGAATGAAACCTGGTTTTGAGGTCAAGCCCCCAGAAATGGACACACTCCACCCGTCAACAAACCCCATGGAGCACTTTGCCCGGCACGGCGCCATCACGTTGCCCCCCATGGCCGGCCCTCACCCCTTCGCCTCCTTCCATCCGGGCCTGAATCCATTAGAGCGTGAGCGGTTGGCGCTCGCCGGGCCCCAGCTGCGGCCAGAAATGAGCTACCCAGAGCGTCTGGCTGCAGAGAGGCTCCACGCTGAGAGGATGGCCACGGTAGCCAACGACCCCATCGCCCGTCTGCAGATGTTCAACGTTACGCCGCACCACCACCAGCACTCACATATCCACTCCCATCTCCACCTCCACCAGCAAGACCCACTACACCAAGGTAAAAGAAAGCCCTGCTCATATTCATAAATGCAGCTGTTTGACTGTTTACACCTGGGGTCACCAACCCTGGTCCTGGAGGGCTGGTATCCTCCATGTTTTAGATGTGCCCCTCTTCCAACACATCTAATTCAAATAATAAGCCTATCATCAAGCTCTGCAGAAGCCTGATAACAACTGTCAGGTGTGCTGGAAGAGAGAAACACATAAAACATGCAGGATACCGGCCCTTCAGGACCAGGATTGTTGACCCCAGGTTTACACAAAACAACCAGTCGTTTTAAAGGACTCTGTCCAAAATATTATATGACTGGATGTACGTTTATATCACTTACAATGTAATTTGTAAGATGAATCATTGAAATATGAACATTATGTTTTTGTTATTTCTTCCATTTTGGCAAATTATTTTTAACCCCCCCCACCCCCCCCAAAAAAAAAAAAAAATTATTGTGTTGATTTTTGAAGCAAATTCTGTTTTTTATAGGTTTTTACACAAGTTTTGTTGTACACGAATAAAAGTAAAAAAACATTTTTTATGCTTTTTTCTTAAACCAATTTGCATATAGTGGTGTAGATGGATCTGTAATAACATTTAAACACAATATTGTGGAAAAATATGTTCTACACTGTTTTTATAGATGCATTGTGCATGTTTGTTTTATGCTGTTACTTTGATGTAAAGAATGAATGTTTTATTGTGTCATGTTGTGGTTAAACAGTGTGTTATACAACATTTTAAAATTGATAAGACATTCAGCACAAAAAAGAGTATTTTTAGGTATATCAAATTGTTACAGAATAGAAAAGGACCAAGAATAAGACCTTGAGGTACTCCTCAGAACATGTAGACATAGTTTGTTCTGTTACTGAAGTTGTTATCAGATAAAACACTTGTAAGAACCACATTTTTTAATGTGAGAAAATAGTATCATAGCTAAAACACTGCCTGCTCTGTAATCATGAGTTTAACGTTAGGCAGCTTCAATGAATATGATGAAAAATGACAGAGATCGACCGATTTTACTGTTTAAAGGCTAAAATAATGACAGTTTGGAACGGGAAAAATCAGTCAATGTCAACCCCTCCCTTGAAAAATGACCTTGAAATGAATATGGATTTGGTAGAAACTTGAAAACTGCTGAAACTAACATCAGACTCAAGTAATGAATCAGTAAATATTTTTTTACAATTATTCATTATCAAACTAAAAATGGGAGGAATTTAAATTTTTCGACAGATATTTTTCCTTTTGCCAGGCCCGTACCACCCATTTGCCCAGCTCCTCGTAAACACTCTATTCCAGATGAATCGGTCCATCTCTGAATAACATTATGTGTAACTGTATCCAGTTCTAATACTTCTCTCATCCTTGTCAAGAGTGGACACTGGGGACTTGAAATGATCAACACATTTCTGTTTTGCCTCCAAATTACTTACGGAAACTTTTTATCTCATTTGACCTCCTAAACTAATGTGCAGTATTGAAATGCGAACCTGGCTAAAACCATGTGATATCCTCATTAAAGTTGTGATGGAGGCAGCAGATGGTCCCTGCACTCTTTGGTCAACCTTGAGAGGAGTAAGATTACATGACGTCGTGTATCACTGTTGCCTGCAGCATGCACTGTGTGTGTGATACACTGTCTGTAAATGAGTGTACCTTGAACCTAAGACTCTGACACCCAGAAGGTGGTGGTGAATGTCTTGTGTGTCCTCCAGGGTCGGGGGCCCATCCGCTGGCAGTCGACCCCCTGGCAGCCGGACCTCACCTGGCCCGCTTCCCGTACCCGCCCGGCGCCATCCCCAACCCCCTCCTCGGACAGCCGCCGCACGAACACGAGATGCTGCGACATCCAGTTTTCGGTAGGCTCCCAGCCAGACTCCACTCCCCTTAACACCAGCATCACATCCATCCCATCTCAGCCACGTTTCCTCATTATGTATTTTGCCTGTTTGTCCTCCAGGTACTCCATACCCACGGGACCTACCAGGAGGACTGCCCCCTCCCATGTCCGCCGCCCACCAGCTGCAGGCCATGCATGCCCAGTCAGCTGAGCTCCAGAGGCTGGCCATGGAGCAGCAGTGGCTCCACGGACACCACCACATGCACGGAGGTCCGCTGCCAGGCCAGGAGGACTATTACAGGTCAGACAGGAAACACAAGACAGGACACTAACACACACTGGGCTGCAGCCAGGGACTCTTTTATTTATTACTGAATTACACAGTTAAGTGTCGAGCCCTAAAAACAAAAAACAAGCCCAGAGAAAATACTTACCATGTTCGTCCACTAGTCTAAAATCCAAATGTATCCGATTTGTTCTCAGAAAAATGTCAAATACTATTTAACTCTATTGGAAGGCTGCATGTCTTTAATTGACTTTAATATCGTTACAGTTTACCACGTTAATATGAAATTTTGTTTTGTTGATCCATTACTTTTGTAGAATTTCTGTATTACACTGATAAAGCTACAATACATTGAGACAAAGTATGTAAAAACAAGCGGGCCTACATTACACAGTCGCAGAAAAACTTATTAGACCATCAAAAGTCATCAAAAACAATGGTTATGCAATCAAGTACTAACTCCTGTGTGTATCATGCAACTAAAACTGACAGAAAAGAAAACATGGAATGTCTAAAAGCACTGTTTTTGTCAGTACAATGCCATAGCTATTGATGTAAGAACTGAAGTGATTTTGGTTATTATCAAGAAAACCATGGAAAATGGATAGATATCAGCTCTGAAATGAAACTCTTATGAGCTATTTTTGTTGTTATTGTTATATTTCTCCAAACAAATGTACCTTTAGTCGTACCAGGCATTAAAATGAACAAGAAATTGAAGAAAACAAGGGTGGTCTAATATTTTTTTCCACAACTGTACACTATACTGCGTTGACGTGTGACTTGGAGTATATCAAATGTTACCGAAAATGCTCAAATTTAGATAAATCCATCCTATCTGTATCAGTGTCGTATCCCCTTTGCTAAACATAATCAAACTCTAGTACATGACAATACTTCTATTTTGTTAGTATTGTGGCATATGTATGATAGTACAAAGTCCATTCACATACATACACCTGCAGTGACCAAAATCAGACTGTAACACGAGATGAATTTGATGACTATAATCTTGAATGTATTAAATTAAAACAACTCAAATAAACATTCATAAGATACGGCTGTATGAGGTGAACAGGTCATGTAACACAGACTGTATCTATATCCACTGCATTATCTGAATTTATTTGGAAATGTAGTTTTTAATGGAAGAATTGAACACAGCTAATTTACTCTTGAGAGGGTTGAGCAGTAGTACAGTAAAAATAATAAAAACCAGTTTGAATTCACACATTTATGCTGGATGTTGTTTGTGTTTCAGCCGGCTGAAGAAGGAAAGCGACAAGCAGCTGTAACCGACTGAGGGGGGGACGTCGACCAACGGCTGCAGGACGCAGGAAGTTGTTACAGAATTGGTCTTGCAGAGGTTCTTCCCAGATCCTTTGAACACATTCAGCTTTGAAGAACGGAAAAGGCCAAGTGGATCGTCTGAGACTTCTCCTGAAATTCTGTTTGTTTGTTTTTTTTTCCTTTCAAGGACTTTTTTTTTTTTTTATTATGATTTTTCCAGACTTTCTTTGGTATATAGCCAGTAGTGACAACGTCCTCCAGACTCCTGCATGACAAGCTTCCCACAATTTTTTTTTTATTTTTTTTTATTTTTAATTTTTTATTTTTTTTTTGTAGGTGCTAGAACAAGACACTGTGCTTATCGACAAAAAAAAAGACAAGACCGGTCAGGCCGTTTATGGAAAAATAACAAGTGCTATCTTAAATTCAACATTTATTTTAATACATTGTTGGAGGTTTTTCATAATTTTAAGAAAAGCTACCGCATGGCGTTTTTGAGTCTGTAAATAGTATATATAAACATATAATTATTATTATAATTATTATTATTACTAGGTGTGGACTCCAAACTAAGTCGTTTCAACCTCCAATATAATTGTTTTGAAGCATTATCCCTTGTTTCAGAGGGGAGCACCATGGCATTATATGAGCAGTTTCCCAGAGAGTTCAGTTGTGACGTTCCTCTGACATCACTTTGTTAGATTTAGTCCTATGTACACTTTGTAAACCATAAAGCTGTCACACGCTCATCATTCATCGTCACACACCTTTGACATGCACCAGGTTTGTCCGAATGTGTAAACTCACGTGTTGAGTTGATGATTTGAAACACTTGAAGAGGCGACACAGTCGTCACTGGGGCGTCGGCGGAGTGCACGCCGGCGCCCAGGATCGAACACAAACAGAGATGCACTGAAAAGTATCATTGAGCTCCACTCGATTGGTTTTACTTAAACGAAAAAAAAAAAACCTCAATATTTAAGTCAACGTAACGGAGTAATACTTTATTTTTTTTAAACCAGAGGAAGATTTTAAGGATTTTTTAAAAATTTGGACACTAGAAATGTATTTGGTTCTTTTTAAATGCTGATTATCGGGACCTGATTTTTAGCTCAAACAGGAGCCTGACGGGACTTCAGGATTGTTTTAACGTGTGAATGGTCATGAGTCAGTGCGGATCGTGGCGTGGCGTTCCCGTTTTGTCCGCCTGGCCTCGGTCGCCGGCGTCGGCTGCAGGGCTCGCATCCGACCGAGTCACCCTCCGACTCGGCTGTAATAATGTTCACTGTGACGCTAGAGGGGGGGGTGGGGGAGCCGACCCGCGACCACCAGGAGGCAGAGGGTCAGTGATTATGTATGTGTGCGTTTCCTCACGATGTTTTCATTTGCCTTGGTTTCCTTAGGGATACACACATCCTCCTGAGGCGGAGAGGTGTGTTTGTGTGCCACTGACTGTTACAAGTAGTGTTGACCTGTCATACCAGTGCACATGAGCCCAAGTTGTTTAGTGTTTTTCTTTGTTTTTTTTGTTTTTTTTAGTAGCCATGACATGAGTTCTGCATTTGATCCATGCACTAAGACTGTTTGACTGTCATGGACATTCTGAAAACTGTGGCTATTTTTTTTAACCAAATGAAGAAACTGTACTTGCATTTAAAGTGACCATATCTTTCCTTGGAGCACTATAATTTACATTCGAAAAACATTAAAAAGATTATAAAAAATAAAATAAAAAAAACATTATCCAACACATGCCTCCCTTTTTAAAAGTCCAAAAAAGCCCTGACAAGAAACCCGTCACTCTGTCTCGCCATTTCTGTCTCTCCTCATCATCCTTTGCCTCGTTTCCTGACGATTCCCTTGCCTTTTACTCCCTCTTTTTGTGTCTCCAAAACCTTTGATGTTAAGTGTTGTCAATGGTTTAGCTTCTTGTTTCAAAGCGGCAATAGCAGAATGTAAATTCTGACTGCTAAGATTTATATATATACTGGTATCTTGAAGCTTATTGTATATATGAGTAGTCGCCATGGGATGACACAATGTAAACAAAAAGTAGAAATAATAAGAAAAATTGTGAGTCCTGTGTTCTCTCATTTGAGTATTTTGTAATTTTTTTGAAAAATTTGTGGAATTAAAATAAACAACTAAGTTACACCACAACACGTGACTGTTCTTTCTCTTTTGTAAACTGACTTTTCTATGTTTTACTGGAGCTGTAGTCAAAATTAGACAAATTTAAGATATTTCTTTTTTTTTTTTTTTTTTTTTTTTTTTTTTCTTTTATTGAAAGAAAATTTTTCTTTTCATATGTTGAAAAAACAAACAAAAACACAAACTATGTACATCCAGAGAGTGGTTGTAAAAAAAACAAAAAAATATTTACAGCAGCTCATTATGGTCCTGTCGTACAAGATCTCAAAGTAAAGAATCAATGCATAAATAAAGATAAAAACACAAAAACATATTTCCTTCAGATGATTTTGGGTTCATATTCATGCATTCATGTCAGCAAAATCAGATCTCAAAGGCTTCACATATCTCGCCCATCCCTCCCAGTGTTGCACAAAAACATCCATCTTCAAATTTGCAGTAAAGGTTATTCTTTCCATCCTATAAATTCCCATGGTTATGTCTATCCAATTATTTATTGTCGGTTCTTCTTGTGTCATCCATCGTTTAGTTATTGCTTTTTTTCCTGCAGCTAGTAATATACCGAAAAGGTATCTGTGTATGTTCTTGACCTCTGGAGAAATGCATCCCAAATACATTGTTTTGAAATCAAAAGATAAATAGATATTAAGAATGATTTCTATGGCTTTATGTATAAATTTAAGGTATTTCAATGAGATTGACCCCTGTTTTTTTAACATGCAATAGTTTAGAGCAAGAAAAGGTAGATAAATGACCTTATATTGACTTTATTAAACACTGGAGAGCTGTTGAATTGAATTTCTTTGTCAAAACAAAAAATGTCTGGAGCTGAACATTAAACTGTTAGAAAAAAATCTGAAGCGGAGGCAACTATTTGAGCTATTTCTCGAAGTCAGTGAATTCTGTTCAGAGTAAACAAGTTCTGCTGATACCGATAGTTTGTAGAATGTCACATTGGGTGTTCCATATTAATCATCCAAACTAAATGGTCTATTTCTAGTGCAAAGTATTCAATTTTCTGCTACTTTCTGCTTACGGGAAGTTATATTATTAGAGATACAAGGTTCTCATACGACAGTGACTACAAACATATTATGATCTTAAAGAATATGATGCATTACAATGACTTAATCATAGGCAATGAAAAGCATCTACTGTTATAAAATGTTTAATAACGTGTGATCCACTAATCCTATCGATACATGTAAATAATTGGTGTAAAATGTAGTTTGTCAGTCATGGTTATCAGATATGACCCATTTGGACGTTCAGAGGCCTCGGAGTGAATGAGGAAACATCACCTGCAACAGTGGTTCACCATTAAAACCCATGTGGTTTGACAAATGACAGTGGTTGTAGACTCTTGATTTTATAGTCATGGAAAAAATTATTAGACCCAAATTCATCAAAAACAATGGTTATGCAATCAAGTACTAACTCCTGTGTGTATCATGGGACTAAAACTGACAGAAAAGAAAACATGGAATGCCTAAAAGCACTGTTTTTGTCAGTACAATACCATAGATATTGATGTTAGAACTGAAGTGATTTTGGTTATTATCAAGAAAAACCATGGAAAATGGCTAGATATCAGCTCTGAAATTAAATTCTTATGAGCTATTTTTGTTGTTATCATTATATTTGTCCAAACAAATGTACCTTTAGTTGTACCAGGCATTAAAATTAACAAGAAACTGAAGAAAACAAGGGTGGTCTAATAATTTTTTCCACAACTGTATGTTGAGTTAATGATGTTTTGTCGAAAAAGCAACTTTTTCTTCAGTTTTCTTTGTTCTGGTGCACTCAGCTTATATGAACATCTACATGATCAGTAAATATCAGAAAATACCTGAATTTCACTGAAAAACACAAAATACAGAGGATAATATTATACTAAATGATGATGAACCACTTCCAGGTCTTAAAGGGATAAATTTGCCAACAGTGTAAACATTTAATCAAGATATTTTATTGTTATTGTTTTATTGTTGGGCTTTGAAATGATCATGTTAAATGTTCTAAATATAAGTTTATATGCAAATAAATATTTCAATATATTATCTTTAGGATTCATTTTGTTTACATTGTCGACTAAAATCCTTCACAATTTAATTTGACCTAGCGTTTTTTAATATGTTTTAAATGATTTTATTTCTGAAATATTAGTTTGTCACATTTGTAACATTTATGATCATTATTGATAACTTAGAGGCTTCATACTACTAACATCCTAATCACATGTGCATTAAACTGGTTAGAATGGGAAGTAATACCAGTTGTCAGGGAGATTTTCCATATAGTGAAGTTAAAATTAACCCAAAATTAGCAACAGATCAGTAAAATGCAGCACATACAAGAAAACATAAGCAATAAGAATCATCAACATACGAATAGAGGAAAACACTGACTGTTTTATTCATAGGAGTACATTGATGCTGGTAGTACCTGAATACTTTTAAACTTTTTAATGCAGTACTTTATCTTAGTATGGTCATTGGGTCTGCATGTCCTTAACTGTTTCATGCATGAAATTATGAGAACCTTAATCAAATGTTTTTCCTGAGTGTTTTTATTCCTCTTTAGGCATGAAAAAAAAAACAATACGATTGAAAATTTTCTTCTGAAAAATAAATAAAAATAATAATAAATAAATAAAAATAATTTTAAAAAATTAAAAAAAAATACATAAAATAATTATGAAAAAAAATTCTTATGAACCCATTTTTCATGAAGTTGCAAAAATGTCCACTCAGCTGAACACCATATGTTTAATTTTTGACACACAGAAACATGTATTTACTGATAAATTGTGTGGAAAACTATGGGGAGGGCTTGTGTTTCTGGGGGTTTATGCTCAGGAGAGATCTACATAATGTTACCAGTTCATTTCAGAAAAGATATGTAGTGTCTTAAAACTTTAATAAAGATATGTGTAAAAAAAAAACAAACAAACAAACAAAAAAGAACACGAAAAGAACAACATCCATGAATATAGAAGAGAACAGCTGCAGAATAACTGTACACTGTAGTGACCAGTATGCATGAAAGGGATAAAAAAAAAAACAATTTTATTAATATTAGGTTCAAGAAGTTAATAGTCTTAAAATGTCCTTCCTGAGGTCTGAATTACCAAACACACTTCATCTAATTTAATTTATCCAGGTTTAATTTTCTTTGTCAGTGTGAGTTAAGATATTGTGTGTGTTTGTCCACATTTCTGATGCAAATCTGAACTCAGTGCCATCTTTTTACTTCATACATACACTTACCTCTTGGCAATATGTAGATTAAACTGTAAGAACAATACTCCCACATAAAACCAACCTCTACCCCAGACCACATGTATTCTACCTTCATATTTAGCTGTGATGCATAAATAATAATAAAAAAGGTTAAAAACTGACCCAAATGTCCACCATCGAACAAAACCATCTGCCGATCTAAACAGTTTAATACACTGTTGATCCATTAATCCTATCAATACATGTAAATAATTGGTGTAAAATAGTTTGTCTTCTTTTCATGGTCATCAGATATGACCAATTTGGAGGTTCAGAGGCTCCATAGTTACCGTGGAAACACCGTCATCTTCTTTTTTATGACTTGAACTTAATTAACTTTTCTTTTTTCAAATAAAAAAAAAAAATAGGCCATACAAGATATACATTTCCACACCTTAAGCCAGTTATCGATGCAAGTACACTTAAGAAATGTGGACAATCTCAAACAAGAAAAAAACTGAAAATAATAAAGACGATGCCAACAATCCACATATACATGGTTACAGCGGTCATTACTTATCACTAAGTCCAGTTCAAAAACACTGTCATCTTCTACAACATTTATTCACCAGTAAACCATGGAGTTTGATGAATGAAAGTGAATGGAGACACTTGGTTTGTGTTCAGTTAATGAAATATTTTACTGAAAATTCTTTTTTTTTCTTCAGTTTTCTTTGTTTCTGATATAATAACCCTCAGTTTTTATAGAAAAAATACATGATTTTTACTGATAGAATGCAAAATACTGAGGATAATATTATAATAAACTAGAAGCACTCGGAGAGCACAGACCTCTGCCAAGGCAGATCAGTGCCCCGGATTTGGATGAAAATTTCAGGAAATGTTGATACTGGCACAAGGAACAAATGATTAAATTTTGGTGGTGATGGGGGGTGTGGAGAGGCCACAGGGGCCACTGACCTGCCTTGGCGGAGGTCTGCGCTGTCTTTTCTAGAAAAGCACTCGTAGAGCACAGACCTCCGCCAAGGCAGATCAGTGGCCCCCCCACCCCCAATCACCACCAAAATGTAATCATTTGTTCCTTGTGCCAGTATCAACATTTCCTGAAATTTTCATCCAAATCCGTCCATAACTTTTTGAGTCATCTTGCACACAGACAAACAGACAAAAAGACAAACCAACGCCAACAGAAACATAACCTCCTTGGCGGAGGTAATGAAGATAAATCCCTTAAGAAAGGTAAATAGAGAGGAAAAATTAATTCATGAAGTGCCGTAGAAGTAGCACTGGGTCTTTTTGGGTTAAAGAGGTCCTTGTCTGACATCCTCAGTGTGGTATTTTACCTCAATAAATGATCTGAATGTGTCTTATAACGTTAGTAAACATAAGGTTTTTGTGTGTTTGCAGGGGTATGGAGTTAAATCCCAGCAGTTGCGAGACACAATAATCCTGTTTTAAGGGAAAACAGTTCTGATTACTCGCTGCTTGTTCCGTGAATGTCAAAAAAAAAGCAACACAAAAAAGCAGAGACACTCCTAATTCCTTCTGTTTTTTACATTTGTGATATGTAATTCTCCAGCCGAGCACAGAGACTGATGCCGGCTCTGTTTTGATACTGCTCATGTCCTACATTTGCTCTTAGATAATACAATTTTGGCTTGACAGCGTGTGTGTATATGTGTGTGTTACAGAACGGATGAAGCATTCCTGTTTCTTATTTTTGCAGCTTTCCATTTTCTTCACAAATACTGAGCTTTATGCCATCACCACGGTAGCAGGTAGTGAATCTGGGAGCTGGATATTGCAGTGCTGTGGTATAATAACATCAAAGCTGGGCTAAGCCAGAAGGAACACCTACTCAGGCTGAGATGCCGTGCTATCAGCGGGGCATAGCTGTCATTTCATCCTGTGTGTGGGGAGTGATAGACCAGCAATCTGTGATGGTGTGCCGCAGCGATGGCTGTCATTTTGAGAGGGAGCTATTATTCTGCTGATGCTCTCTGAAATGATGCCCTGTCCTCGGGAAAATCGAGGTTCCTTGGATGCTGTATCCTGGGGCTGTCATGTGACGGCCTGCCTTGTGAGGAGGTGCTGCTTGTTGTTGCCGGCTCGCCTCACCTCCCCATAAGACACAACAAGACGTCAGAGCCGAGCAGAGCTGGCTGGTTGAATAATTCATCTCCTCCTCCTCCTCCTCCTCCTCCTACTTCTTACTCCTCCTCCTCCTCCTCCACACCGGCGATGAAGCAACTGTGACTTGTGTCAACTCAAATCCTTCTCATAATACTGTGTGTACCCCTCAGGCAGACACACACAGGAATACACAGCCTTAAAAATCTGCTCTTTCTGTCTGAATAGCAATATGTTCATGTGGCGTTATTGTGTCTGTTGCAGCAGGTTTCGGATATGGAGCCTCCTCATCTCCTCCGTCCTCCTGTCTTTTTCCTTTCGCTCCACTAGGCCCGGCTGCTGCACAGAGTGATGCTCAGTGGCAGAAAGGAGCCTACATGCTATTAGTGCGTTCAGTCGGAAGGTAGCCGTGTTCTTTCAGAGGATATTTCTGGAGCCGAGCAGAGCCCTGTTTATCTAAAAATGAGCTGAGAGCAAACCTGCTGCCGTTCGGTTCATCCACAGACACACACATACACATACACATACATACAGAGTGTCTAAAAGTGCTGCTTCCTCCCACTTGCACGCTTAATTTTCTATCATGCATGTTTTATTGTTGACATATGTTTCATGAATGTATGTGGATCGCTGTCAAATGTCTGGATGATAATTTGATGTTGATTTTATGAAGTGTAACAGACTGCAGCAGATCCCCCCTCAGGGACCGTAGAGTGGAATTTACTTTTGACACTTTTCCACTCAGTTGCTTTTTACCCTTTTGCTTAAAATCAGGATTCAAAGCCACTAAGTATTATATATTCAACAAATAATCATAATTTTAGTAAAGATGCTCGAAATTTGGACTTGTTACGTAAAGTCTTGTTCATCACATGCCTCAAATTCTCAATGGGGTTCAGGTTTGGTCTTCGTGGAGGCCAACCCATGCGTGAAAATGACATGTCGTGCTCCTGAACCGCTCTTTGACAACATGAACCTGATGAATCCTGTCGTTGTCATGTTCAAATATGTCTGTGTCGTCAGTGAAGAAAAGAATCCACTGATGTTCAGACCTGCTCGTTCAATATATTCAGATTCAGTCGGCCTCGATTTTTTATGGATACATAACACTGTGACCCCAGATCGGACCAACTGAAACAAGCCCATATGATAACACTGGCCCCACAGGCTTGTACTGTAGGAACTACACAGTAAAAAATGCAGTGTTAATATTTCAGAGTCAAGCTATTTTAATCTACAGTCGCAGAAAAATTATTAGACCATCAAAAGTCTTCAAAAACAATGGTTACGCAATCGAGTACTAACTCCTCTACTGGAAGGTTACTTGTTTTTAATTGACTTTATTGTTTATACCTAACATTAAATATGTAGAATTTATCACGTTAATATGAAGTCTTGTTTTGCTGATCAATTACTTTTGTACAATTTCTGTATTACACTGAGAAAGCTACGATACATTGAGACAACCAGGCCTACATTATACAGTGACAGAAAAAATTATTAGACCAAGGGTTTTTCTTAACCAGGGAACAGGGACGCTGCGCCCTCATACTTTCGGCTAGCGCCCCCTTACCAAAATTCTGATTTTTTTTTTTTTTTACCCCGAAGCTCACAGTTACACTGTACACTTATAGTTACATGCAACACAGTACTTACACAACATGCAATCTTTCCAAAAACGATCTTTTCCCAGCGAAATTATCACAGTAACAACACATGACAATGTGCCTGGTCATCAAAAACGATATAATTATTCCAAAACTATCGGAAACATAGTAGGTAGATCATGTGATGGTTCAAAACAACACAAATTGGCGACATTATTACACTTCTAACAGAAGAATAAGTTACTCTTCGATTGGTTGCTTTAAAAAATTGCAGGAGGGGCACTAGAGTTACAGTATCCCTCTCAGATAGCCTCAGAATGTTCCATTTTTACCTCAGTTTTTCAAAAGGGAAACCCCCCCACTTGGTCGCTTCGCTCGCTTGCCTACCTGTGCTCCCTCTTACCAATTTTTTCTAAAAAAAACCCCCCTGATTAGACCATCAAAAGTCATCCAAAACAATGGTTATGCAATCAAGTACTAACTCCTGTGTGTATCATGTGACTAAAACAGACAGAAAAAAACACATGGAATGCCTAAAAGCACTTTTTTTGTCAGTATAATGCCATAGATATTGATATAAGAACTGAAGTGATTTTTTTTTTTAAATTAAATTATGTTTTTGGCCAGGCTGTGTATTTTACTATTTTACTAGTTAGTTAAACAATAAAACCAGCTCTGGACTTGTTTTTTGTATGTTTGGGTAAGACAGTTCACATATTTCTTTGTAGTGATGAAATAATGCATATGATGGGAATGGCATTAACCTCCTAAGACCCAGCTATGGGTTTTCTGTCCACATTTGTGGACAAGAGTTTCACAACTTTATACAAAAAAACAAAGAAAAGAAAACTGTCCACCACAAAGGACATTCCATCAAAATTTTAAAAACTGCATCTGAAAAAACTGTTGCATCATGATGTTTCCAATATAGGCACTTATTTAATAAAAAACAAAAAAAGCTTGTACTTTGCTGACATTTCCTGGGTCTTAGGAGGTAAAGGATTCTCACATTTGATTTGCTGCGAGTCATTATTGCTATTATAGTTGTGCTATGTGTATATATAGTAGCAGAAAAAATTATTAGAGCATCAAAAGTCATCAAAAACAATGGTTATGCAATCAAGTACTTACTCCTGTGTGTGTCATGTGACTAAAACAGACAGAAAAGAAAACATGAAATGTTTTTGTCAGTACAATGCTATAGCTATTGATGTAAGAACTGAAGTGATTTTGGTTATTTTCAAGAAAACCATGTAAAATGGATAGATATCAGCTCTGAAATTAAACTCTTATGAGCTATTTTTGTTGTTATCATTATATTTGTGCAAACAAATGTACCTTTAGTTGTACCAGGCATTAAAAT
Organism: Sphaeramia orbicularis; assembly: GCF_902148855.1. NCBI lineage: Eukaryota > Metazoa > Chordata > Actinopteri > Kurtiformes > Apogonidae > Sphaeramia > Sphaeramia orbicularis. The sequence continues at coordinate 15,733,213 of NC_043963.1, read as the reverse complement.
GAACAAGAAATTGAAGAAAACAAGGGGTGGTCTAAATTTTTAGAGTTAGAGTAGAGAGTAGTTAGAGTATTTATAGCTGTACGGGGAGTAAACCAGCTCTAACAGTAGAGTTTAAAGTCAGCGTAAAGTTCTGCACAGATGCAGTGTAAAATTCAACTCTACGGGGTGATGATTAGTGCCAGTATGCTGCATTGCATTGTGGGTACTGGACATTTTACTCATTGCGTTCTATTTTATGTTCAGGGGTTCAAGGGGGGTTTTGTCTTATTGTTTATTTAGGTTAATGCAGTGTTTTTCAACCTTGGGGTCGGGACCCCACATGTGGTCGCCTGGAATTCAAATGGGGTCACCTGAAATTTCTAGTAATTGATAAAAACAAATAAATAAATAAAATTACTAATAATAAATATATGGTGAGTTGACAGAGACAATCCCAGTCCATTAAAGACATGACAAACTGTGAGTATGAAACTGAAGCACTGTGGTTCTGTTTATCTGTCAAATGTTCATTGTGGTCGGTTTCAGATGCTGCAGCTCTTTCATAATTCATAGTTTGAGTTCTTGTTTGTTCAGTATTAATTGTCAGCCTTGTAAATCCAAGCTGGACTGACTGTACATATCCTGACCAAGGAAAATCAAATTCTCACTTTGTGCAGTGATCGACACCTGGCTGTTCTGCCTCCGTCCATAATAATATACATTATATAGACTAAATGTGTGTAAAATCAAAGTTTATTTGCAACATAGTATCGCAAACTATTACATGATCAGAACCAAATTAATTTTAGCAAAAAAATTTCTCCTTTTTGAATGTCTGGGGTTGCCAGAAATTTGTGATGTTAAAATGGGGTCATGAACCAAAAAAGTGGAACCACTGGGTTAATGTGTCTGTTTTACAACATTTATTGGCCTTATTATGTTTATTTTTTATTAATGTGACACCATTAGTCAAACCTGTAGGAGGAACAATAGTTACCTGATTGTTGCTGTGTTGCTATGATTGTAAAACAAGAGGGGTGAACTTTGTGCTTCCAAAGTAAAAGCATGTTCTAGGATGATTTCAACTCAAAGAGCAAACTTATGCCCTTCATGACCCATACCTCGGGGATCCCTGCAATTCTTATTGTTTCATTTAGCATAGGGTGTAAACTGATGAAGAAAATAACAAAGAACAAAGAAATAAATATTGAAACATTATAAAGTCCTTTTTAAATTAAATGTGGAGTAAAAACAGCTCTATAAAGTGTAATCATATTACTCTCAACAGTGCGAAAACCCTAGTGTTAAATATTTGTACACATCATTGTTAATTTTGACGCTGAATTGAATAGAATTAACTCTGAAAATTTGACACTGGCCATAGAGTAAATTTTACTCTAATTTTGAGTGGCACCAAATGTTATCTGAAACAGAATTCAACTCTAAGAATTCAACTGAAATCTTTTTTACTGTGATAGGCATGATGGGTAATCACTTCATCCACCTCTAATCTCACCTTGATGGACCATCACTCTGGAACAGGGTCAGTCTGGGCTCCTCAGACCACATGACCTTTTCCATTGAAACAGTGTCCAATCTTTATGCTCTCTATCAAATCAAAGCCTTTTTTATTAGATCCCTTGATAAGTGGTTTTCTTAAGGTCAACACTATCCTTACAGCAATCTCCTTGGTTATATTCTTTACTTAATGCAGGGCAATAATTTGACCCTTCTGAAATACATCTCTTCTACGACTACAGGTTGTGTTAAGAAATGAGAAACTGCTCACAGCATCAGTTAGGGTTAAATAACCTATCGCAGATGAAACACATTAACCCATAAAGACCCAAACCTCCACCGTTAACCAAAACCATCTATTGATCTAAAGTGCTTAATACCTGCTGATCCATTAATCCTATCAATACATGTAAATAATTGGTGTAAAATACAGTTATTCATCTTTTCATGGTCATCAGATATGACCCATTTGGATGTTCTGAGGCTCCGTAGTTACCGTGGAAAGACCATCATCTTCTACAACATTGATACTCCAATAAAACCCATGGAGTCGGATCAATGACAGTGGATGGAGACACTTAGATTTACGTTAAATTTATTATATCTTTGCTGCAAAATTAACTTTTTCTTTATTTTTTTCTGTTTTGATCTAATAACCTTTGAATTAACTCTGAGTTTTCATGACTATCTAAATCAAATATATACAAAAATACATGATTTACAGTGAAAAATGAAAAATATAGAGGATAATGTTATAATAAATGGTGATAAATCACTTAAGAAAGGTTAAATAGAGAGAAAAAAAAATCATCTGGGAACTGACACAAAAGTAGCACTGGGTCTTTATGGGTTAATCTCTGCAGTAAATATCCAATGGAAGGCTTTTAACATTTACTGAGTTAAATACAGGTGGGGATGTTTTTGGCCAGGCTGTGTATTTCACTCTTTTACCAGTTAGTGAAACAATAAAACCAGCTCTGGGCTTTGTTTTTTGTAGGTTTGGGTAAGACAGTTCACATATTTCTTCATAGTGATGAAATAATGCATGTGATGGGGATGACATTAAGGATTCTGAGATCTGATTTGTTGCGAGTCACTATTACTATTATAGTTGTGCTACAGTTGCAGAAAAAATTATTAACCATCAAAAGTCATCAAAAACAATGGTTATGCAATCAAGTACTAACTCCTGTATGTATCATGTGACTAAAACAGACAGAAAAGAAAGCATGGAATGTTTTTGTCAGTACAATGCCATAGCTATTGATGTAAGAACTGAAGTGATGTTGGTTATTATCAAGAAAACCATGGAAAGTGGACAGATATCAGCTCTCAAATTAAACTCTTATGAGCTATTTTGTTGTTATCATTATATTTGTCCAAACAAATGTACCTTTAGTTGTTCCAGGCATTAAAATAAACAAGAAATTGAAGAAAACAAGGGTGGTCTAATGATTTTTTCCATGACTGTAAGTATTTATCTTTTGTGTTTGCTGATCAGACTCACATGTTGTGGTCACATGACTGCCTCCCATTGATTGTTTTTATATTTTCCTCCTTGTGTTAAACATGTTTTTTCTGGAAGGCCTGGTTCAATGATTTTCTGACTACAGGGGTAAGATTCTAGTCTTCACATGTAACCAGGTCTAGGCCTTGGAGTCAGACACTCATCTGTCTGAATGGCGTCCTATGGGAGAAATGTCACAGTTCACTGAATAAACAACTGTTTAGTGGAAACTGTCAGTTTCATAACAATGACATGACTTCCGTGCTCATCTTTAACATACTGTCCATATAACAACACATTTTGATACCACCTGATGATTTTTTTTTCTTTTTTATGAAGAATGCATTTATTGTTCAACAACTGAACATACAAAAAATATGAATATAACAAGAATACACAGAACATCAGACATTTCCAGACACAATAATCATAAACTAAGAAGAAGACACAGAAGCAACAAGAATAAATAAATAAATTAATCAAAAAAAGGCAAAATACAAATAACTTACTAACTTAAACAGAATAAAGATGAAAACCCGACACCACCCGATGAGTTTTTTTTCTTCTTTTTTTAAATATAGTTTATTTATCATTTGCAACTTGGTGAGTTTTAATGACAGATTTCATTTTGTGACGTAACAATTGAGACGTTGCGACAGGTGAGGCCCACTTACGGCAGTCATACAGTCCGTCTTGTAACCGAATCTACGACCAAACACGCCGGATTTTTTACAGCTGTTTTCGTCTTTATCATCAAAACCTAAGGTAAAAATCACCAAACTCACAAACCTTGTCGTTTATCTCTCTGAGAAAACCATTCTGTAGTGCCATTAAACTGTCGTAAAGTTTAGGAGCGCGTTACACAATGAATGTGATCTGATTGGTTCATAGTGATGCAGGTGATCAGAGCTAAAGCTAATTAGCCACAGGTTAGCTGCTAATCAATCATCAACAAATGGGTAAGATTAGAACCCTTCATCTTTAGACCGAAGTATCTTTTCCCAAATCTTACTCCGTTCGTGTATTTCCATCTTTGTCTAAAAACACCTGACATACTGTTATGTTTGGGTTTGTTAAAAAAAGGACCTAGTCACAGATGCTTTTTAAAATATAAGGAGCTCAGCTGCATTCTGTTGTGAAAAAAAGTAAATAAATAAATAAATAAATTACAAAACTGAGAATCCATTATTATTTTGGAGTCCTTTGTTACTCAAATAAATAAATAAATAAATAAAATTAAATAAAATTAATTAATTAATTAATTAAATAAATATTTATTTATTTATTGCAAACCATTCATTGTGAATATTTCTCCAGCCACTTCTCAGTAGTGGTCATTTATATTTTTGTTTCAGATATTGTTTTTTTTATTTATTTTTTTATTGTGAAACCTTATAATAGTACAGACTTGAGATCCCCTGAATGGTACATTATGCTTAATTTTTGATATCAGCATAACAAACACACAATCAGAAATGAAATGAAAAGTGAGGAAAAGAAAAAGACCCCCCCCCAAACCCCCCCCCCCCCCCCCCCCCCCCCCACAACATCCCCAGCAGAGCCATTGAGAGAGGGTAGTGCTACGCTGGCGACTACTGCTTATGTAGTGGATCTTAACTGGTCATTCATTTATATATATGTGTATATATATATATATATATATATATATATATATATATATGTTTATTATAAATAATGCTTATTGACACTTGTATATGGTGTCATGAGAAAAACAAAGTCCGTTGTAATGTACACCATCTTTGAAGTCTTTGGTTTTACATATTAGAACAAGCTACTACTACTACTTTTAATAATAATAATAATAATAATAATAATAATAATAATAATAATAATAATAATAATAATCTGGTCTGTACTAGGATCTAAAATGATTTTAGTCTTACCTCAGATGTTAAACAGTACATAACAGATTGTACCATGCATTATTTATGGAACAAACCTGAAGCTAAAGTGGTTTATAAACAGTGCATTAAAACTAAGTCTGTCCATGAATCACGTTTAGTAGCAATAACTGTTTTCTGTATGACTATATCAGGCTCCTCTCACTGTGGGAGAATTGTGTCCCTTTCCATGAAGTTGCTTTAGTTCTTTGAGGTTTCTGGGCATTTGTTTCTGCACAGCTCTATTAACTTCCCGCCACAATGTTTCATTCGGTTTAATCAATTGGACCCACTTTAGTCTCGTCTGTACAAAGGACATTGTTCTACAAGTCTTGTGGTTTGTTCAGATGCAACTTTGCAAACCCAAGCCGTGCTGCTATGCTTTTTATTTCTTCTATTTTTTAGAGAGAAGAAGCTTTCTCTTGGCAACAATTCTGAACAAGCCAGACCGGTTCAGTGTTTTTCTAATTGTACCAAGATGAACTTTAATATTTAACATATTAACTGAGGTCTGCAGAGTCTGACATGTAGCTCTTGGGGTTTTTTGCAGTTTCTCTGAGCACTGCATGGTCTGACCTTGGGGTGAATTTGCTGGGCGTCCACTCTCTGGAAGATGGGAAACAGTCTTGAATGTTTTCCTCTGAATAATCTTTATTACTGTATAGCTAATGAAGGACTTCATATTGTTTGGAACTGGCCTCAGAACCCTTCCCAGATTGAACCTCATTGCTGTTGTCTGCCCTCCTTGGCCTTGTATTGACCTACATCTGACCAAGAAACTGGCAGAACTCCTGCTTTTATAAATGTGCTCCCATTTTCTAATGATTGTGATAAATCAAGGTGATTATATTTGCAGTATTTGGCTGCTACTTGTCCTTTTAATTAGCATTGTGGGTGTACATATTTTTCCTCTTGCTGGTTGTGCATGTTGGTCTATTTTTGGTCACCTAAATAATGACATGGTGTAAAACTGTATTTACCTGACCCACTAAGGACCAGGTGATTGTTTATATGTCTTAATATTCAGAAACGTAGAATTCAAATAGGGTGCTCATTAATGTATATAATGTACATGTATATAATGTACGTATAGTTTAAGAAAATAATGTTTTATCTGGAGGTGATCTAGAGGAGAAAAATAAATTAACTCATGAATCATCCATAGCTAAATATCAAGATTTGATTTTGGCCCTTATCACCCTAACCTGGCCAGACATTCAAGCTTCTCAATGAGAAATCCGTCTGGAATCACGGGGCTTGAATCCAAATATGAAGGCGGGACTAACAGACTCTCTGTAAACCAATCGCAGATAAGACAGAGGTGACGCTTTTGTCAGAGAAAATTAAGAATACAGGATGTAATCTGTAATTCAATCCTTATTTTTGAATCAAGTAAACAACCGCGTATGACGCATTGTGATACGCCCGCCCCCCAGACTTGTGATTGGTTCGGTATAGAATAGATTGTGCATATTTCACAGCGACTGGCCCAATTCCAGACTGTTTTGTCAGTATTGAATACACTGAGAAAAGCAGATAGTTGGCCAGGCTAATATCACCCATCCATCCTTATTGTCTGAGTCAAGTTATTTCTCAATATATATATTTTTTGACATTTCTTCCTCTTTGACGGTAAAGTGAATATGTTTCTAACTAGACATTTAAGGACATCATCTTAATCTTTGGAAAACAGTGATTAGTTATTTTCACCAAACAACTAATCAATTAATTTAGAAAATATTAGACAGATTAATCAGCAGTGAAATGAATCTTTAGTGTCATCCCTCGGTTGTTTTAATGTGAGTGATTATAATTCGGTGCTGATTGTGTCGTTGTGTCTCTTTTCATCTCCGAAGCTCAGTGTCGTCTTTTCATGGCTTTATCTGACGCAGAAATGAAAACTCTTGATGTTTTTAATTTCTTTCAGCCATTTAAACAGGTCAAAATAAAGAGCATGCAGTTATGTAAAAGCTCAAATTGAGCACAGCTGTGTAGGAATTTGATGCATGCAAATAAATATAATTAAATCCATCTCAAATGCAAATGAGGTGAGCTAAAACATGCATACACGCATTTTTTCATCCCTGCATTTCAGCATTCTGAATATTTATATCAATAGACAACCTTCGTTTTCATGGAAAGGTTAAGGCGAGGGTTTTCTGTTAAAGCTGAAACAGAACTACACCTGGGAGAGCAGAGTTTTAAAGGCTGTATGGTAAAAACATCATGATTTTGCTTTCAGGGACACAGATGTTTATTTTGCAGTTTTAGTAGTTAACCATCCCTGTGAAGGCAGAATATAAATGCAACATAAAACATTGCAACTGCACCTGTCACAAAACCACAGAGGAAATGGAAACAGAAAGCTTCATTAAAAGACAAAGCAGCCTTTAAGTGTCCAGGTCAGTTTGTCCAGTTTTTAGCATAAACGTTTCATCACTAAACACAGCTCATGGTTTTATCTGAGGTCCTGGTTCCCCTCGTCTTAGCGTGTGGTCTTTAATAGTGGTGCAGCGTGAATAAATGCAATCAAATGTAATAAATACTTTTACTCATATAATGCAGATACTTTACTTGGTGCACTACTTTAGAGTTTAACTCCATAATATTTGTCTTTTCACAGTTTTCGTTACTAGTTGGGTTGCAGATGTAAATTATGATGTATTATTATAGTTTATATATATATAACATACTATCCTGGATGCAAATTTTCTCCTATGGTGCTATGTACATAAAATATTTACTCCCTCCACTACTGGTCTTGTGTGTGTGTGTGTGCTATATGTTAATGCTAACACTGGATACAGTGTGTGTGTAGTAGGATGGGTAAAATGCAGAGACTGAATTTATCCACAGGGAAACACACATAGTACCTACCTAGCATTAGCATTATGAATTAGCATTAGCACATAGCACACACATCAGACTAAAAGCATTTTATTATCATGTACAGTAAAGAAACATGTTTCCCTGTACAATGAAAATCGTACTTTTCCGTCCACAATGAATGGCCAAAAGAATTTACGATGTTTGAAAATTAGGGCTTTCAAAATAAACATGTTAACGTTGATTAATCCATCATCTTGATTAATCTGATTAAAAATTTTAACGTAATTATCCCATCTTTAGCGCAGAATGACTCTGAATGTTTCTGGCAATGCATTTGGGGCAGTTTGTCCAAATAGAGTTAGCGTCGAGCATGAACAAATGGGCAGTTGATCCGGTAGGGACAGGCAGCAGAACCAGCCCATAAAGATGGAAGACACTAAACAGCACGTTGTTCCTCTGGATGGAAATATGAGGACAAAAAAACCCCATGACGGAACAGTCAACTGACATACAGTATTATGCACACTCTGCAGGAGGGAGTTTTCTTTTCACCGAAGTCCTTCCAAGCTTAAAATACCACATTAACGCCAAGCATATGTTAGTCGGCGATTCTGCTAGCACTTCGGCTAACGCGTGGCCCAGCTTATGACAAACACATTAAGTGCACATATAATCCCTTCTTTCTCGAGTCTGTTTGTTCATGCGAAATGAAACGTGATTAATATAGATTAAAAATGAATGATATTTAATTCTGATTAATAGAAATTAATCCACAGCAACCCTGTGATTAATCTGTTTAAAAGTTTTAATCGTTTGACTGCACTAATTAAAATAAAAATAGAAGGAACAGTTGGCTACCATTGAAGGCCCTCGTGGGACCAAACCCAGGTCTTCATCAGCACCGTGGTCAAAGGTTAAAAGGCTAACTCACTTTAGTATCCTCATAAGGAAATTTGGTCTTTGCATTGTACCCATCTTAATACAGTACCTAGCATTAGCACATAGCACACATTAGAAGCAGTCAAGGACACTGACAGGAGAATTAACCTATGTGTACCGGCTTTAATAGTGGTTACCATGGTTACCTCCCTTTAACTTGCAAAGATGTTTTCAGTAAGAGGAATGTATTCACACCCTGACCAGTACGTTCACAGTGTGGATACATTCTCTTTTTACTTACACAAAAGTATGCTGTGTAATAGTGTGGATTTGGTTCATGTAGTGCATTGTATGGGGATTTTGGACTCACCCTTTGTGCTAAGCTAAGAAAGCTAACTGCGAACTTGAACTGTAGCCTCATCTGGCATTTTACTGACTCGTACAGAAGATGAGTATTTCTTAAAATCCTAAACTATTCTCTTGAGTGAAATGTTTTGGTGGTTGCTGGCTTAATTCACCTTCATGAATATTTCTGTTTTTATGATGTTAAGAGGTTACTTAAACACTGCAGTTACTACTAAAACGCAAAATGCATTAAAAAGTAGCCTACACCATGATTTTGGACTTTCTGAACAGGACAGAGGACAGCAAACCTAATATTACGCTGAAAACAGAATTATATTTTGACGTATTTTCATCAAAATGCACCTAGTATTAAGTATGAAAAGTCAAATGGTGTCTGTTTTCACAGTTGGATTTGATGATTTTGGCTTCATATCGCTGCAGCATTAATGCACATGTTGGATTTTACTGCTGTAAATATTTAAGGTTGAGCTCATTAAGTCAACTTTTCATGAGCTTGGAAAAACAGGCCTCTTTTCAACTTGAATTTTTCACTGAATCCAAGAGGGTTTGTAAAGAGTTTATTTAGCTTAAGAGGAAGGAGAATTCTCTCAGCCCATAAAAGAACTTGTCATCCTTCAGTTTATCACTTATGGGGGAAAGAGGGGGTGAAAAAAATATAATTTGACAACTCGCTGAAGCTGTTAGATGAATGTAGAGGAATAAAAAGCACAATATTTGCTTCCAGAGGGTGGTAAAAGTACACAAATTCTTTACTTGAGTAGAGGTGGAAAAGTATATGTCTATATTTCTGTTGGCTGTTACAATACAAAGCTTCTGAAAATCAGATCATCTATGAAAGTAGTTCTTCCAGACATCTTATTAAACAGACAAAGGTCAAGTCTTCCTGTATTGTGCGTTTTACCTTGTTACATCTTTTCTATGTGTCTGGTCTATATAGGTCAGAATCAGTCTTGATGTTGGGAAGAAGCACCATATTGAAAATGATGTAAAAAAGTATAAAGCGTCTGTTTTAACCCATAAACACCCAGCCCTACATTTACATGACACTACATGACATTTTCTCCATATCTAACCTTCCTTAAGTGAATTATCAACATCTATTTATAATACGAGCCTCTGTATTTTGTATTTTGTCAGTATAAATCAGATATTTTCGAATATTAAATTCACTGATCATGTAGATGCTCATAAAAGCTCAGATTAAAGTTGAGGGTTATTATATGAGAAATAGAGAAAACTGCAGAAAAAGTGACTTTTTTAGTAAAATATATCATTAACTGAACATAAACAAAGTGTGTCCATCCACTGTCATTGATCCAACTCCATGGGTTTTACTGGTGAATCAATGTTGTAGAAGATGATGGTGTTTCCATGTTCACTACAGAGCCTCTGAATGTCCAAATGGGTCATATCTGATGACCATGAAAGGATGACAAACTGTATTTTACACCAGTTATTTACATGTATTAATAGGATTGGTGGATCAACAGGTATTTGATATTTTAGATCAGTAGATGGTTTTAGTCGGTGATGAATGTTTGGGTCTTTATGGGTTAATAATGGAAGGAGTAGCAGGTCGAGATATTAATGTTAAATCAACAGAAAACTAATCAAGCACATAGAAGTGCATTTGTACTTTACCTCTGTTCACCTCTTAGATTAAGGGTGTCCAACTCATTTTAGTTCAGGGGCCACATTAAGCCAAATTTGATCTGAAGTGGGCCGGATCGGTGAAATAACAACATTAATATATAAATAGTGTCAACTCCAAACTTTCCTCTATATTTTAGAGCAAAAAAAGTCAAATTATGCAATGAAAATGTTTACATCTACCAACTATCCTTTAAAACAACGTGAATAACATGAACAGACTGAAATTTCCTAAGAAAACTAAGTGCAATTTTAACAATATTATGTCTCAGTTTATCATTTACACATGTACATTACAACTTACAGATCATAGTGGATCAACAAAGACACAAAACATTTAATAATAGACAGAATATTGGTGAAGTTGCACTTTTGACTTTTCAAAATGTTCATATTTGTTCAGGTTATTTGTATTTTTCTGAAATCATAGTTTGTTTTAGTGTAAATACAGTAAAATTACATGAAAATGTTTATCTTTACAAAGGGAAAAATTTGGAGTTGTGAGTATTTATAAGCTATTATGATAGTATTTTACTGATCCGACCCACTTGAGATTAAATTGGTCTGTATGTGGAACCTGAACTAAAATGATGAATACCTCAATCTTCACAAATTCATCTTACGGGCCAGACTGGACCCTTTGGTGGGCTGGATTTGGCCCCCGGGCTGCATGTTTCAGACCTCTGTCTTAGATGTCGTGAAGTTGGAATATAAAGTTATATGGTGTGAAAATCCTCAGTTTAAGTTAGTGTTAAAATACAGTAGTTGGTGGAAGTACACCTCTGGTTGACCTCTGTTTACATTCTTGTTGGACACATTTACAAAGAGATTTAGATGAAATCAGAACAGGACCTTCCTGTGAAATGACATTCAATGGTATAATATTTCTTGTATTACGCTCAAGAGTCGGTTTCCTTTAGATGCATCTTACTGTTGAATCCCTGTGTACTGTCCTGACTTTCTAAGCGTCTGTGTATGTGTCAGTGTCATTTCTTCTCTCTGTATGTGTTTGCGTCGCTGCCTGCTGTGTGTTTGAGGCCTGGGCTGCGGCTCCCATGCTTCTAATGATATCCTGCTCTCACATTCCTGTCATAGCCGATCTGGATTCCCCCTTGTTTGCACCAGTGGATCAGCCCAGCGTGGCCACCGGCCCGGCCCGAGCATTCCTCACCCACTCCCAACACACACTCACACACCCTCCAGAGGCCTCCGTTGACGCCTACCGCAAACCTCACACACACTGTCTATGCTTCTCCCACACTACTTCTCCCTTCTGTTTCTATTGTCCTGAATTAAATTTCAAGGGAACAGCCTGTAGCTAGAGTCATATGAACTCTTTGTTCAATAAAGCGTGCCAGGTTTGGTTCCTCGCTGGCAGAGGGTAGACAATGCAGGGCTCGCACGCTAGACTTCCAGGCTCCTCTTTAATGTGTTGTCATAAAACATGCAGCTGGCAGAGACTTAACGTTCAGTGGGACTCTGAGCCCCAGGTTCTGCCCTTCCAACTGTCCTCATACATGCGTCTTATTGCAGTGTCTGTGCACTGTCAGAGTCACATAGACCTGACATTTCAGCTCCTTCACAGCACAGCCTCTCAATTCACCATTCACCCAGTGGAAAATGTGAAAAATAAGGCGACTGCTGGGGCTGCAGTCGACAAAAATGTCCTTTACTGTCATCTCTACACACTGGGCCAGTGGGATATTGGTTCTTGGCAGTGCACGCTTTCAAATAAGACTGCAGGCTGTCATCTGATTTACGTCTTCCTTGCTTAAAAAGTGAAAAAAATCACAGAATGAACTTAAGAAACAGTCTGCATACGGCCATGTGGCTTATCCCTAACTTTTTAAGTCAAGTCATGTGGTTTTTATAACTCTTTGCAGCTCAAAAACAGATTTGTATCAGCTTTGCATTTACAAATAAATTTCGTTAGCTTTTAGAGCAGAACCTTGTAATAAATCTGAGCCAGCCTGCACAGACACTGGGTTAATAATACAATACTGGAGTCTGTCTGACCGTATATTCAAAGAATAACCCCACAATTTAAAATGTTTTATCAAGTAAAACATAAAATACAAGTTACAGCCGAAGGTGAGGCAAAGGGTACTGTTTTTGGTTCAGTTTGGTTGTTTGCTAACACTTAAGCAACAAAACTATTAGTTCAGTTCATACTAAATTGGGGTTATATATTGCCAGTGACCCAGAATAGATGTCATTACATTTTGGGATAGGTAGGTCAAAGTTCACATTTTTTCTGATTTAGAAAAAAAATTGTCCCATTTCCTTATAATGGGTGAAATATGTGTGAGGGTCTGGGTTTGTTGTGCCTGGCACCACTTGTTTTGGTTTGTTTCTGACCTAAATCTATTTCAAAAGCATCTTTAGAAATTCATCACAAGATGCATTTCTGAGTAACGGTGTATTAATGTTTTGTCAGAATAGCGCCTCTGAACTTTTATTTTTTATTGTTTTCTGTTCCTAACAAAAAGCACCTTCATTACACATGTGCACTTCCAAGCAGTCTGATTTTTATTATTCTTTTTTTTTGTTGAATAGCATCTTTGACTTTGAACTGAAGTTCTACTTCTGTTCAGACTGTTAAGGTTGGGTATTTGGACTGAAAATGTAACAAATGTAGTTAAAAGTAGAGTGTTTGTCATATTTTTAAGCAGTGATCTCATGCATACAGCCATCTTTACATGTCATGTCTGCCTGTAAACACACAGGATGTGGTTAAAAATAAAACACACAAAATAAAAGTAGGTAGCCAGGATAGCAACTAAGCAATTCAGAAAATGAATGAATGAATGAAAATAAAATTAAGATATCACATGCTGAAGGTGTACTAAATGCGTTCCTAAACATCCCAGTTAAGCTAACAGCAGTGTGTAATCATGTTTTAACCTCCTAAGTATTTTTAGTCAGTGCTCATTAGTTTGTTACCTCCGCCAATGAGGTTATGTTTTTGCCAGCGTTGGTTTGTCTGGCTGTCTGTCCATGTGCAAGATAACTCAAAAAGTTATGGATGGATTTGGATGAAAATTTCAGGAAATGTGTATACTGGCACAAGGAACAAATGATTAAATCTTGGTAGTGATCGGGGAGAGGGACTGATCTGCCTTGGAGGTCTGCGCTCTCCCAGTGCTTTTCTAGTTGCTTATGTTTTCTTGGGTGTGCTGCATTTTACTGGTCTGTTGCTGTGAGTTTGAGTTAATTTTAACTTCACTATATGGAAATTCCTACTGACAACTTGTATTACTTCCCATTCTGATCATTTTAATGCATATGTGATTAGGATGTTAGTAGTATGATGCCTCTATGTTGTAAATAATTATCATAAATGTTACAAATGTGACAAAAACTAATGAATAATTTAGAAAGCCTGAAGTAAAACACTTAAAACATATAAAAAAATACTGAGTAAAATTTAATTTATTTTGGAGGTCTTAAGCTGACAATGTAAATAAAATGAATCCTAAAGATGAGAGTAAAATAAATATTAAAATATGTACTTGCAGACAGTTGGAAAAAATTCTTAGAGCATCAAAAACAATGGTTATGCAATCAAGTACTAACTCCTGTGTGTATCATGTGACTAAAACAGACAGAAAAGAAAACATGGAATGCCTCAAAGCACTGTTTTTGTCAGTACAATGCCATAGATACTGATGTAAGAACTGAAGTGATTTTGGTTATTATCAAGAAAACCATGTCTGTCCGTGTGCAAGATAACTCAAAAAGTTATGGACAGATTTGGATGAAAATTTCAGGAAATGTTGATACTGGCACAAGGAACAAATGATTGAATTTTGGTGGTGACTGGGGGGTGGGGGGTACTGATCTGCCGTGGCAGAGGTGTGCGCTCTCCGAGTGCTTTTCTAGTTGATAAATGTCATTTTCATGAGGAGAAAGTAGACAGTATAGTCAGAATTAGGCTACAAACTACACTCTCTATCAGGTTTATTGACTTAATTCAACATCCTGCTCCCACAGCAGATGTCGATGGCAGAATTAAAGTCAGTTATAGCTGGTTTGTGACCCAGTTTTATAGACCGAGCATAAAGACATGTCTGATATAGATCAGACTGTATCGAATGGGTCAGTCTGAGAACCCTCTGTGTGCCGTGAAGCACTTTGGATCCAGTGTGTTGTCTGTGAAGGTCTGCACACGTAAAAATGAGCTGTTTAGGTCCAGTAGATCAGGTAGTGGTGGGACCTTTTACCTGTACAAACCTGAGGTACTTATACTTTACATAAACTTTACTATTTTACTTTTTATTGCATTACTTTTGTCAGATAGCTTTATTTTTCACCATCTTGTCTTATGGAAACCACAATTATGTGAATGTTTGTCATAAACTGAAGGGTCATGTCTTATTTATTTTGTGGGTTGAATTAAGAAGATCTCCTCCTCCTTTAAACTAAATAAACTCTTGCATTTGCTGTAAAATACACCGCTGCAAAACTGGAAACAGGCCTGATTTCCTAGTGCATGAAAAATCTTAGAAATTTGTAGTTTTCACAGGACAGCAACATGACAAACATAAAACATCTGAAAGAAAATGATGCATAGTTGAAGATTAAACCCCCAACAGTTTACGTAGTAGCAAAAATGACAGTGCTAAGGGTCTACTTTATCATTAATCCAGCAGTAATACAAATATAAATTAATTAGTATTAACCCATAAAGACCCAAACATCCACCGTCAACCAAAACCATATACTGATCTAAACTGTTTAATACCCGTTGATCCACTAATCCTATCAATACATGTAAATAATTGGTGTAAAATACAGTTTGTCATCTTTTCATGCTCATCAGATATGACCCATTTGGATGTTCAGAGGCTTTGTAGTGAACGTGGAAACGCCGTCATCTTCTACATTGATTCACCAGTAAAACCCATGGAGTTGGATCAGTGACAGTGGATGGAGACACTGGGTTTATGTTCAGTGAATGATAGATTTTGTTGAAAAAAAAAAAAAAAATCACATTTTTTTTCAGTTTTCTCTGTTTCTGATATAATAAAACAAATTTAATCTGAGCTTTTATGAACATCTACAGGATCAGAAAATTAAATATAGGAAAATACATGATTTACACAAAATACAGAGGATAATATTATAATCAGTGGTGATAAATCAATTAAGAATGATTGAATAGATAGAAATATTCATCAGGGAACTGCCACAGAAGAAGCACTGGGTCTGTATGGGTTAAACCCCCAACAGTTCAGGTAGTAGCAAAAATGACAACACTAAAGGTCTACATAATCATTAATTTAGCAGTAATATGAATATAGATATTAATTTATATATATAATAATGAAACATCAATCATAAAAATACAACTGAACAACATATATAATAGTAAAACAGTGACGAACCATTTTACTGGACAAGAGCATGACTTTTCTTTCTTCTTAGTTTGTTGATAATAGTAGCAGTGGAGTATTTTGATATGCAGTATTACTTTTATACTTTTATTTTAGGACAAATACTTCCATACTTCTTCAAACTGCTGATATCAGGTGCATTATCTGGCTTTGATTCATCCTGCTCAGTCCACTAGATACTGAAGCATATTACCTTTAGTGTGGAGGTGTCGCTTGTACCTGGCCCTCACCCACAAGGTGTTTATGTAAGGTATTCTCCTGTGGGATGAGGCGGTGAGCAGGGAAATGGCAGCATAGTGACCTAGGACTCCTGGAGGAGAGTTTACTGCAGTGGCGTGACAGTTCCAGCTGTAGTTTTTCCATCACTATGAGCGGTGATGGAAAAGAGATTCGGGTTGTTTATAGATACAGCAACGTAGAAATACTGCACTACCAGTAATAGCCTTATATTAAAACCATACTTGAGTAGAATTATTTAAGTATTGTAGGATTAATGTTGGAGCAGTTACTGAACGTGAACGCCAGATAAACCTGAGGGTCATCACATGATCAATAGGCGATAAAATGTTTAAAATCTTTGACACGTAGGCACAAATGTTGTTTTGTACTATACTGTAGTGGATTGAACTGTACTGTTTTATAATGTATTACACTGTCTTGCTCTGTACTGCACTTATTCCACTGTATTGCTTTGTATTACACGGATCACTGTTATTTATTTATTAAGAGGGGACTGCAGATGAAAATTAGCACTGACGCTAACTCCGGCATATTTACATGTTTATACTGAAATGGAATGTATAAATGTGTTCATTAATGTGCACTGTCCCGCCTAAATAAAGATACAAAAAAAAAAAAAAGATGAAAAAGCAAAATACTTATATGCACTGTTACCCATAAATCAATCAATCAATTTATTACAAAATTCTGACAAACAGTTAAAATCAATAATTCATTTACAAGATACATTTTGTAACAGGACACCCCAGAAACAGTCCTCAGCTTATAAATAGGGACCCTTAAACATGTGATCAGAGAAACAATTTACATTATAATCTTAAATAAATTAAAATGTTCTAAATAACTACAAACATATTTTAAAATATTTGCCTATCTATCTAACAATGATTCATTTCCTTTCCCGAGTCCTATTGTAGTCAGCATATTCCAGTATTCTCAGATAATTTAATAGTCAGACACATAAAATAAAGACTATGAATAAATAAATAAATAAAGCCAGTGTATCTCTGTCAGAGGGGTACATCTGTGGAATAATCTGGAGCAAAACTTAAAATGTCTTCTTCAGTTTGTGCATTTAAAAGGATGTATAAATCCACTATAATAACAAAATATGGATATTATCTGAATAAGAGAAAATCTAGTTATAACACAGAGGTACGCATAAAATAGGATATTATTGTAATTAATTGATCATCATGATAAGAAGATATTGTCACATTTATTGATCATTGTATTTGGAGTAAATATTTAAAGTGCACATAAATATTGTAGTCTATATTAAAAATGGTTGATTACGCAAATCTGATTGTGTGTGAGATGATCAAAAAAGTGTGTGTGAATGGTTTGTATGGATGTTTTGTGTTATTGTAAAAATATACAGAGGAAAATGTGTGTTAGCAAAGCAAAGGAAGCGGATCTAGTTTGATTATTAGTTTTTAAAAAGGGGGTGGGAGTCCATAAGTTAAACATCTTCCTACTCTTTTTCGAGCGCAGAAAATTTTGTTTGATCATGTTATATGGTTCTTTGTTATCTGATGATTCTATGTGCTTGAAATAAAACTACTACTACTACAACTACTACTACTTTACATGACTTGTATATCAGTCATGTGGGGTTTTGGGTCAGGCATATTTTTGAAGTTGCTCTGTTTATGTTTCCTTCTAAAGTTGTAATAATTTTGTTTTCAGACACATTCCTCTTTTTATTCCTATTTATACACATCGGTAATCACATTTAACCTGGTGCAACGATCACATACTGAGTCCTAGTTCCACTGTCAATCAAGAATAAGTCACATTGTGGCAATCATTTCATGTGGAGAGGTAAAAAAAAAGTTTCATTCCATCTTTATGGGGAACGGCGTATAAATCTGTTTCAGTTTTTTGGACTTGTTCTTTGATCTTTTTTTGGGGTGAAATATGGGATGACAAGTCTTTGACATCTAATTTTGTTAGATGTAAGAAGAGAAAAAGATCAGAAACCAGTGCTTTAATCTTTATAATGTCTTATATATTCAACTTTTGTTATTCTGTCCAACGTATAAAATATTCGTAGAGTTGTCAGACAAGTGAACTGGAATTATAAAGTTCAATGAAAAGGAACTATTCAAGTAAAATAAAATACAAACCTCAAAACTCTATAGATCTGTCTTTTCTCTCTGCCACTGACAATGAGATGTGACGTTAGATTTTCATACAGTTATAACTGCATGCAAAAAGAACCAGTTATTTCTTCCTATGAAAAATTAACCATTTATTAATGATTGTAGAAGTATTCTTAGGGTGTTTGTGTCTCTTTGTAACCTCCATTATTACTGTTTGTGTTTCCTGTTTTATTCTGAAATACTCTCCGGTGTCGTCCTTCCTCTTCCTCCATCTCCCGATTACCTTCACTTGCTGTTCCCTCTGGTCTCGCCCCTGGTCATCTCTCTATATTTATACTCATGTTTTGCCTTTGTCCTTGGCTGTCTTTTGTTCTCCCTTGTGTTTTCACTTTTTTTCAGCATTTATTCTCAGAAATAGTTTTTACCCACATTTTTTGATAGTTGTATCTCTATGTTCTCCTTGAATGGTCCTGATTATTGGTTTTGAACTGATCCCCTGTGTCTGACCTATTATATTTTAGTCAAGACCCACCTTTTTTACTCTACTTTAAGTTCTGATATTCCAATACCCATACTACCAGACTGTTATGTATTTCAGAAATTGTTTTAGTATGTCCTAATACTCATTATGTCAAATAAAGGATGTCATAGGGCCTGGCCAAGCGAGTAACAGAGTGAGAAAGCACTGTGCAGCAATACTAATCATTCCATATCTGTTTTTAAAAATTAATTTAGTAGCAACCATAATAGCTCAAATATAGGTCTAAGCAAATACTTTAACAGGACATTAAGGAATAATAACCAAATATTTAATAAAAACATGAATTTATCATCATTAACAAAGTAACGGAGAGAGGAAATGGCAGTTATTCACAGTTTGGAAAAAATATCAAAAAGTGCTGTTCCTCAAGGAAAGTGCAAATATTTAGCATACCGCACTTTTCTTAATATATGAGAGTACATTATATCCAAAAATGAAACTGATAGTATTTTTTATTTTAGTTGTAAAAGAAATTAATTCATGGTAATGGAGTGAGAATCCAAAAAAGTAAAGGAGTGAGGTGTTTGTTCAGTGTGATGCACCAGAATAATAATCAAAGATTTTTTTTTACGATACTGATAAAATTATCAGTCTTTGGTCATTTGTTTCATTACTATATTTAATACACATCTGTCTGCTGTTTTTTAAATAATAAATAACATTCAAAATCTTAATAGTATTTGATTATTATGAAATATAAGATTAGACACAGGCATATATTTTGAACATTTATTTACACATTGCTATTTACATTTTGAATATATGCTTTATATATTCATTTACATCCTTTACTGTGCTTAATTTACACTGTATTCAAATACATTTTCTTACATATCCAGTTATAATTAAGGTACAAAATTGAAAAATAAACACACTTTTAGAAACTACAGATATGTCTTTTATGCAAAGTAATCAAAAATATTGTTTTAGGGCAAAAAGAAATTGACCCTGATGTTCATTTTGGCTTGGCCAGGCCCCATAAATACTAGGATGTCCTACTATATCCTGTTGCATTTTGCAGTATGCAAACTGGCATGTTTTTCTGACTACCCATAATCCTCAGCAAGGGATGCATGAAATAGAGGCTCAAAGGTCAAGACCCAATGTGTTGACAAAGTAGTACTGTATACATGGTGCATGCAACAGTGCACATATGGAAAGGACAGCTGGAGAACACACTGAAAGCATAAAGAAAACGATGCAATTTGGAGCATAGCCCATCTCTGCATGTGGCTGTCAGCTATCAGAGTCTATCCATTCACTTAGTAGTTTTCTTTTAAAGCTTCAGTGTGTGATGTTTAATGGCATCTAAAGGTGAACGTACAGATTGTATCTAGCTGTATAATCCCCCCTTCACCTTGAGTCAGCAGTGGCTTTTCCGTTGGACATCTACGCAAAACTTTACCAGTATTTACTAAATGTCGAAAAAACAGACGTTTGTAATGTCAGTTTTTCGATTAAATCACAAATGTTTATTTATTATTGTGAGATGACATGAGAAGTCATTCCATAAACATGGTGATGAACATAAATATCGTGTTGATTGACAGATATATTCATTATTATTATTATATATTACTCCTCTATCCCGTACTAAATTTAAAAAATGATTTGGTTTCCTGGTGTGTTTCTTGTTAAAACTCTTCTTCGCTTGTTGTAACATCCATCAACATCCTTTTTTTTTTTTGTTCACATGACTCTAGTTGTGGATAAAGGTCTTTCTGTTGCAGTTTTGTGTGACGTACCAATTTTTCTATGCCCGCAAAACCACTTCTTGCTAGCACAAAATCTTTTCATCGAAAAACGAGAGTTTTGGTGGAATTGGCGTTTTTCCATTAGGTAAATTTTTATGCGTAAATTATATTTGCGCAATTTGAGGGTCAATGGAAAAGTGACTACAGTTTCTTTTGTCAGTTTATTGTCCTCATACCTTCCATTTTACCTCTGGTCCACACTCAGTAATGTAGTTTAATGCTGGATGCTAAATGGAAATGCTAAGTGGAAAAAAAGGAGGAGAAGTCCATTCTAAGCTTCTGCTGAACATGATGGACTCTCTGTAGATATGAATAGCTTATTTTAACTTAATGAAAGCACACCCATTATTATTTTGAGGTGATTATTCACTAATGAAAACATTGTTCAGAATTTTTTAAATTCTATTTCTGCAATTACCTCCTAAATATCCCTAAATCAGCACACTGGACCTTTACGTAAAGGCTCTATGAATTAGCTAGTGGGGTGCACTTCAGTATCGTACATTAATGTGTTTTGTGTCACAATAGGAAACATGGAATGGTTACCTACCTCTGGAAAAGCCCTGTGTGGTCCACCTCCATCTGTGTTGAAGCAAGTAGCAGAATTTATCATTATGGTGACGGGACAAAATTGGAGGACAACAGAATTAGCATGTGAGTATTTTTTATTGTTTTTTGATGAAATTATAAACTCTCAAATACTACTCATTATGTTTATATGGAGTTCTGTCTACACATTCTACAAAACTTGGTAATTAATTGAGGAACTGCACTCATTGCTCAAAGGTCCATGCCCTGCTTCCAAACACAGCAGATAGAAAATAATTAAATACAGGCAGAGTGTCGAATCTCTGCAGGTAAATACTCCTTAAAAATGTCTTGTAGGCCATAAGTAATAGACATAGACAGACTTTATTTGTCATTCAGATTTACATCAAAATGATTTCAACGCAATGGCTCAGGAGGCAGCACTAAATAAAAAAATATGCATATAAAAACTATATATCAAGTCATGAAAGCTATGATTCAGTAATAAAAAAGTATGATCAGTAATAAAAAGTATGGTTCAGGTAAAAGGATCTATTATTATCAAGTCATCTCTCTTCAGTTCCTCATATTTAAACCTCAAATTCACTCATTTTATTGCACAGCCTTGATTATTCTGAGTGTACTGGCTGTTTGCACTTACTTTTTTTTTTTTAGATATAATTATTTTTAACCGTGTTTCACAGGAGAACCCAACAGCTATGATTTAGAGATCAGATGCCAATATCATTAACTTCCCGACCTAATAGGCTATAGGTCATCAGCTACACGCAGTCTCCCATCATGCAGATAACCGAGTTGCGACCCCGGCCTGTCATACTTGCCGTGGTAGCTTAATAAAGCCTGCCTGTCTCAGGGTAGCAACAGCACCAACGCTAAATAAATCACAGCCAGTAAATGGCCTCTACTCCTCAGCAATTTCCTCAGCTATCATCAGTCTGTGGGCCAGGACTGATAGCACGCTGTCATTCGCCTGCTACCTTCAAGTAACCCAACGTTGGCTCCGCCTGCAGTGTGCAGACGGGTTAGCCTCACCTTCTGCTGCACTAGGCTCGAACAGGAGGGCGAAAGGTGGTCTGAGGGGAAACCGGGGGCTTAAAGGTGCACCATGGGGCTACTCTGCTGAAGCTGTGGGATCAGGAGAGACGGGGAGAACCCTGACCTTGTGTTTGTGTAATGGCCGTCCGTGTGATAGATGGCGTTGCCAGAGTGTTCACCCGCTGCGCTGTGGGGCTGTCCACTTGCCCTGACGCAGATGGATTGGCCTTTGTTTTTCCCCTCACTTCTGCTGTGTAATTAATCTTCACTGTGAGTCTATGGAGGTGAGCGTTCTGCAACTGTGGGCTGTGGGACGATAAACTCACCAGCAGGCGGGTGGAGGCAGCTTTCAAGGCCCTGAGGACAAGCACCACCTCGGAGATGGCAAAAGAAGATGTTTAAATGCATGCTGCTCCGGGCCGCCTCGCTCACCTTGGTTATCAAAAGAAGAGGCGGCGGGCATAATATTTGTCCCTGCTGCAGAGTACAATTTATCTTGGATGAAAATAGCATCTCTGGGAAGATTCAGCAGTAATAGACCCTCTCCAGCACCGCTGCCATCACATATTTTACACTCAGGCCTGGTTTCTTTCTACCTATTGCCTGACCTGTACCACGTTTTCTGCTTCATTTCACAAGATAATAAAGCTGTGGGGAAAAAATGGCTTAAAGAAAATGAACATACAGTATCTGCTGCAAATATGTTACATTACACTGATGAGTTCAGGTTAAACTAAGGTTATTATTATCTCCATAAATCATAATGGACCATATTTATTATGTTTTTTCAAAAGGTGCACTTAAATTATTTTCGTCTTTAGTAAGAAAGCATGCAGTACTCAGGATAAATCAGAAGTAATCAACAAAAGAATTTTAATTTGACAATAATGGCCAACCTGCTGTGTACTATCTACTATCCTTATTTATATGATTTAATTATTACATGTATGCATCACTGGAAGACTGTTTGATCATGGGTCAGTCCCCATTGTATTTATAGACATGATATCTTAGGAACAAGCATTCACTGTAACTCAAGGATGAACTCTGGGATTTTAATGGCCAAAGTTCAACATCTTTATGGCCTGAACTCAAAGTGATTCATCAGTTCTGACAAAACTTCACACAGATGTGTAACAGGATGAAATGAAGTCTTGAAATTTTACATCCAGACAGATTTTCACCGTAACATCAGTAAGTTCTATAAAAACAGCTTTTAATCAATTTTTAACACCATACACATCTACAGAACAGCCTTTAAATGCAGACATTATGTTTCTTATTTAACTATGGCGCATGATATCATGTTTATGGATCTTTCCTTCTTCCCATTCTGATTCAACAGCAAATTTTTACACTATGAAAAAGTTGCAAGAGGTGATATTACAATAGCCATTGAATTGTACAGTTGCATTTATCAGTTATTTTACTCTGTCACTAATTGTAGGTTCCTAGTAACTGAGAGATCTACATGAACAGTTTATGATGCATCCATTATTAGGAGGATACAAGTGTTTGAACTTGTATTCATTGTTCATTATTATTTAGTCATTTATTAGCCTACTGCTTGTTATTTTTATTTTGTGTGCAGTATTTTGTAGTTATTCATGTATTTTTGTGCATATAATCTACTGAGTAGTTCAAAAATTAACTCTTGAATTGGTAAAGTATATATATTTACTGTTTACCTGTAAAACCACAAAGTTGAAATAACCATATATATCATAATGTCTCGTAACTGGACTTTTTCCATTAAAAGCTTACAGCTCTGGAAAAAATTAAGAGACCACTGCAATTTCCTCTGAAATCAGCATGTCTGCATGTATGACAGCTATTCCATTTCTGTTTTTGTTGAATTTCAATACAAACACACCTTATTCTACTGAATAAACACCTGATTCATGTCTTATTTATGAAGGAGAAGTATAAAAACCACTACTGTGGCCATCACTATCTTCTTACAATAGGTAAAAACAGTGCTATTAGTACCGCAAAAGAAATTGGGATCCAAAAATAACTATTGAAAACTACTGGACTTCTGCTCTGACAATGTTCCCAAACTCTGAGGACTGTTTTTTCTATCAGGACAATGTTCCTGGCCTCAGCTAGGTCAATGAAGGTGTGGATGACGGACCACCAGATGACGACCCTGTCATGGCCAGCCCAATCTCCAGACCTGAACCCACTTTGAAAACTTCTGGAGGAAGATGGATGGTCACAAGCCATCGAACATTGTTGAGCTTCTTGAATTTCTCTGCCAGGAGCTGCATAAAGTCATCCAACAGCAAAGGTGGAGAGCCAAGACACATGAAAGCTGTCATTGAAAATCAGGGTTACTCCACCAAATATTGATGTCTGAACTTTTCCCAAGTTACAACATCAGTATTGTGTTGTTTAGAAATGAATATGAACTTGTTTTCTTTGCATTATTTGAGGTCTGAAAACACCTGCATCTTTTTGTTATTTTGACCATGTGTCATATTCTGCAAATACATGCTTTAAATAATGTTTTTATCGGGAATTTGGGAGAAATGTTGTCGGTAGTTTAGAGAAGAAAACAAAAATGTTCATTTTACTCAAACACATACCTATAAATGGTCAAATCAGAGAAAGTGATCATTCTGCAGTGGCCTCTTATTTTTTTTTCCAGAGCTTTGTATGTTTGTGCTTTGACTACTACAGAAAACTACAGTCAGCTTAGAGAACATCTGTCTTTACGTTAAGAGATGCAGGGCTTAATATTGGATTTGACCTGAAAACACTGTCAACAGTAGGGGGTGAGGCTGCTCATACTTCCACTCCAGCTGTTAATCTAGTTCCATTATCATCTGCATGTCTGTTCTTTACAAAATCAATCATGGCAGGAAAGCCTTATCATCTCTATAATAATGCGAACTAACATGGGCTGTTTGGAACGTCACGCTTCAGTGGTTTGAAGGCAATGTTTGTCATTTGAGCTAAAAATCCTCCTTTGGGTGCTGTAGTAGGCTGCTAATCAGAGTGCTGTTGTTAATCCCTCGGCTGTGCAGCTTTTCTCCAGCTGAGAGCAGTGAGGTTATGGACAAATTGAAGCCCCCTCAAGATGGAGGTGTGAAGCAAATCCAGGCAAATCAACGAGCCTCGAAATGGGCCATACTGAGACGAAATGGAAGCAGTAGCCTATACAGTGCGTACATTTATTTATATATATATATATTTTTTTTTTTAAAGAAAGAAATGTCGTCATCTGGCTTTGTTGTAATAGAGTGCAGAGGGACCGGTCACTTTAATGAAGTGATGCGAAGCCTGGAAATGAATAGTGTTGTGATATCCTGCAGCACAGCAAATAGAAGCACTGGGAGCCATTGAGCTCAACAGCCTGAGGTGCAGGACTGCAGAGTAAACAGGCACAGTGTTAGTTCACTAAATGGTGCAGAATGAATGCTGGATAATCACATACACTGCTCATAAATTCTTCATTAAAGGCACCTTGTTGAATAGAATGACCGCATTTTCTTAAGTCTAGACCACATCGCTAAACTGTCCAGATCCTGTGATGTGAATGCGTGACAGACGTTTTTATCACACAATTATTTATTCAATTTTAATTACACACTTTCTCTCAAAAAAAAAACCCCCAAACAGTTTACACTCCCAGACACATCAAGTGGGACGCATCACACTCATCCCGATTATCTATGTTCATTTAACGTTCCTCTGAAGCAGCCCCTGGGGTTATGATGGAACAGAGCGTGGTTTAGTCGAGCCCTCCTCCCTCCCTGTAAGCCCTCCACTCCGGTGGCTGGCTGCAGATTTAATGGGCTTAGCAGCTGTTGAGGAAAAGCAGTGAGGGCTTGTGGCATATGCTCTGGTTAGAACAAAGAGCAGCGAGCACACCACATGAGCTACAACTGGCTGAGCTGAACACAGTGCTGCCACAGGGGTTGCAGTCAGCTATTAAACTCCTTTACAGCTTGTGCTCATTGAATTTATTTGATTGATTTTTACTAATATACTGTTTTGGGTTTTGAGTACCATTCCAAGTGTTTTTACTCGTTTTTCCCAAATGTAGAGAAAAGACTCTACTCTAGAATGTTTGTTTTGCAGCTTGTTGTTGTTCTTCGCTGTGCAGGGTTCTACAGTAGGTGTGTAAGCTGTTAATTCATGAAATAAGAGCAGAGGGTTGTGTATTTCAAAGGTTTTTTTTTTTGTTTTTTTTTAAAGGTACTTGACAAGGCCGCCCTCTTCAGGGAGAGCTGTAACCCTGCCAACACATCTGTTTTCAATATGCTTCAGGCTGCTGTTTAGACAGAAGGTGGTGCACAGAGTCCTCTAGTGGAAATAGACATAAAGCAAATGGAGTGCATGGAAAACTTACAATACAGAGACAGTTAATCTTGGACTGTGCTTTTAATGATTCTAGTCTGAAGTTTCACCCTGATTTTTTTCCTCCTCTTCTTGTTTTTTTCAGGCAGATGAGCAATGAACTAATTTGGATTTTCTGCCTAGAGCATTTTTATTTGATTTGTGAGAGTGCACTACCGCTCCCTGCAAATATGATCAGATCATTAGCTGAAAACTAATTAAGTCTGGCAAATATGTGATCATTCCTAGTAGTTTTTTTTCTTTTTTTTTTTTTTTTTTTGATGTACAAGCAGCGAAGGTTATTTCTGTATGTGAAGCTACTGTATACAGTTATACACTGCATGTTAAACAACCTCACAGATTGCAGATATGTCTTTTATTTTTTTATTTATTTTTTTTACCCCCTTTACTCCGATCACCAGCTGTTGTGGACACACAGACAAATTTTATTTTAGTTTGCACAGTTGTTCTGTGCATATATGCGCTTCAACAGGCAGTATGTGTAAACAGTGATAAGGTGGTGTTTGTGCAGCGTGTGTGTGTGTGTGTGTGTGTGTGTTATGCTGGGTTTCCTAACTGTTAGCAAACACGCCGTGGTGCCATGTTCACCCACTCACTGCTGACAGAAACAGCTCAGTGACTGTGTGGGAGTGAAATGTGGCAGGTTTGCTAACTGTCTGTGCTCCTAACAGTACAGTAGGTATAAGCTCTCTAAATTAAGAAGCTACTCCGTGTGTTTGTGCGTTTGTGTGCCCGTGGGCGTGCATGAATAAAAGTAGTAAAAGCTATCTTGCTTTGCCTGCTTGCCCTCATTAAAGAAAAAAAAATGTCCTCGCGCTGGTCTCTCCGCAGTAAAGCAGAAGTGTTCAAACAAACCAAACTGCTTTCAGTAGGACAACACAAAATGGTAAACACTTGACACTGTGAAAAAGGGAAAAAAGGGATAGCCTGTGAGGGAGAAGAAAGGGACAAATGAGGCCAGCAGAGGCTTATCATGTGAAATCTCTGCCAGTGTTTTTTTGTTGTTTTTTTTGTCTGCCTCATCGTGTCTGACCTTGTCTTGAGCACCGTTCAGAGCTATTAGAGTCCTGTGTTCCGGCTTGGCCAGCCCCACTCTGTTTGTCTGGAAAAACTCCCACACCCACTAATCAACCAAACAGCAACAATGCATGTCCCTCAGTTTCTCACACTGCAGCAACACAACATGTTGAGAAATGGGGTCATGTGAAGAAACTGTAGCTCGAAACAGAATGATATTAACTGTATGTTATTTGTTTATTTATTGTGCTGCCGTGATGTGTAACACAAAATCAAAACAAAAACTACAGATGACTAGAAGGGAAGGATACAGAAAAGAGTACTATTACTTTGCAGTTAAAGATTTTTGGTCTTGAGTGAAAGATGGGTGATTTTAAAGATATAAAAGATGCAACAATACTTATCATATCTGCAGTTTGGGATTATTTCTCTAGATGCTAAGTAGTTCAGTTAATTTTCATTTAAAGGGCTTATATATACTATTTATACTCCAAGCTATCTATAACAGAAGTAAGCCATGTACTAGAACAGCTGATACACACCCCGATTTACATCAAGGACACTGCTGGGTCTGATAAAGCGAAAGTTAACATCATGAAAAAGTAAATTTGAACAAATCATTTATCAAGTGTACTCATTTTTTAGCTAAAGATCTCTATTTTTTGGAACTGTTGTCCTTTTTAAAATACCACTTACACAGGAGAAGTTCTGAACCTTCTGCTAGGATGCATTAAATTAACAAAAATACAAAAGACTGTCTATGACTTTGAGAAATTAAAATTCTGAATGACAAAGTTTGTGAATTCATACACTGGTCACATTTAAAAAGACTATCTGTGAACTGTTACCGACAAATTAGTCTTTATTTGTAATTTACCTATATCAGTATGGACCAGCACAAGTTGTAAATAACAGTGTTAGTATTAAATACATTTAAAAAAGTATTGTTATATCTGGCTTGTTGTTTTAAAAAGTAAGTCAACATTTTGGGTGATGCATACAATGGTAAAGAGTTGTCCA
Source organism: Sphaeramia orbicularis (assembly GCF_902148855.1). Classification (NCBI taxonomy): domain Eukaryota; kingdom Metazoa; phylum Chordata; class Actinopteri; order Kurtiformes; family Apogonidae; genus Sphaeramia; species Sphaeramia orbicularis. The sequence goes on along the minus strand of NC_043963.1, from coordinate 15,704,562 downwards.
CGTGTTTCTATGGCAACCTGTCCACGTGTGACCACATTCTCATGTCAATAAAACAGACACTTTTCAATATTTTACTCCAAAATTTATTTTCTGCATAGTTGAACACAATATCTAAACGGTTTTCTCCTACTTGATATCAATTTCTGTCAAGAACCGCATGTTCTGAATGTTTGGGTAAAGCTTAAAAAAATTGCTATCCATTTCTAGTCCACGTGTTACCGAGCAGTAATTTGACATTTTTCTCCTAAAAATTTTCTTATACATAATGTTAAAGTGCTTATAAATACCTACTCAAATATGTATAATACATGCATATAACTTACTCTGCTTATGTGACAGAGACTGTTGAAAACCAAATGTGTCCATGTGTTACCACTTGATTGGACCCTTCTGTAAACTGCTGTTTTCAGGCTTCAATAAATTTATCATGTGACGAAGAAGCGAATCACTTGTTTTCAGGCAGATAAAAGGTTCAATACATATGTCTCTTCTGCTTTACTGGATTAGAAAAGTGTGTTCACTTTTCCACAGCAGTGTGGTATTGGGATCAAGTCATCTGTCCTTAAATTTAGTCTTTCATCAAGGAGTTAGGCATTTTCCCCCTGATTTTAACTCCTACTGCATTGAGTGGAAGAGCATACTATACAAATACCTAAAAATATTAATTCAGATTTTCAGCTCTGATCTACAAAAAAAGTGTTTTGTCATTTTTTATTTATTTATTTTTCCAAACCACAGTCATCAGAGGAGTTGGTAAAAAAGCAACAAAAATTGTAATTCACTATGAATTTTCCAATTGCACTGTTTTGTAAAAAAAAATGCTGCTTCATGGAAAGTCCATGTGTTACCGAGCAGTAATTTGGCATTTTTCTCCTATAAATTTTGTCTCCCCACATTTTGTTAAACATAATGTTAAAGTGCTTAGAAATACCTACTCAAATATGAATAATACATGTATATAAGTTATTCTGCTTACGTGACAGAGACTGTTGAACACCGAATGTGTTCACGTGTTACTACTTGATCAGACCCTGCAGTAGAAATAGTGTAGCACACCAAATTCCTAGGGGTGCATGTGGCTAACAACCTCCCCTGGTCTCTGTACACCTCCTCCATCACTAAGAAGGCTCATCAGCACCTGATCTTCCTGTGGAGGTTAAAGAGAACCCATCTGAGCACATCAGACCTCACCACTTTCTACAGAGGAACCACAGACAGTGCGCTAACCAGCAGCAGTGCCTCGGATTGGAAGGCACTGAGAGGACCATTGGGGTCTCACTGCCTCCTGTAAGGGACTTGGTGGAACAACATTGCCTGTCAAGGGCATTGAGGATTTCTAGGGACCCCACTCACCTGGCCTGTGGACTGTTTTCCCTCCTACCCGCAGGCTGAAGGTACCGCAGCCTGAAATGTAAAACTGCTAGGTTCAGGAACAGTTTTTTTCCCAAACAGTGGACTGTAAAGATGACATATACACTCTACTGCTCTTCACCACTGAAAATTGTGCAACAACTTTTTATTTGTGCAGTAACTGTTTATTTATTCTCTCATTTGACACTTATTTCATTCACTGCACTACCACACCAGTATTTTAGAACTTATATATCAGGTCTTTTTAACAATGTGTGTTTTTTATTACAGCCCCTGCATCGTCATTTCGTTCTGCAGTGCACCTCTGATGTAATTAGCTGATGAATCTGAAAAAAAACACCAATGAATCAACACTATGTATTCACAGACTATATCATTCAGTGAATTAAATGTAAAGGTCATTGTTGATATACATCTACAGTGGGGCAAAAAAGTATTTAGTCGGCCACTGATTTTGCAAGTTCTCCTACTTAGAAAGATGAGAGGGGTCTGTAATTTTCATGAGGTACACTTCAACTATGAGAGACAAAATGAGAAAAAAAATCCAGGAAATCACATTGTAGGATTTTTAAAGATTTGTAAATTAAAAGTTCAACTCAATACTTTGTAACATAACCTTTGTTGGCAATGACAGAGGTCAAACGTTTCCTGTAAATCCTCACCAGGTTTGCACACACAGTAGCTGGTATTTTGGCCCATTCCTCCATGCAGATCTCCGCTAGAGCAGTGATGTTTTGGGGCTGTCGCTGGGCAGCACGGACTTTAAACTCCCTCCACAAATTTTCTATGGGGTTGAGGTCTGCAGACTGGCTAGGCCACTCCAGGACTTTGAAATGCTTTTTACGGAGCCACTCCTTTGTTGCCCGAGCGGTGTGTTTGGGATCATTGTCATGCTGGAAGACCCAGCCATGTTCCATCTTCAATGTGCTCACTGATGGAAGGAGGTTTTGGCTTAAAATCTTACGATACATGGCCTCGTTCATTCTTCCCTTAACACAGATCAGTCGTCCTGTCCCCTTTGCAGAAAAACAGCCCCAAAGCATGAGGTCTCCACCCCCATGCTTCACAGTAGGTATGGTGTTCTTGGGATGCAACTCAGCATTCTTCTTCCTCCAAACACGAAGAGTTGAGTTTTTACCAGAAAGTTCTATTTTGGTTTCATCTGACCACATGATATTCTCCCAATCCTCTTCTGGATCATCCATATGCTCTGTCTCAAACTTCAGACGGGTCTGGACATGTACTGGCTTAAGTAGGGGGACACGCCTGGCGCTGCAGGATTTGAGTCCCTCTGGGCGTAGTGTGTTACTGATGGTAGCCTTTGTTACTTGGTCCCAGCTCTCTGCAGGTCATTCATCAGGTCCCTCCGTGTAGTTCTGGGATTTTTGCTCACCGTTCTCATGATCATTTTGACCCCACGGGATGAGATCTTGTGTGGGGCCCCAGATTGAGGGAGATTATCAATGGTCTTGTATATCTTCCATTTTCTTACAGTTGCTCCCACAGTTGATTTATTCACACCAACCTGCTTGCCTGTTGTAGATTCACTCTTCGCAGCCTGGTGCAGGTCTCCAATTTTCTTCGTGGTGTCCTTCAACAGCTCTTTGGTCTTGGCCATGGTTGAGTTTGGAGTCTGACTGTTTGAGGCTGTGGACAGGAGTCTTTTATACAGATAACCAGTTCAAACAGGTGCCATTAATATAGGTAACGAGTGGAGGACAGACGAGATTCTTAAAGAAGTTACAGGTCTGTGAGAGCCAGAAATCTTGCTTGTTTGTCGGTGACCAAATACTTACTTTTCCACCATAATTTACAAATAAACTCTTTAAAAATCCTACAATGTGATTTCCTGGATTTTTTTTCTCATTTTGTCTCTCATAGTTGAAGTGTACCTCTGATGAAAATTACAGACCTCTCTCATCTTTCTAAGTAGGAGAACTTGCAAAATCAGTGGCTGACTAAATACTTTTTTGCCCCACTGTATATATGGTATCGAGTTTTCTTCTTCAAACAAAATAAGACTATCCTCTAACAGGGGTCCCATGGGGTCTTAAAACGTCTTAAGTCTAATGTTAAAAATCTTTACAAATCTGTACAAAAGTCTTCAAAAGTTATTAAATTTGATATGGTAGGTCATAAGTTATGTTGTCATAAACTTGTTGGCTGTAATTTGTTTAAATGTGTCTGTTAAATGTCCAAACTGCAACAAAAGTAATGTTAGTCGACTCAGTTCCACCCATTCCAACCCGATAATTTATACTGAAATCAGGAACCAATTATTGCTAACTTTGGACCCCCCAGTGAGAAATGACTTGGGACAGTGGGAATCAAGGCGTTGGAATAAATAAATTTTCCTAAATTCTAGGAGTCATACATTTTTTTCCAGTCTGGCCATGAAATAGGTTGTAAAATGAGCATTAAATTCTGTTCTAAGTCATCTTAAAAAGTCTTATATTTAACTTGTAGAAACCTGTAGGAACCCTGTATAATCTTCACATGCTGCATCAGGCGATAGTTTACATTATAGCTCTGTTAGCATAGTTCTATTCTTAGAAAATAGTCACAGTAAAACCACAAATCACCTCCATTTTCTGCTCCATTTTTGTTGTCAGTAGTTGCACTAAAGGTCTGTTTGGAATCGAACAAACGTTCGAACTGTCATAGTTTAGTCTGAACCTTGGATCAAGAAATGGCAGCACATAACAACATAGTATTATAACAACGTTAGATTCAAAATCAAACAAGTGGAAAATAAACACTGCAATTTCAGTGCCACGCTTATATTTTTATCAATTTGTCTATGACTCAGCTGAAAGTTGTTTCTTATCAGTTCTCATCCTTATTTCAGCCTTAGTGTTAGTTTACAATGCTGGCAGAGTGACTCATTACTCCCTCTACTGCTCACATACATTCACAGCGACAGATACTGTATCTGTGCAATACAATCCACTGACATGTTTGACATAACATTGCGACTCACTTTTCTAAATATTGTAATTATATGTGCAGGTCATTTTTTTAGAAAATTACAAAAATAGAAATAGCACTGCAAGTACTACTACTAATAATTATTATAATACATTTCATCACCACAATATAAAAGTATATCACAATAATGATAGCCCTACTTAGACTAATAATATAGACTAGATATATACACTATAACATATAGACTAATAATACTGTATATATAGATATTTTTCAGATTACTGTTTTCCACCTCCCTTCTGTCCAGTCAAACTGAAATAACAGCCATTTTAAGGATGATTAAACTTCTAAAACAGGTAGGTGTGTATTTTTCCTTTTACGTTTCTATTGTGTGAGCCAGATCAAGAAATGGCGCAGTGTTTTATACCTAAAATACATGTGAAAGATTTGTTTGTCAAAGTGAGGATGTTAGCAAATAAATCAGATACTCCACAGGCAGTGTAGTGATATCCATGTAGTAGTAGTTTGGACTGGGCCTGGAATAAAACCACATGTGCTCTTTGTCTCAGGCGAGTAAAAATGTGGTCGAGACAGAGACGAGGCCCAGACTTTCAAAAAGGCTTCAGTACAACCCTATTGATTTTCTATTCCTCTTTAAATCCCTCACATGGTTTCATTTCAATAAATGTCCAAATCTTCCAATATTTGACCAAAAATCTAAAAATAGAGGGAAACTCCACAAACAGAGAACACCTTTTCGTCATCTTTCATCCTCTGGGTTACACTTGGACATTTAGTTATTGTATATTTTGCTCCCAAGACTTATGAATTTTTACTATTTTTCACTTTATTAATATTATACTTAAGTACTTAAAGGGGTCATATTTTGCTAAACCCACTTTTATTCATCTTTTGGTACATTTATTTGTGTATTTGGACCTTAATAGTTCCAGAAGTTTGAATTTGAACCCTCCAGGTGCAGCAAATATATCTTTATATTCATTCCAGCAAAAGTGGAGCGGATTTCTACAAGTCGTTTCAATTCTCGCTTAATTTGTGGCGTCTGTAACTAGTTATGTCACAGCATTTGCACGTATAAGATCCAGACTTCCAACAAACATTTCTCAGAGTACGACATAATTGTTTGTCAGCAGCAGTGGTTGTACTAAAAACTGAAAATATGTCCAAACTTCAAACCGATTAGCTAAAATGTTCAGTTGTCGGTTGAATGGGACAGAGCAGCACAGCCAACAACCTGGGGGGGGGGGTTGCTCATTTGCATTTAAAGGGCCAGCGCTCAAAATGACCTTTCTGGTGTCATTACTAAGAAATAGGGTGGACCTGTGGAGTTGAATTAATGAAGAATTCAGACCCAAGCAGAGCATTTACAGTTTATGTAGACCACAGGGAAATGTTTTAAAATGCAGAATTCCATTTAAAAAAGCAAAATATCACTCCTTTAAGTAAATGATCTGAATACTTCATCCACAACTGAACACCAGCAAATTAGTAATCAGTAATGCAGGAGTAGTTTGCTCTTCAACAATATTTCTTCCGTAGAACACTAAAGCTAAAACTGGATGTTCCGTAAATGACAGAAAAGGTTGCATATCACAAATTTCCAAGTCAACACTCATTACGTTTATTTAGTTCACATCACGCAAAAGTTTTGTTTTCCAATAATTTCATTGTGTAGAATTCCAAAAATGTTGTATCTTCAAATCAGAGAATAATAATGTATATATTGGTTTATGATCTGATATCTGTCTCATTGTTTGTGTGCAACTCTGCATCGAATGACTGGAACTGTGGTTTTCATGGTTTTTGAGGAGGGTGTAATTCAACAAAACTGCACAAATAGATGTTTTTGGCTTGAATACACACTAATTTTTCCAGCATCTGTGATCATATGTTATGTTGAAATACCAGTTAATTAAGTGCATTTATAGTAATGATACTGTACTGAATCAAAAGCATTTTCCAATAGATTGTGACCTTAGTTTTGTGGTTTCTAAAATTATGAGGCTGTAGGTGTCAGTGTTATCCGGCCAAGAGAGGGCGCCAGAGACTCATCAAACAGGATCAGTCCAATTTATATTCATCCGCTGTTTGACACAGTGAATACTCAAAACAAAATAAAAAAGAAAAATAGATGGAAGTAAAGTTGAGGTGTTTTTCCCCAGGCCTCTGCACAGTCTTAGAGTTTAGAGCATGTTTATTAGTTGACTATCAATAGAAAATATAGGATTTTAGTGGGCAGCTCCAAACAAAATCTTCCAATATGACAAACAGTCAACACCAAACCCTGCAAAGAAGCATATTTCTCACTAAGTAACCTCCAGTGCATGACTATACTGTATATATTTGGATGCTTTTGTTTTCTCTTTGGGGTAAAAATGCTCAATAATGCTGTATAATAAAAGTATTACTTGATAAATACATAACACATGAAGTAATGTAATTAATATTGTGTATCATAAACTGTCCTAATGTGATAACTTATCTCATATTTGATCACCAGACAAGGAATATTCACTTTTTACTTCATGCTTTAATTGATATACCAAAGGTTTAGCTCCAACAGGAGGCTTGATTTGTCCAATTCAGACTGTAGATGCCTAACATTAGCTTTGACCTAAGTTTTTGGAAGACATTGGTTTTATTTTCTATCTTTTGCAATGTAGTTGCAGAGTCTGATTAAGTATTTTCTCATATGAAATAGAGAAACCATTATGAGCTTGATGCTTGTGATGTGCAGCAACTGCACTAAATTAACTGAATATGTATTTGTTGCCCTAGATTTATAACAAACCTGTTATATGAAGGATATTACAAACATACTATTTTAAGTATTACCTCATAGCTATGGTGCTTTTTGTCATTGTTGGGTCGTGCAGTAACAATTTAATGGAAAAAAAGAAAGAAAAAATAAGCATATCACTTTTTATCCATCAGATGTCATTTACTTCCAAAAAACTTCATGGATTATATATACTAGCGGCATTGTACCCGTGGTGCCATTGTACGATAGTGCCCGCCCATGGTGCAACAGCAGCATTGCACCCGTATGCCCTCTCATGCTGCAACATCGGGACATTGATCGGACACGCGTCAGACAGAGCGTCCATTATAGTAGGATATGTGTGTGTGTGTGTGTGTGTGTGTGTGTGTGTAAAAATGCTTTTTTCCGCATCTCTTATCTCTTAAATAACTTCAGCCTTGCTCAAAACTACCAAACATTCAATCATTTTAAGGATTTTAATCCTTTAAATACCAGTTTGATCACTTGAAGTCACTGTTATTTGGGTGCGTCTGTGAAACTGGTCCCTAAAAACAGGACATGGGGGCTAAAAATTCAAACCAGATGTAGACTAATGTTATGAAACAAGTTTTGAAGCACTTGGGGTCTATTTAAAAATAAATATTTACTGATATAAAAGAAACTATTTTTCAGATTAAACACTTTTTAATATTATTTTTATATTATTTTAATACAAAAATCTGCATGTAACACGGTAAAAAGGACAGGAAATTATGCGCTACTATTTTTTCTAATATCTTTTTATTCTCTCACGGGTACATTTTGGAATTCGAAATAATTATACGAGGCAGAGTGTTTAACAAAACGAGCACTGTTCCAAAATCACTTGAGATTTATGTGTTTAAATTGGCAGGTTTCACATGTAAGGTGTGTGGACACGATGGGGTACGTGCGAAACCTGGAATGAGACTGAGATTCATGAAAAACCCACATGTTGGATTTAGAAAAACCACTAGGATCGACAAATTTAACAGTGTTTTTATTTATAGTGATATATAAGACCATTTAGAGACATGTTTACCTCCGCCAAGGAGGTTATGTTTTTGCCGGCGTTGGTTTGTCTGTCTGTCTGTGTGCAAGATAACTCAAAAAGTTATGGACGGATTTGGATGAAAATTTCAGGAAATGTTGATACTGGCACAAGGAACAAATGATTAAGTTTTGGTGGTGACTGGGGGTGGGGTGGGGTGGGGACACTGATCTGCCTTGGCGGAGGTCTGCAGTCTCCGAGTGCTTTTCTAGTTTCAAAATAAAATGCACTGACACCTAGGTAGCTTTTCCTGCCCCAATTTTGGTTCTATTTTTGGCCCCAATATTTTATTAAAAAATCATTAATTTTAGGATGGCTCAGAGCAAGAGTACAATTTTTTTGTATTTATCTGAGGTCATCATTAGGTACATCCTGGGAAGAAATGTGTCTAAATTTGTCCTTTATTATTGGGCCTAAAAAAAGCTGGCAAAGAGCCAGTTACCAAAATAAACCCAGTTTCATAAGCACCCATTCATGAAAGATGCACAAAAAAATGAATTATTTTTTATATAACAAATGTTGGGTGTCTAGAAAAATGCAGAAAAAAATTATCTGTACAGTTTTTGTAGCACTTTTTTGAAAGTTGACGTTTTTGTCCTGAATGACTTGAGGGTAATACATTTTTTTCACAGTGTTCTGATGATTTATTGGAAAAAATTAGAAGTCTAAAGTTTGTCAAGAGAGAGAGACTGGTACAAAAAATAGTGTCATATGCACTAAGACAGCCTAAATGATGGACATATGAAGAGGAAAAAATTGTCCAAATGGATCAAAACATCTATAGTGATTGATGGATGAGGGATAAATAAATGGAGTTCTTAACCCATTGTTTTTGTTACATCCTGATGAAATAAACAGATCTGTAATGAACGCTAGTGGAATCCAACTAATATAATGGCAGTGCTAATGAATCCATAATGTATCTGTGAATTAGCATTTCTTAGTCAATGATCAGCTAAGTGTGAACTAGTCACATAAAACCACATGATGAGCAACAGGAATTCGTGACACATCTCGCATTAACTCAGGAGTCATGCATCAGTTCAACACACTTAAATACATGATTTGTGGCCTTATTCTTAATGATGTACTGCAGGCTAAATGAGGAAAATGTTGAACCCCAGGGAAATCAATTTGAATAATCAATACAAGAGCCTTATTCACAATTTAAATGTGCAAGTGTTTACTTAAAGGTGTTACTATTTTATATGGGAATGAGTATATTTGAGAGTCACTAGTGCTGATTCTTAATCTGCACTGTATGGTCAGCATCAACATTAAAAAAGTACTTTTCCACATTTTTAAGAGATTTTACCATTTTACAAACACATGTAAACAGGCAACCCTTGCATTAATGTCCTTTTCTGTCATCCTTTTTTTTTTCATGGGATCCTTATTGTACATTATCACTGCACGAACATTTCTAATGATGTGTTTACTCTGAAAACTAAACAGAAATACATGTGTTTTAATGAAAGGAAATGAAGTGTCCTCTGTAGCCAAGCTGTCTCTATTAGCTAATCACAACAGGTGTGCAAACAGTTTTCCTATCATAATTAAAAGCTAATGAAAGAAACAATGTCTCTATCAACTCTTGGTGAGTTACCACGCTTATAAAGACCAGAAAATATCTGTCAAAGTCATTACTCAGTATCTTAAAAGGTTAAAGTTGCTCAAAAGATTAAAAATTAGCATAAAGTTATAACAACTGCTCAACTGTTAGCGACTTCAAGCGCAACTTCAGGTTTGAAAGCGACGCATCATTAGCATTGATATGTAGGAAAACAGTGTAAAAGCTGGATTTTATTAAATGTATAACTAATATTATGAATATTCAAAACTCGTAGGTGACATTTGAAGACAAGTTTTTTTTTCTGTTTTTTTTTTTGTAAAACCTGGGAAAATTCTGGTATCAAAAGGGAGTCAGTCAAGCTAATGCATTGTAGAATGGATAGGGATGCTAATTTTGAACAACAGTGAGGTTGAAAATATAAAATTATACTGTTATGATAGGTCACAGCTTTATTTTTATTAGTCTGATACTGTAATAAAAGGGGCCCAGAGGAGAGGAGGATAAGGGGGAATGATCTTAATCATGAATAAAATGAGTTGTGATGTTATGAAAAGAGCAAAGGTGAACAGGTGTGCAGCTTTAGCTAACATGTTTAGATTATATGGTTTTTATCACAGGTGTCAAACATGCGGCCCGGGGGCCAAATCCGGCCCGCCAAAGGGTCCAATCCGGCCCGCAGGATGAATTTGTGAAATGCAAAAATTACACTGAAGAAATTAACAATCAGTGGTGTCAAAATCATTTTAATTCAGGTTCCACATACAGACACATACAGTCCATTTAGATTTCAAGTGGGTCAGAACCAGTTAAATATTATCATAATAACCTATAAATAATGACAACCCCAAATTCTCTGTGTGTTGTTCTGGTGTAAAAAAAAAAGTAAAATTACATGAAAATATTTATAAAATGGGAATAACCTGAACAAATATGAACAAACGGAAATGTCTTAAGAAAAGTAAATGCAATTTTACCAATATTTTGCCAGTTACTAAATGTTTTGTGACTGTAATGCACATGTGTAAATGATAAACTGATAAACCAAGGCAGAATATTGTTAAAATTACACTTGTTTGTCTTAAGACAATTCAAGTTGTTCATGTTATTCAGATTTTTAAGGAAACTTTCTAGATGTAAACCTGATCATAATATAATTTTACTTTTTTCATTGTTATCATCTTACTGGTCCGGCCCACTGGAGATCAAATTGGGCAGAATGTGGCCCCTGGTTTATATTATATGTTGCAAAGATCCAAAAATAAGTTTGTTTTTTTCCGTTAAATCTTTATTCAAGAAAGTAAAGTATACAATCAATGTATGCAACAAGAAAATAACAAGTTTGCCAGGGGGAAGGATTATACAATTATTATAATACAATGTCTAAATCAGAACAAATATTGATGGTTTTCACAGCCTTTTTTGTTTCCAGATATATTTGAAAGCTTTAAATAAAGTTCAACATCTTTAACATCTTTAACTTCATAATTTTTGTTGTTTTTTTTATTGACTTCTCTGATGACTGTGGTTTGTAAAAAATAAAAAAAATAATAAAACACTTCTTCTTCTTTTTTTTTTTTTTTTTTTAGATCAGAGCTGAAAATCTGATTTAATGTTTTTAGGTATTTGTATAGGATGCTTTTCTATTCAATGCAGTAGGAGCCAAAATCAGGCAGAAAATCCTCCTTCCTTGATGAAAGACTAGATTTAAGGACAGATGACCTGATATCATATCTCATTGTTGTGGTAAAGTGAACACACTTTTCTACCCCAGAGTAAAGCATGTATTGAACCTCTTACCTGCCTGAAAACAAGTGATTTGCTTCTTTGTCACATGATAAATTTCCTGATAACAGCAGTTTACAGAAGGATCTGATCTAGTAGTAACACGTGGACACATTTGGTGTTGAACAGTCTCTGTCATGTAAGCAGAGTAACTTATATGCATGTGTTATACATATTTGAGTAGGTATTTATAAGCACTTTAACATTATGTATAAGAAAATGTGGGGAGATCAAATTTTTAGGTGAAAAATGTCAAATTACTGCTCAGTAACACGTGGACTTGAAACAGACATACATTTTTTAAGCTTTACATAAACATTCAAAATGTGGTTCTCGACTGAAATTGATATCAAGTAGGACAAAACCTTTTAGATATTGTGTTCAACTATGCTGAAAATAAATTTTGGAGTAAAATATTGAAAAGTGTCTGTTTTATTGACATGAGAATGTGGTAACACGTGGACAGGTTGCCATAGTAACACATGGACAACTCTTTACCGTTTTATGCATCACCCAAAATGTTGACTTATTTTTTAAAACAACAAGCCAGATATAATCACAATGATTTATTTAATGTATTCAATACTAACAGTGTTATTTACAACTTGTGGTGGTCCATACTGATATAGGTAAATTACAAATAGAGTAATTTCTCTGTAACAGTTTACAGATAGTCTTTTTAAATGTGACAAATTGAATAAATAAAAAAAAAAAATCAGATATAGTTATATTTTAGTCAAATTCAAGCTATATTTTTATGTCTGAGGCATAGCTATGGTGTAAAAAGTACAATCAATAAAATCGGTTGTAACTGTTTTTTTTACAAGTGGCATTTTAAAAAGGATAACAGTTTCATAAAATACAGCTCTTTAGCTAAAAAATGAGCCCACTTGATAAATGATGTGTGCAAATTTACTATTTCATGTTGATGTTTGCTTTCGCTTGATAGGACCCAGAAGTGGGTAGACATTGTTTCTTGTCAGACCATTTTAACCAATTACTTTTGCCCAATGATGCTGTAATCTATCACAAAATGCAGCAGTAACATTATGTAAAAAAGCAGAAAAAAATTAACCGGGAAGTTGCACTTTAGTATTTTATGAATAAATAAATGGCAGTTTAATGAAGCTCTATTGCCACCTTCAGGGCGACATCTGGACACCAGTATTTCAACTTGTGTAACTTGTTAGTTTTCCTGTATTTCCTGTGTACTTATACTGTGTTGTCTGTCACAGGTGAAAGGATCTTCTCTCCACAAGATGGCGATGTTACCCAGTATGTTTGCAGGTTTGTTAGGCGCTCAATGAATTACTGTTTGGACTGAACTCTTGAATGTGCAGACAAATATTATAGCAGACTCTAGGTGGTGCTATTGATTTATCATCCAGAGAAATACCCCTCGGACAGGAGAACTGGGCACAAATCTCATATACGTTAAATATTCATGTTAATATTCATGTTGTTTATTTCATCAGTGCCTCGTGATATATTGCAGCAGTGTGTTAAAAAGCGAGTTGGTTCATATTGGCTTCAATTCTAGCTTGTGTGCGGCTGTGTGTTTTGTTTTAACTGCGACTGGCTGTAAGTTTCATCAGTTCAGCCCATATTATGAATCCTAAACATGGTTTGAATTGATAAAATTCAGTTCAAGCTTAAAGCAATTCACTTCATCCAATCTATTACCGCACCCGCCCTAGAGTGGAAGGAGTGTTCAATTTCAATATGCTCACTGTGTTCGGAGGAAGAAGTGAAAGCATTACTTTACACCCATTCAAATGTGTTCATAACCAAGCAAATCACCTGTCAAACCAAATTATTTAGGCCTCGTTACTGAGTCAGGAAACATCACAACTACGCACCGGACAGGATTACAGTAATTTTCATAAAGACTGACCTGTGGGAGTGGGCTGGAATGTATGCATGTGTTTTTTTGCTTGTTTATGCGTGTATGAGGAGTGGGAGTCATCCCTGGCGTTCATGATAATCAAGTGTTTGCCCTCTCACCTCTCCCACAGTTGTTACGAGCATTGCCCCCAGTCTACATGTTGTCAGGAGGAGGAAAGCTCAAACAGATCAACATCACACATGACCTGAGAAGTTAAAACCCCATATACGTCAGACTCCAGAAGGATTTTCAGGTATGTTTAATGTCTGTTATTGTTCGCGTTGTCTGTTGTAAAAGAAGGTGGATTATCCTACCTGTTGTTCAGTGTTTGACATTCACCTCATCAAAACTGTTACACTCATATAATGCAGACACTTCATGAAGATTATCATGTTCAGTTAGAGTTTAAACAGTTTTAGTGCGATTATAATTAAATCTTAGTGTCCCACTGGAGGCCTCTGTCAGTGGCACTGTTTGTACCCAGACTGTCCACACATTCATGTGTCTATGAAGTTGGACTAAATTTTAGAAAGTGTGCTACTTTGGCAAGGGCTAGTCTTTTCATTGGATTTCTGTAGAGCTATAATAGCACATTTTTGGACTGGTTGGGAACAACAGAAGCAAGTTGTGAACAACACATTGTCATGTTCACTGTCATTTTGGCAAGAATCTAGCGATACAATGCAAATTATAATATAGGGGTTATGATCCGATTATATATTGCTGTAATACTCTAAGCAAGGTGATATAATTCTTCAACAGTTTTAGGAAAAATATTGTATTATTTAAAAAAAAAGTTTATTCAAATGGATGTAGCTGCATTATATGGTTATGTAGCAGTTGGGGCTTTTAAAAAAACACTTAATAAAACACTGTCCGCTAAGAATATCTATATGTACAGTGGGTACGGAAAGTATTCAGACCCCCTTAAATTTTTCACTCTTTGTTATATTTCAGCCATTTGCTAAAATCTTTTTTGCAGATTTATTAAAAAAGAGGAACTGAAATATCACATGTCCATAGGTATTCAGACCCTTTGCTGTGACACTCGTATATATTTAACTCAGATGCTGTCCATTTCTTCTGATCATCCTTGAGCTGCTTCTACACCTTCATTGGAGTCCAGCTGTGTTTAATTGAATTGATTGGACTTAATTAGGAAAGGCACACCTTACAGCACAGTAAGGCACACCTTACAGCTCAGAGTGCATGTCAGAGGAAATAAGAGCCATGAGGTTGAAGGAAGTGCCTGAAGAGCTCAGAGACAGAATTGTGGCAAAGCACAGATCTGGCCAAAGTTATAAAAGAATTTCTGCTGCACGTAAGGTTCCTAAGAGCACAGTGGCCTCCATTATCCTTAAATGGAAGATGTTTGGGAGGACCAGAACTCTTCCTAGAACTGGCCAAACTGAGCAATTGTGGGAGAAGAGCCTTGGTGAGAGAGGTAAAGAAGAACCCAAAGGTCACTGTGGCTGAGCTCCAGAGGTACAGTGGGAAGATGGGAGACAGTTGTAGAAAGTGAACCATCACTGCAGCCCCCCCCCCCCAATCAATCTGGGCTTTATGGCAGAGCGGCCTGATGGAAGCCTTTCCTCAGTACAAAACACATGAAAGCCTGCATAGAGTTGGACAAAAAACACATGAAGGACTCCCAGACTATGAGAAATAAGACTCTGTGGTCTGATGAGACCAAGATTGAACTTTTTGGCTGTAATTCTAAGTGGTATGTTGGAGAAAACCAGGCACTGCTCATCACCTGCCCACTACAGTCCCAGCAGTGAAGCATGGTGGGGGCAGCATCATGCTGTGGGGGTGTTTTTCAGCTGCAGGGACAGGACGACTGGTTACAATTGAAGGAAAGATGATTGCGGCCAAGTACAGAGATATCGTGGACGAATACCTTTTCCAGAGTGCTCAGGACCTCAGACTGGGCTGACGGGTCACCTTCCAACAAGACGACGACCCTAAGCACACAGATAAAATAACAAAGGAGTGGCTTCGGAACAAGTCCATGACTGCTGTTGAATGGCCCAGCCAGAGCCCTGACTTAAACCCAATTGAGCATCAGTGGAGAGACCTGAAAATGGCTGTTCACCAACATTCACCATCCAGCCTGACAGAACTGGGGAGGATCTGCAAGGAGGAATGGCAGAAGATCCCCAAATCCAGGTGTGAAAAACTTGTTGCATCATTCCTAAGAAGACTCACGGTTATATTAGCTCCAAAGGATGGTTCTACTCAATACTGAGCAAAGGGTCTGAAAACTTGTGACCATGTGATATTTCAGTTTTTCTTTTTTAATAAATCTGCAAAAATGTCTAAAATTCTTTTTTTTCTGTCAAAATGGGGTTCATTAATGAGGGAAAAAATACTTAAATGATTTTAGCAAATGGCTGCAATATAACAAAGATTGAAAAATTTAAGGGGTCTGAATACTTTCCGTACCCACTGTATGCCATTATACCATATCATAAAACATAATACTGTAATAATCAATAATCATTCACAAACAATATTTTCTTTTCTAAGTGCTCCTGTGCATAAACCAGGTAAAAGTTGCTTCTGATGAAAACAATGAGAGTAGTTTTGAGTTTAAACAGT
The DNA here is from genome assembly GCF_902148855.1 of Sphaeramia orbicularis. Classification (NCBI taxonomy): domain Eukaryota; kingdom Metazoa; phylum Chordata; class Actinopteri; order Kurtiformes; family Apogonidae; genus Sphaeramia; species Sphaeramia orbicularis. The sequence continues at coordinate 15,688,571 of NC_043963.1, read as the reverse complement.
TAACGGTTTAAAATGCAACATGAAAATATGGTTTTAAGTTTGTTCCCAGTGGATTTTTTCCCCCAGTGGAGTATTGTAAATTCATTATCTGCTCTAGCTTTTCCAGATATTTGTATGCAGGTAAAATTATGATAATGGTTCGTTAGTTTGTGAAAACTAACGGCAAACTAACGACTACCCCGGCTATTATTCTAACTCTTCAACAAACTCATAAAAAACACTTCTAAACACAGCTATGTCCTCTGAGGGCCAGGGGACAACCCTGTTACATTACATCAAATAATAATAATATGCAAATTCAGAAAAATATAATAAATGTATTCAGTGCAATAGTTCTTACCAGATAAGTATTGCCAAGTATTTTATTTGTATAGTGCCAAATTGCAAAAAAAAAACCCAATCAATAAAAAGCATTGAAAGGTCAAGGCCTTAGAGAAAAACCCAATAAATTCCCTGTGAACAGCAACTTCATGGCAAGAAGGAAAAACACCCTTTAACAGATGAATTCTCACACGGCACCAGGCTCAGGGTGGGCAACCGCCTCGATGTACTGAGGTGAAAGAAACAACTAGAGAAATAAGGAATACAGGACAGGATGTTGGGACCAGTAACCCCACACTAGGCACATGGAGAAAAGTACAGCAAGAGATCTACTAATGTTACATGTGCCTATTTAATTATAATGAAATGATTTAACGCGAATGTTCTTCCCTTAATGTAATATGAAACTTAAAAAAACATGACCTCGTCAGTAAATTTTGTCATGTCAGGTTTCATCATGAAAACTCCCGCAGTCACACACTCGTTCACAACTACGCCCTTTGTTACTGTCTTGACTGAGAGACCCCTAAAGCTGTGATGTGCACTGCAAAACGATGAGCTGAAAACCGATACAAAGTTTTGGGAAGCCAAAGGCAAAATCAGCGATAAATCTCTGTTGATTCATGACCAACAGTGGTCCTTTGTACGGTGACACAATGATGTTTACACAAAATATGCTGTCTCCTGTGATGTTTAGATGTAGGTGTATTCCTCATCCCAATCAGAAATACAGAATTGTTTTGGGATGTGTGTCTTCTGGCCTAAACTGTTGGGTTAGAAATGGGTAGTTGGTTAATTGTTTATCTATGGAGGTCTGTTTGAGTTGGTGAGTGTTTTATCGTACAGGGCGTTTAGTTGAAGTTGCAGTAACTCTTTACTTGAAGATTGTAGGTGACAGTAACACAGCTTAACAATGCCACCTGCTAAAAAACGGAAAACGGAAGAAGAAATCTGTTTGGATCTACTGTAGAAACATGGTGATGCAACATGACAGACTCGATGAACGCCTACCCACTCCCTCTGATCTTGAAGTTTGGTTCTTAGGTTACAGAAACACAGTGATTGTCATCTTTGGGTGGATTTACACCAGCGAAAACATCAGTGTCGTTGTTATATTTACTTTCTGCAGCAACAGCCTCCTAAATATTACACTTTGGAACTTTAAATGTATTAAAGTTCATATAGAAATAAATTTACTTGAATTAACTATTGACTTTCTTAGCTTGTTGAACTATAATGAAATACAGAAGTTGTCTTTTTGGATTGTGCTGTATACATTGCTCTTGATGGGGCCCTGTGGTGCCTTGATCCACCGCAAACAAGAGAAATGTTGCCTTCAGCCACACAATATCTCAAATAACCCCTGTAGAATAATGCAGACCCTGCAATAATATTGATCTTTTGTATAATATCTATGTTACAGATAGCTATTTTCTTTCACCTCAGGTAACCTGATAACTATTATTGTACTGTTGTTTCCCCAATTAGTTGAAATGGGTTGAGGATAATAATGTGTGCTTCTCTGGATCTGAGTTTTTTCACTAACAAGAGTATTTGTTTTTGTTTATATTTCGTGCTGTGTTTGTGCCCTGATGTAAGTTTGGTTGCTTTTATGTTAGTGTATGCATGCAGCTATACATTGTAGAGTGTGTGTGTGTGTGTGTGTGTGTGTGTGTGTGAGAACAAGTGTGTACTTGTGAGTTCAGGGTGATGTTGGCTTCCTGAGGCTGATCACCATCCTCTTCCCAGCGTCTTGTTTTTGCCCGTCTCTCTGGTTGTGTGGAAGTTGTGTGGGCACCCTCTGGATTGCCTCACCGCCGAAGCATGCCGGACCCTGTTATCCAGCTATCCATCTGTGTTATTGATTTTTTTCCCTCTTTGTAGAGTTTCATCTTTCCTCCACTTTTCTGTAGAGCAATGGAGAGGGAGGGAGTGCGAGAGAGAGAGAGAGAGAGAGAGAGGAGGGGCAAGCAAGGGGGCAGAGCAAAGATCTGAGAGCTGGTGGTGGTGGAGGGGTTGGAGGGATGGTGCGTTGGAGGAGCGGAGCAGCGGTGGGGCTTCAGAGGGTAGGGGTGTAAGAGGTTGGGGGGGCACTCAGCCAGGACTATGGATAAGCAGAGAGAGAGAGAGAGACTTGAAGAGCTGAAGCTTTTTATTCTCTCTCTCTCCCTCCCTCTCTTTCTTTCTCTCTCTCTCTCTTCGGTTCTCTCCATTCTCACGGGAACACCCCCCTCCTCCTTTCCTCCTTCCTCCTCCATCCTGCTCCAAGGCGCCCCTGGTACACACGCTCCACTCGCTGCCCCCCTCCTCCTCTCCCTCCTCCTCCTCTGCTTCCCGCTCCGTCCGCCTGCCTGCCGTCTCTCCTTCCCGGGGGGCTTGGGCAGTGCTGGCGGCGCAGCCGTGATTTGCAGGAGATTTGTCTAAGTGAGAAGCAATTAGTGCGGCTAAGCACCGCTAATGTATGCATGCTGAGGCCGCCGCTGCCCCCCCCCCCCCTCTGCTTGGTGGTGCCAGGGCCAGGCCAAGCTGGGGCACTGCTGGCATATCCTCTGCTTGTTGCCCCTTTTCTCTTTTTTATCTTAAGCCATCATCTTATTCTCATTCCCCTTCAGATGACCCAGTCCTCTCTGATTTTTATTAGTGCTATAATTAGTTGACCAGTGGTGCTGATGTATGTCTGGATATTCATCATGACACCTATTGCAAGACAGGGCTGCACGGTTTACTTAAGATCACATTGTGACTATCATCATACCGTGGGTAATACTGTGATTTGCAATTCAGTCTGCTTGCTTTATCAAGGATAATGCATGGAAACATTAGGTTGTTGATCATTTTTAAATGAGTATTTCTCAACTCAAACATACAAATGTAATAGCATAAATAATACAAAAACTAAAAAATACGGTACTTTAAAAAAATAACTTTACTAGTTGGGGTTTTACAGTTAATTATTCATTATATTTTTCTTTGTGATATAAATTTGTCATGTTGCTGCACGTCTTTTATTTTGCAGGGTTTACACAGTACATACTTTTGCTCATGGAGCTTGAATCTGAAATATATTCTTTTAATCGAGGTTGTGTTTTTTGACCACTGGGTCAGGCTTGGCCCACTCGTTGGCATCCATTTCCATCTGGTCTACACAACAAACAGTCATGTAACCATGCACTGGAGACCCTTCACTGCCTAAACAAGGATTGTTTGAAATCTCTTTGTTATGGGCATAGATAGGGTCAGCATTTTTTATTTAATTAAATTAGAGTCTTTTGCAGTTGTGTAACTGCCCTAGCTGGCTGTCCCATTATAATTAGATTAATAGTGCCACATGAACTCAAATGCATGCAGCTTTTCCTACTATTCTCAGTTCAGTCTAAAGGCTTCTCCAAAAGGTGACCAGGTTGAATAAGCTTTTGAACTTCTGCTGTATGAACTTTATTGATTCACTTCGCAGATTTTTGCCCTTCATCCTCTCCTACATATGTTTCCATTGTATATTGGAAGAAGGCTTCGATGAGCATGGAAATTTATTAAGTATGTTAGTGTTGGTGAGAGGTAGCATAGTGTAGTAATCCATCCACACAGTAGAGCAGACACTCAAAAGCGCACACACACACCACAAACACATGCACACCAAAGTGGAACAGTGGTGGGTGGTAGGATTCCCTTTGAAACCTGTGGTGTGGAAAGGCTTGTTTGCAGGCGGGCGTGCATGAGGGACATTCTGCATGGTGCAACTCCCCAACTACTTGAAGATGAACTTTGCCCTTTTCTACACGTTCCTTCTCTCTTGCTCCAACAAAAACAAGATTAAGTCTGCTCATCTTTACGCCGCTCTGACTGCTTTCCAATTGGGAGCCTACATGGTCCGTGGGTGGTTTTGGAGCGAGGTGCTCGTTAATTAAAGATAGGCTAATTACTGGCGGTTCTTAGGCTGGCTTTTGCAGCGCTGATAAGAGGATAATCCTGGAGAGAAAGGCGGAGATCGAAGTTGTCCCCGGTAGACCAGGCCTCCTGCTCGACTGGGCTGGGAGAAAATCCACCACCCCACCTCCTCAGCCCCCATCATGTCCCTGCTTCTTTAAAGAGCAGGTCTTGTAACCAGAGAGTATAGAATATTCAAGCAGGCTGCACTTCAGGGGGAGGAAACCTACATAAAAGAGCTCAAAGACATTAGCTATCGCATGTTATGTCACAGATTTCAGAATCTCTTGAAGCAATAACCAGGGTTTGGCTAAAATTGAAAAAGAAAAAAAGCTTGCTAGTGTGTTGTAATGTTTTGGAATACTTTATTATCAGAAATATTTTTGAACTTTCAGCACTAGCTTTATAGATGGAGCTTGTAAGTGCCTTACTCGTGCATGCTGGGATTAATACTTGTTTGTCGTCATATCATTAAATTCCATGTTGTTCATCCAGTGGGGCCTTCTCCTCAGTACCGATACACAAACACAGATACACACACATATGCAGGCATATTAATACATTTACAGTCCACCTCGTACAACACAACTGAAAGACTGCATGACCTCACTATCATTCACGTGTCTCTAACACATATTTTGTCACGGGGAGTTAGCCATTAGCATTTGCTGGGCTGTTCCCATATGCTGGGGCTCCACAGATCTATAATTCAGGGGTGGCAGATGTCCCCATACATTATTCATGTGTGCCGTTCTATGCCGGGCTAGCTAGCAAGCCACGGACAGAACCATCACAAGGTCCTTGCATATTGAAGGTCTCTTCCATGGTGACCTGTGAATACACCTTCTCTGCAACTCCTTCCTGCAAACAGGATACAGATTCTCAGATAAAGTGTTGTATGTCACTGTCAGAACAGAGAGATTATCTGAGTAGACATTGTGATGATGGTTGTCCTAAAACTTGTGTCTGTGGAAGTCATGAAACATAGAAATTACTTTTTCAAATGGGCTCATTGATTTTACATAAGCATCAGTTTATTCGTTATGGAGTCTGTCAATCATTTCTTCAGAGTATATTTTGTAGGGCTGTTCAGTGTATCCAAAAACCTCATACCTTGATATGGATCATTTCAGTTCCAGACATTATATATCATATATAGCATATTTTGTATGAATTTCATGAAGATGAGAAACACATAGGCTTTACCACATAGAAAGGCTTCTTTATTATTACCTTTTCACATATATATTCAACAGTTAAAACATACTTAATCCTCTGTCGTCCATTTTTATTTTTGAAACATAACTAGAAAACCTTTAAACATTTTTCAAAGTATTTGAGAAACTACTGTACCCTTTTGTCAAAAGTCAAAGAAACTAAGTATGATTTAGTGGAAGTTTGTGGAAACCATGAATATGACATGCTGTTATTGGTCCTATTTAAAACTGTGGTGCCAAATTACTGTTAAGCATGTAACAGAATGTAAAATATTGATGTATTAAAACTTCAAACAAATTAGACACTGTTTTAGATATTTAGTTAGGTTGGCTGGTCCAAGTTATTCCTGTTCGTAATGATCAAGTTCTTTGTTCTCTCCATTGTCACATAAATTTCCTGCCACAAGGAAAAATACAAAGTGCCAAAGCAATGATGAACAATATTGCCGTAAAGGTCATAAATAATGAAATAAACGATGGAGCAAAATATGAAGTGCTACAATGCTACAGGCTTTTATATTGTCACACGATATAGTGTGACATTACACAGTTGTAATATTGTGTATAGTTCTAAACCTAAGTGGCTTAATTTGTAATAACCGAGACTTTGTTACACGGGAAAGTCCAGAACATTTACAATACAATAGAAATTGAAATACAATAGACATTAAATCGTATAGATTACTAACAAGTTACTGGGACAACAGTTCTTATCATGGGGCAATATTTAGTTCACCTCTATTGTATTGGTGTGATGATGGAAATCAGACCCTTGAATCTCCTATGCTAAAGGTACAATCAAAACAATCTATGTGGCACAAGTATAGAGGTAAATGACAAAACAATAATTGGTGAGTAACAGTACTTTGTTGTTGTCAGACGCTGGCCTGTGTATTGCAGTGTACACTAGTATAATACACTCTGGAGCAGTGGAAGAGGTTAGACTTTGCATGTGTGTGCGCATTTGTGTACCGCCTCTACAGTGTAAATCACACCTACATACCTGGAGGAGACAGCAGTGTTGTGTGCCGATACCCTCAAAGAGTCGAGGATAAAATACACACACATACACACACGCACAGAGGCACCCAAGATCACAAGCCGCCGCCAGCGCCAAGCCTGGCCGGCGCTGAACCGGCAACCTGATACCTCCTCCGGAGCCCTGCGGAGGTGGATAGTGGGTGTGGGAGAGAGGCTTCTATAAAGTCTGTCCCGCCGGTCGGCCGTAACCTGAGCTCCCAGCAGACAGCCTCGGTGCCTCGCGGTCAGGCTCAGCAGAATGTGTGTGTGTGTGTGTGTGTGTGTGTGTGTGTGCGTGCGTGTGTGTGTGTGTGTATGCTTTGAGTGCAAGTGAGACGGGACGGGTGACATGCTGCCACACGCTTGTTACCACGCTGGGGATCAGGCCGATGGGTTTGTGAAGATTGCAAACATGCACACACAAACACAGAGACCTCCCCTTGACTCCTGTCTCTCTCACAACTTTGCACATACATCTTGTTAATCACTCTAAAAATTCTTTCCCTGACACGTGAATAAATGGATTCCTTTTTCCACTGCCCCTTCCTTTCCTTGTAATTGATACATATGACGCGCTGACGGGACCTTTATCACAGAGTCACCGAGTTTCTCTCCTTCAGGCTTCAGACCATTCTCCAATATCTCCTCCCTCTCACCCTCTGTGAGGTTCCAACGTGACCGTCATCTGAATGATCCACAACGTCAGCAGGCAAAAAAAAACTGTCGCCAGCTGCCATATTGCTTGCTGTTGCTGCCAGGGTGCTGCCCTTTACGGATGTGAGTTCAGCGTGTGCAGTTTGAGAACGTAGTTCAAGGAAGAGGAGGGGAAGCTTGTGCTTGTGTCGGGGCTGGCAGAGGGACAGGATCCCCTTGTGTGGTTGCAGTGGGTGAGGAGGTTAACTGAGCCACAGCAGAGCCAAGATGCTGCCTAGGATATTGACAGGTTGGAACCTGAGGGCTCCTGCAGGATAGGAACACACTGCCAGAGGCTTGGTTACCACCACCGCCTGCCTGCCTCAGAGGGAGGGAGGGGTATGATAGAGAGGGAGAAATGGAAAGACTGGGTGAATGTGAATCTCAGATTCCTGCCTCCAGAATGATTAGGATGTAGGGGCTGAACAGCATGGTCAATGTTAGTTAGAATATTTTTTCAAAGTATCTCTCACAAAATGTCCAAATTACATGAAACATCATAAACTTGTATTGTAGAAATTAGAAAAATTAAATGTAAAATCAAACCACTTAACTTTTTTTTTTTTTTTTTTTTTTACATATATGAAACAATAGCACAGTAAATCATTTCATAATCAACAATCACTAGAATTAAATAAACAACAGAGTGAGAATAATCAGTCATTTGACCAGTAAATTATTTTATGTACTGTATTTGTATATTTTTTGTACCTTTAAAAAAATTGTTTAGTCCTTTAAGTATTCATGAAATCAGGATTTTTTTTACAGTAATTTTTCTACGTGACATTTTGGAGACTTGTATATTATCAGAAAGACTTCTCAGATTGAAAACAATCATTTTTTTTTTTTAGATACAACCCTCAGTAATGAGAGTTAAGGATGTGTGATTTGACTATATATATATATATATATATATATATATATATATATATATATATATATATATATATATATATATATATATCTATGATGGAACAACAGAAAGCATCTGTTTTCAACTGTTTCATGTTATGCTCTGCTTTTTATGTCACTGTTCTGAAAATCATGCTTTATCTCAATATTTTTTATTATTTGGATACTGCACTCTTCAACATGGCACAGATGCAAGCAGACTGTTAGATATTTTAATTACGATTATGATTTTGCTGTGACTGGTTTACATTTTTTGTACATATTAATATTTGTTAACTGTATTTTCATCTAACATCATTTTGTTTAATATTTCTGACCATATTTTAGGTTTGTGATCATTTTCTTCCCATCTGTAGTTGAGAATTTACCTTTTTTTTTTTTTTTATAAACCAAACAAACAAATGTATTTATTTATTTTTTATATTTGGCCTAAATTTGATCTTTAGTGAAAACAAGGTACATTTAAATAATAATTCAAAATTTTATAAGAAATAGGCCTTTCCTTGTGGTCATTTCATGCTAATACTACCATATATTCATTAAAGAAAATGTCCTGTACTGTCATATGTACAATGTGGATAAAAAAGGAGTACAAACAACACGAGAGTTTGACTATATTTCATAGCACTGATTATAGTCTTAAATTATCTAGGGGATGACAGCAAAAAGCTTTTTTTTTTTCAAACATAGCACATATGAAGTCTAACAGAGAAATGAACTGCATTTATTGTAGCTCCACTGTCTTTGAGGAGCTGTACTTTGCTGCCTTCGCTCAGCAAGGAGGCGAGTATTTGGTCTGTGTGGTTGAGGGTCATTTGCCATGGTAACGGTAGCCAGGTCAGAAGGTGATTGGCTTGACTGAGGAGGGCGCTGGCGGCTGTTTGTTGATTCTCTGATATGGGTGACCTACCCCTGACCTCAACACAAATCAATACTGCCTCCTTAAACTTTCATTTGTCCTCGTTTGCTCGTTCTAACCCCTGATTGGGAGCAATCAGTGTCGGGTTTTTTGGATATGAAAACATATTTTTGGTCTAAATTGCAGTTGTATTATTATTATTTCCAATATGTTATTGAACAGTGCAGATTTACTGTATGTCCTCAAATAAATTTCGTCTGAACTGTGACCTTTCTGTTGAAAAAAGTGAAAATGAGGTTGGTAAATTTCCAGTCACACAATGATTTCAGAGAATGCTTTGTGTTGTGTTTTTAGAGAAGCTGTGTGGTGCAGGGAGTCCCTCCAACGCAGGAAAGCCTTTGAGAAGCTCCTTCCTGTCTCTTCACCACCTCTTCATTGCACTTTTGTTTCTTCTCCTCTCCCCCTCATTCTCACTTTCACTACCCGTAATCCCCACTGTGGCCTACGAGGTTATGATGTTCCTCTGCAGAACAGCACAGTTTGTGTGGGCACATAAAAAAAAAAAAAAAAAGACAAAAAAAAAATATTTCTCCATTCTGGGGTCACCCTTTCCACTCCCCCACAGAGGGAATCACCTCATCAAAAGCCATGTGATTCATTTAGTCAGTAGTTACACTGAAATGCACTAGTCTTCCCTGTGCTGTCACTGTAGTTACCAAAACTGACGGCGTTATACCTCAGAACATCCACATTATCTTGCATCAGATGCAGGTTTCAGTACGTTAGTGCCATATCGACCCTGTAGGCACGCATTTTCCTCAGTTCATCTTAGAACTGAATTTTTAACATTTGCTGAGCAGTACCATACAGCAAGATTTATTCACATCAGTTTCACTAACAACAAGCAGGCTTGTTTATATGCTGTGAAAAGCAAAACTTTCTGAAGCTTTCACACAACAACTAAAAAATATATGATTTCTTATTTTTGTAGGTAAACATGTTGTCTTTGGGTCCATGCTGTCCAGTCTTTAAAGGAGGGATATTTTGCTTTTTTTTTTTTTAAATGAAATTATGCATTTTAAAACATTTACCTGTGGTCTACATAAACTGTAAATGCTCTGCTTGGGTCTGAATTCTTCATTAATTCAACTCCACAGGTCCATCTTCAACCCTGTTTCTGAGTAATGACACCAGAAAGGTCGTTTTGAGTGCTGGCCCTTTAAATGCACATGAGTCCACCCCACCCCCACCCCCCAGGTTGTTGACTGTGCTTTCTGTCCAATTCAGCCACTTGTATTTGTTAATACAGCCAACAACTGAACATTTTAGGTAATCGGCTCAAAGTTTGGACATATTTTCAGTACAGACTATAACTACTGCTGCTGATGAACAATTATAGTGTACTCTGAGAAATGTTTGTTAGAAGTCTTGACCTTATATGTGCTTATTTGTGTTTTTCTGGAATGAATATAAAGATAGCTTTGCAGCACCTGGAGGGTTCAAATTCAAACTTTTTGAACTATTAGGGTCCCCTAATAACAAATAAATGTACCAAAGACTAATAAAAGTGGGTTTAGCAAAATATGACCCCTTTAAATGTTGGCATGGGTTGAATTGCTCAAATAATAAACTGATATTTTGGTCTAAATTGCCCTTGAGTCTGAATATGAAAGTAAATGGGTGTTGAGCTGGTGACATGTCCAGGGTGTACCCCCAACTTACACCCGCTGTCAGCAAGAAGTCTCCAGCCACACTGTGACTTTTCACAGTGTCAAATGTTTATGGAAAATGGTTATTAGGCATGTTCTGAGTGTAGAGACATTTTAACAATACACAGTTTAAGGTCTCAAGAGCTGAAATCGTGAAGGAAAAAAAACAGAATGCCAAAATTAGAAATTGAAAATAGTCCTGCAGCCCTCTCGTCTCTGTCCAAATCAATAGACTAAACTTAAAAATAGTCGACCTGCTGTTTCAGGAAAAGTGAAGTCACTCTTCTAAGCTTCTGGAGTAGAGCCATGCAGTCCTATCTAATGCATCTGACATAGTCATAGCAGCTACCTGTCTCAAAACAAGTGTCATGTGGTACAATTTTTCCAGCCTGAAAACACACCCAATAGTAGATGCAGAAGTTATTTTCTCTCAGACTACTTAACACACAATATGCTGAAAGGTAACAGAATGTTTGCTTAGTGACGCCAAAAACTATAGCACACTGAAGCTTTAATGTAATGAAAAAAAAAGTACACTATCTTTAGAATATCACAGCTTTACTTTGCTAGTTGGTATTTTATGCCCCATCCACACTTATTTTTCTCTACATTTAACCTCTCATCCAGATTTAAACAGCATTGGAGATTGCAAAAAGTTGAGGTTTTTAAAAATGCTTTCCAAGGTAAAGAAAAAACTCCTCATGGACACAGAAAACTGAGAGATTGGAAAACAGTGGTGTCACACCCAATTTTGCACACGTCTAGTATTTCTTTCCGTAATAAACATACATCTGAAACATCAAATCCAGGTGTATAAATCTGTGTATGACCTGCAGTAGATCAATGTCAACACAGATGCATTTAAGAGATGGACCAGACCAGACTGGACCGGTGTTATGGACAAATCCCCAAAGTCTAACAACAACCTGAATCAACACATAAGGAAACTCAAGTTTATAGCTTAAATTATATACCACAGTGTTTGCAGTTTTACGTCCCACAGAAACAACGGTCATTATTTCGTAATGCAGAGGTCATGATTTTTTAATGTCTGTTTAGAAAAATATCCGGAATAATTTGAACAAGGAAGTAAAATTGCAGTCTTTGTAAGATAAGATGTATTTTTAACTCTTTAGGAGATATGTTTTACAGCCACTGTCCACATCAATCAATCAATCAACCAAGATCGGAATCAGAACCAGACTCTCAAGCCAATTTACAGAGCCCGACAGAATCTTCCAGGAGCAAACACCAGTACATCATTTAACTTCCGTGCTTGTACTCCTGTCTGCTTCTCCAATCTGTCATCTATTATCAGCTGTAGTCGATACACTTACTGTTGAGAAGTGCCTCGTACAGCTCTGTTTGGAAAAATCTAAGCTAACCCATTAAGGCATGATACGAGCATTGTGAAATATAAGAATAGTAAAAGTGGATAAAGATAAATGTTATCATCAAAGGATGGAAAATATAACAATGCTACCAAAATGCCATGGCATAGAAGGTCATTAGAATCAGACCAAAGATCCAGAGGCCTTGATTAATGAATATCTGGCAGGTTTTTTTTCTAGCTTTTGCCTTTTTAAGTCTGGAGTTTTAACTGAATTTACTCAAGTGGACAAACTGCAGACGTATGTTTAAGCAGCAAATTTCTACAGATTAAACAAGACAGTAATTTATTCACTACCTGTTCTGAGGGCTATTTAGTTTGTTTCCTTGTTGCTGATGCTCACAAGCCGAAACAAAACTGTTCCAAACTGAAGTTCACTGACAAAACAGGACTTCCACCAAATCCCATGACAAACACAATTGCATAGTGGGCCATGAAAACTTACAACACACTTAATCAATATAGACTAAAACTCTGAGCTACTAGCCCTCAAAGAAGTGTAAAATCACATGGTATCTGATTTTTGTCTTGGAAAGTTGGGTCTACTTCTGCTCCATCTATGGTATATCAGTTTCTGTTTGTGCACAGTTGCTTTCCTCTGAACATTTAGACAGTTTTTGAGTTCTTTTTTGTTGAACCTAGTGTCACGTTGGTACTGGGATTTTCTGTGATATGATTAGCCATGGTGGCTACCTCTCTACAAGGCCTTTATTGATTTTTTTGAACCAAAAACCTGTTGGACTTTCTGTCACTTGCTCCAGCATTTATACATTACATTGAACTGCTATTCTTAAGATATTCTGAAAGTATTTTTATTTTTTCTTCTGTTTTCTTATCAACAGAGTAATTCATTTGCTGATCTGGTTTTTATATTCACCACAAACTTACATAGAACTCTAAATGTCAATTCACTCGAATCTGCGTCTACCACCTCTAGCTGGTTTATAACCTTACAGAATACTTGTGTGTATATTTTGGTGTGTGTATGTGTGTGTGTGTGTGTGAGTTACAGTGCATTACATTTGGCTGTTGGGAGGGCTGTGGCGTGGTCAGGGCTGCATGAAGCAGCAGCACAGGAAACGCGTCAAAGCGCTGAGAGCTAACTGGAACCAGATGTCTGAGGCTACCAGCCTGGGGATTCTCACCGTGGAACAAGAGCGTCAGCAGGGGAAGTTTGCTTCTCCCTGACTGTCTTTGCTGTCTCTCTCTGTCTGTATCTCTAAATCTCTTGTATTCGGGTTGTTTTCTTTTTGTGTGTGTGTCTGTCAGAGCTACCTCATGGATCAGTAGTTTGTGTTTAACATGGCTAAGACACCACAGCATGGGATAAATAGAAATATCACAACGGGAGGAAATCACTTAAGTTTGAATTTTTGCACATTTTACATGTAAAAGGGCAGATTTTAATTTCCAAACAAGTAGAAAAATAGTACCAATGACCCTGTATCTCACCAGGATCTACTGTCAAGCATCAATAACAACCTGAATTTGTGAGGAGGTCTGGTTCTGCTGCTATGTTAGAGTCCTGTGGTCTTGATGCAGGAGATCAGACTCCCAATAGAAGTGGGTGGTACTTTTGCTGGGGGAGAACTCAGCTAGTTAAATTAAATTCCATATATGACTTCCTAGCAGTGCTCAATAGTAACTTTATTAATATCTGTAACCATTTCCATGTTATAGGCCATCAAAATATGGCCCATTGTAAGTAAAGGCAAAAATTAAAAAATCTAAATATCTCAAAACTATGAACAAACTTGGGAGACATTGTCCCAAGGAAGCTACATCTAAAATTTGAAATGAATCCAACCAGTAGTTTCATCAGAGAAGATGTTTGAGGAAATTGCTAACGAAGACAACGACAGTGACAATAGCCACTTTTACACAGAGATCCCGGAAAAAAGGCGAGATGGTGATCCCACCTTTTTGCCACCATTGACCAGTTTCCACAGCCAAGCCAAAGGAGTAACAGAGATGAGACAGGCTGGACTTTTACACAGCAGACCCATGTTCTGGAATCAAAGGGGTGGTGACGCAGCGCTGCGTATAATGTGACGTATAACTTGTGCATTGGAAATACCCCGAGCATAGCGGTGTTGCTAACCTCTCCAGAGTTGGCCCATCTTTCACCATTCCACAAATGTTAGCGTGGATAAAGTCCTCTGTCTGAAGTGACAATAACTTGCGGATTTCGGCAGCTACTCACTTTGACAGGTTTCTGGTTGCGCTGATATGTTTGTTTACTGTACACGGCCCGCACTCATTTAAAATCCCCCAGCGTAGGGGTCACACCTTGGTTGCAGAATGAGAGGTGTTCCTTTTATATAGCGTTCCAGAGTCATGATTCCACCTTTATCACAGCTTTGTTAGTACCTGGTGATAAAGGTGGGGCCAAGTGATCCCACCATTTTGTTTACACAGACGTTGTTCTGGAATAAAGGCGAAATATTCCTGGAACAGAAGTGCTGTGTAAAAGGGGCTATAGATGACGCTGTACACAGAGCCTTCACAATAGCTCATGGCCAATCAGCCGGTGAGCTAAAAATTACACAAGCTGTAATATTCCCTGTAAGAGCCAATGTGTTGTAGTTGGTTTTGGTCAAATCAGCACAACAGCTCATCTCATGCAATTTTACTAATAAAACCAGGCGTACTCTACCCCATCCCTCACTGAAGCTCTCTATAGTAGGAGATGGAGTTGGCCTGCTTTCTGTGCCTGGGAGCATTGCCTGCCCTCCTCCGCTTCACTGCCCCCTGACTTTCTCTCACATATACAGTACAGACACACACAGACACGCACGTTTCATCGCGCACGCACACACACAGTCAGACATTCACTTAACTTAACCACTCATGCACAGCAATCATACATGGCACGTGCACACATGAGGACCCATGCACCGCTGATGCTGTATGTGCATGACTCCAGCTGAGCCTCCAGTCAACTCAGACACTGAAGTCGAGCCTCGGTGCCACCTCGGTCTCTGTACCATCGGTAGATGTGTTAACAGGGCCCACTCAATGACAGCAGCAAAAAAAAAAAAAAACAAACAAAAAACACACCCACCTGCAGAGATAACTGTCTGTAATAGCAGCCTCTGACTGATTGACAATATGTGTGACTTTTGAATGGAAGCAGGATGACAATTACAAAGGAACTTATCAGACATCTCGTTTGTAGCTCAAATGTAATATATATATATATTTTTTTTATTTGGCTGGCCACATTGCTTTTTAAATGTCAAAATCTGATTTCCTCATGACCTGTGGGTCACATACAGCATGTTGTAGCTCTATTCAGCCATTTCTTTAGATGCTTTCAAACACTTAACTATAGATAGATGAGATGCATCCCCTCCAGTGTCAGCCCTAATACGTATGAGGTCTGGCTCCATTGCACCCGTCTGCCATGTCCGTATTCTCTGAGTGACTCCCACTGGTGCAGAATTATAATGAATTTCATTCTAGTATAGGTATAAGTAAATATCTTTATACTTGTGTATCATGGTTACATCATATTACCATCTGTCAAGTCTCAAAAAAACTATACATTGTTATTTAATTTATCTATGAATATTTGTGCATGACTTGATTTATTTTGTGTTCGGTTTATAAAGAGGATGATACAGACTGTTTAGTTTCAGTGCTCTGATTTGTTGTTTCCATAAATGTATTTCATGTGCATTTAGAAGTTTTACATCAGAAAATATTTATGGAAATGGCAAAATGTGAGTTTACATTTCTACTTGTTTTGACTGAGTTTTCCCTTTTTCCACAAAACTGTAAATGCACATAAGGAGGAATAGAAACAATTTTTTGAAATAAATTCTGATGTAGCGAAGAATTAAGTCATGTGATGGATCAGCTGACTGCCAGCTGCTTGTTGCATTTTCTCATATATTGCATTAAACTGTGAAAACATGTCTGGTTGTACAACATATTAGTGCAGTCTCTGTGTTATCTGTGAAAAAAGGAATCGGTCTGGCTGAATAATCTGGCCAAAAGACCACATGACGGCCTACTTATGTAAAACCACACTCTAAAGTCTGAAGCACTATTATCTCACCTTTTATCAGATATGGTTAAGTTACAACCAAACAATAAATTTTCCTCTGTTTTTTGTCTGGTTTCTAGACACTTACACTATATGGGCCTCTTTTTTGTTGTTCTCTGACTAGAATCTCTGCATTTCTGGATAATTTTGAACCAAAATTCTTACAATATTTTGACAGTGACCAAACACATCCACATTTTTACGTTCATACAGTCTTTCCACCCTCTCCATTAATTGCAGAAGACTGTGGTGGACTTGTTTGTCCTTCCAGAGTTTTATAATGAATCAGTGTTTTCCACTAGCATAACTCTTAAGCACCTGTACAAATCAGACTTACTGCAGGAGTTCAACTCTCAGTTGTTCTCCAATATCATTTCTCCAACACTGGCAAAACAACACATTATAGGAACTCTGCAAATTAATCCAGACTACAACCAAATGCCCTAGTGCAGGTGCCATAATTGGACTGAAATAAACACACTAGCCTACAGGACGGTATTAGCAACAGTAATCAATTGAAAGGCCTATCAGTTATTTTTGTGATGACATGCTCTGTGTGATTCCTTTTGAAAAGTTGATCAAATGCCACATTAGGACTGTTTTGAAATTAGATTGTGAGATCACCTAACCTTACTTCACAACAGAATTCTCTACAACTCATACCCCGTTTATTAGACCCATGTGACCTCATTAGCTTCTCCTGAATTATTTGCTCCAAACCAGTTTGACGAAATGCACAAGACTCATATTTTCATTATTTGTGACTTTTCAAAAGTTTGATACAAATTTGCTTAACATTTTATTGAAACACACCTATTGTATAAAAAATTATTAATAAGATTTTATGCTCATGGTGTTTATTTTTTTAATATGAGGATTATCTACATTAACCAAAAAAAAATGGTGACTCGAGTTGAGGGACTTTTTGTGTGGAGTATGCATGTTCTCTGTCTGCCCGTGTCTGTGTGGGTTCTCTACGGATCCTCTTCCTTTCCACCGTCCAAAGACATGCACCTTAATGGGTTAATTCATCACTCTAAATCATCTGTAGGTGTGATTGTGAGAATGAATGGCTGTTGGCCTGTATATGTCAGGCATGTGATGAACTGGCGACACATCCAGGGTGTACCCTACCTTGGCCTGTTGGTAACCGGAATAGACTCTAGCAGCCCTGTGACCCTCTCAAGGACTAAGCGGTTAGGAAAATGAATGAGTGAAAGACAAAAACACAAAATACTTCCTTACTTACAATATCATTGTATATCATCACGTATTGAATCATAACACCTGATATATATGCATTATGCTCCTCGCCTCTGGAACAGCCTGCCAGGGAACCTCAGGGCCGCAGAGAATGTAGAAATTTTTAAAACCAGGCTCAAGACCCACCTTTTTAATTTGGCTTTTAACTGATGCTTCTGTTTTTATCTACGCAAAGGTTTTATAGTTATATTTAATATATATATCTTAAGATTCTTTTAACCAGTGCTTCTGTTTTATCATTTTAATGTTTAATATTTTTATTATTTTCATATATGTCTTAAATTTAGCTTCTTTTAATCAGTTCTTTTATATCTTTTTAATGTTTCTTATTCTCCGGTGTTTCATCAGAGGGAGCCCTCCATGCCGGGGGGCGGCTGTGGACTCCGGGGGCTGTGGCGCCTTCTCTCACTGGGGTCCGCTCCTTTCTGGTGGGTGGGGGTCCCAGTTGGCCCTCTCCCGCTAGTTGGGATGCGGGGCTGTGTTGCTGGTGCCTGGTCGCCGGGGTCGGCGGCTGCCTCCTGGTGCGGATGGCTCCCTGAGACAGCGCCTCCTAAATTGATCTTTTACCTTTACTTGTACATTTTTGTTCTGGTCTACCCGTGCTCAGTCAGTCTTCTTAAGTATGTGTGAGCTTGTGGGTTTGCATGTATATGTGTGTGTGTGTGTGTGTGTGTGTGCGGGTGAGTGGGTGGGTGTGGGTGGGGGGCGGTACTGATTTTTAAACTGATATGTAAAGCACTTTGTGCTACAGTTTTTAATGTATGAAAAGTGCTATATAAATAAAGATTATTATTATTATTATTATTATATGCATGCTAGAGCTGGGCGGTATGGAAACAAATCATATCACGCTAATTTTTCTCATATCAGACGATATCGATATGTATCACGATATAAATCAAATCACTATTTTTGTTAAGCTTAAATATTCCGTTACTCACACGTTAGTTGTGAAGACATGAGAAAGTTATTCTTGATTTAAATATGATTTATTTTCTGTCAGAAGTTGAACATGACAGATGTGCTGAAGAACATTATACAGCTGTTTCAGATAATTAAAACAGGTACATATATTTAAAACTAAACTGAAAGTCTGACCAGCAGGAAAAAGCTTTCAAGTTTTAAAAGAGAACACAAACAAAACAGACCATCTTCGCGAAAACAATACCGAGGGTATATACCTGGGGGTGCGTTCCTTAATTGCTGTACCTGGCGTAAAACCGAAAGTGAAACGTAAGGAAAGGTAAGCATTTGCATTCTTCACATAGGCTACATGCATTCGTTCGGTACAACTCCATATTGTATTGAAGGCCCCGAAACGAAACGGTTCGCACCCTACTTTTCAGTAACCCAGTCGCCAGAGTTCTCAGTCACATTTTTTCTCAAGTGAACACTCATTATCTCTTGCTGCAGCCCAAACATTAGTGTGCGGCTGCTCTTACGCCTGTGCTGTGGGCGTCAACCTAACTTGATGTGGCTCTAGCGTAATTGGTTCGGTGCGGTGCTACTTAATTATGATTGGCTGTTCTTACGTATGTCAAAACATAGACGAATGAATTCTATCGAAATTGTATCGAGCATGTCTAATATTTCTACCGAGGGAAAGATATTTTGTGATATTTATTGTTATCGTTTTATCACCCAGCTCTAATGCATGTATATATCATGAGACTGCCATATTCTTGACAATATACAGCCATACCATTTAGAGTGACTTAAACTTAAAGGAATTTCTCTAGAACTGTTAGGCAGACTGAGGTCACTTTGTATAAACTCTGACCTCTGTACAATTTTAAGGCCACATATAGAAGTGGCCTGGATCAGAATTAAATAGATTATATTCCATGTAATTTTTTACTTTTCACGCTCTCATGAAATATCAGATTTTGGTGACATTTGCCTACAGTCTGACTGTAGCCGAAGAAACACATTTATAATGGCAGTAAAGCAAAAAAAAAAAAAAAAATACTCCATCAGTGTATGGTCAGAACTATTTTCTTTTTCTTTGCTGCTTCGAGGTGAATTGCCACAGCCTGAAGGTTCTGGATAGCTTTGGGTGAGAAGCGGCTTTCAGCAGGCTGTTAGTCTTATCATCACACACACTCTTACACATACACACACTTAGACGTTCTGTCCCCTCTGACCCAGGCCGTTTCCTGCCCCTGGCTGATCTATTGGCTGATGCCTGCCCTGTGACTGTAGAGAAAGGGAGAAAAAGATGAGGAGAAAGAGAGTGTGTATGTGTGTGTGTTTGTGTGCTTGCGGCCTGTCCCAACGAATCGATATCTGTCTTGTATCCTTGAGCTGTGCCTGACCCTTGGTCGACCTTGCTCAGCATTGGCGGTTGGTGTATGTTTTTTTTTTTGTTGGGGTCTGAAGACGTTAGGAGCACATTGAGTTTTACCCTTCGCTACTGGGCCTGTGAAAAGTCCTGATTTAAATGTGCCCCTTTAAAGAACCAGCAACAACCTAACCGGGACAGTGTGAAATAACAGGAAGTACTTGATGAAGTTCATCACTAGCTGTGTTTCCATCTGTGTATTTTTAATGTGCATTTGGAAGTATCACATTAGTTTGGCAGAATTTTCAGAAAAAGTATTTATGCTCACTTGAGGTAGTTTTTGACTTTTTTGTAAAGTAGTAAATAGGCCTAAGAGGAAGTGGAAGCACCTAATCCAAATAGCATCTGATGTAGCGAACACTTTACTCACAAAAAACTATTTCTGGTGTTATTGTGGATGGTCTCATAAAACGTATAGACCTGGCTGGTAATAGCAGCGCTAGGTACATGTGGACAAATAACAAGACCAAATTATACCTTAGCTTATTCCATGTTTGTAGTTTGTGGTCTGTACTATACTACTACTGATCTTTATTACAATCATGTGTAATGGAGCCCATACATCTACTGTCTGACAACACTATAAAAAGTATTTGCTCTAAACTGGTTGATGGAAATGCTTCTATTTCACATTTTCTCCCGTTTTTGCTACATTTCAAAAGTTTTCTTCAAATTTGCTTCACAATTTTATATGGCAACACAGCCACTGACATGACTTTTGCACCAATGAATATTAGTGTCAGATCTCAGTGGAGATATTGTGCTTTGAGGATTGTTTTGACGATGGTGCTGGAGAGATAAAAGCCACTCCGATTCTGCATACGTACATGTGCCTGTATGTGTGACACTGACATAGAACTTGCCTTGACATTAGTTTGCTAGTTGGACTCAGCCTAGCGTGTTGTTGGTGTGTGCTGATAGAGGCTCCAGCTCGCGGGCTGAGCGGGGCTGTGGGTGTTATCCGCCGCTGGTGCTAATTGAACCCTGCCGCTAAGGTAAGGGGAGGGGGGCAGGGGGGGGGGGGCTGTCAGTGAAGGAGAGAAAAGGAAAAAAAGAAGGGGAGAAAAAAATAGCTTGGTGAGGGCGAAGTGCCCCTGGGGGGTTGGGTCCCTGCCTGCCTGCCTGCCTTTCGTTCTCCAGCTCCTTCCCCTCCTCCCCGTCTAAATAGCCGTGCCGGCGCTCCAGGGCTTCCTGCGCCTTATCTGCTGATAATTGGGCACTGGAGCTCCACAGCTCGCTTATGAAATATAGATTCCTGACGGAGGGGAAGGATGGGGGGAAGGCGGTAAGTTGGTGAAGGAGTGTGCAGGCTGAGAAAAGCCCCTGGTCGTATCAGAGAGCGTGGAGCCTTGTGGGCTCTGCGGTGTTGCTCTGGCTCGTTTAGCAAACACAGCCCCAGTAGTAGGGCGAAGGCCTCTGTGCTGATCAGCCCACACTGTCACAGACAATTGAAAAACAATGCTTTGTTCCTATTGTTCGTTGCACCCACAGTGTTCAAAGACTTATAAATTGCGGGGGTGAATGCTTGTTGTGTAGTTTGTCACTGAGCATGTGAAATCATCTAAACAATTTCTAGCATGGCAGAGGATCGCTGCAAATGAAACGCAACACTTATAACTTGTCATTTCTTTTTCATAAATTTCCAGTGTTTTACCGAGTGTGTTTGTGTGTTCCATGCTGGTAATGGTGTGAATGAATAGCCTGCGTAGTTATAGTGTCATCTAAGCATGTCCTGATGAGGGTTTGTTGGAAAACTCACTATTCCTCTGTGTATGAATGGAAGTGGATGTTATTTTCCTGAAGCGAGATTGGGATGCTATCTGCAGTCTCATGGGGGAATGTTATTGGACCAAAACATGGAGACTAAATCCCAGAGAGGAAGGAGCTGCTGGGTGCTCATCACAACATGCACCCTTATATCCAAGGTTCTTTTAGCTTTAAGGCCAGCTGTTCAGCATACATACCATGATGCAAATTAAGGAAAGGGTTTTTTACCTACAATCCATTATCTGTTATTTCTATTGTTTTTTGCTTTTTTTTTTTTAAACAAATGATTCTGTCTTTGAAAGATGTAATATATAAGCAAATGTAAGGTTTGGATCTTCATTTTATAAATAGGTCAAACAGCCTATCACACAGAAGAAAATAATGCAACACCTGCAAAATGACGCATGTGGGTAGGTTTTGTGTTTGCTGAGCTAATCTCAGAAGCCTGTTCATCACACTGCAAGGTAAATGTACTAAAGTAATCAAGTTCTATTAATTTCCTCTGTCTGTCATTGCACTGTATGAAAATGCTTCCCAAAGTTAATATTCTGAAGTTTACCTAATCAACCCTTCTTTCATCAGCTCTCAGAAATGATAAAGATATTCCTGATGGCATAATTATCAAATTATATATTGTGATAAGTTTTTGATTTTGACAAAAAATATTGTGATTATATTTTTGCCATATCCCCCAGCCCTACCTGACATTACTGTGAGTGGGTAGATGCTTCATTTTTGAGTAAAAAACTCACAGGCAAGGTAATTAGAGAAGCAACAGATCAGTACATGAGGGTCAGTTTGAGGAACAAGCAGCACTAAATAACATTTGACATTTTGATATTGTTCGTATTAATAAATAATTGAATCTAAAAACAGTGTCGCAGTAATTGAAAAGGACTGCTGTTGGTGGTGTTTAGTACCCTGATAGCCGAAGTAGTAAGACTAGGGGTTTGTTCTGCTAAGGGACATATTATAATGCTGGCCTGAGGGCATTACAGTAAATTCACTGGACAGAACATGGTCAGATTGGCTGATAATTCCTTTTGCTTTCTGGGCCACTTGTTTCTCCCAAAGGGAAGACAAGTCCTCTTTGCTTGACTCCAATTATCCCTGAGAAAACTTTCATGAAACCATTTTGGCTATTCTTGTCCTTCACAGACAACCCATTAAAGCAGTAAATGATAGAGGAAGTTCGAAGACTTTCAATGAACATTGAATAAATGAAAATCACATAAAATCACAAGGACGAGAAAGCTTCTTTGAGTATAGGAATGGTTGTTGTTACATTTCCAGTAATTATTTAAAAGCTTGATTCTTCAGCAGCACATACAGTAATCCATGCCTAGGCAACTTTAGTTTTTTGTAGGTAATTTCTTACGGCAGATTGCACTCTGTTGCACAGTATATCTCATTTATTTTAAATATACACAAGTCAAGTCTGTTTGTCCCAGTAAGGTAGTGTCTAGCTAAAGAAGGGGCTTGAAAATGGGAGGTGGGCTTGTGGGGTAAGGTTAAAAAGCACACTGGAAGGCAGAAATGTCATGTATTAGTTACTACACTTCTGGGTTTTTAGAATACACTAGGTTATATACAGGCTACATAGCAACGAGCAGATTTTTTCCACACATATTCCACAGTTTCTATATTGAGGCAGCCTAAAAGATCTCAGCAAGCATCTAGATTTTGGCCACATTTCAGAAAACCTTACACCCATTATCACACTGGCTGAAACCTCTGGAAACATTATACCGTAACATGCTTGTACAGGGTTTTCCCTAGTTTGCTGGAAGGCTTTGGCACTGTGTAGAGGGTTGTTTGGTTGAGAGGTTTAGGGGTCCTCCCTCATTTATGAAGCACTGAATTTTCCTCATCATTTTAGATTGATGATGTTGCAGTATTTAGTCATAAGTTAAAATTCAAGAAAAGCTACAAAATGCTCACTTACCATTCACATTTTTCTGACTGTAGAAAGTGACATTGGCCAACTTTTCAGATGATCCACCACCAACAGCAGCAGCAACTGAAAATCAGTTCCTCTGATGCATTGATTTCTTCAGTCTTTTTGACCTCATTGTCTTTAATAGCTGTAATCTTTGGCTGCATGACAAATGTTTTTCCAATGAGATGTTGGGAAATGAACTGAACGTTTTCAGTGGTATTTTCGAATAAAGCCAATGAAATTGTGTCAATATTTTTAGAGACATGTCCAGTTTAAGTCTTTGAGAGCCAGGTCATTTCGTAGCCAACATCTGGTGGCTGTCAGTGGTATTACACTTAAGATTCTACATTTTTGACTTTGCTTTCAAGACGAGATCCTTGCCTGTTTATTAATATTGGAGCTTTGCCTGTTTAAACATTAATATTTGATAATTCCAACATTCAATTCCAATTTTGCTAATAGTAGACTTCCAGAAAGAACAGACAGAAAAAAACCCACTATCTATTCTAGAAAATATGGACTTTCCAGAAATCTCAGTGAGGTTTTTTCTGTTTCTGTAGCTGAGGAGCTGCACCCAAGTCCCATAACATCAAGGAGAACTCTGATATATTTTTTTCCCTAACCACCCTTTTTATGGGACACAAATACTGCTACTGAATATGCATTGATCTTGGGATGGACACACAATGTTCCTTGTTTCATTTCCCTTGGACCACCAGGGTCCTATTGGTCAATAGCAATTGCAATTCCTTGCACTATAGGCCAGACAAATTCATTTCAATTACAATTAGCATGGAGACCCAGCGGCAGATTTATTGCCTTGTTTTCCTTCCCGTGCTTTCCCTTGCGCATTAATCACCCCCACACCGGCCAGCTTGATCCTCACTCCATCTACCTGCCAAGCCAGCTTCTTTGCCGTGCATTCCTGGATTGCTTGCCCTCCTCCTCCCGTATCCTCCCCAACTCCTGGCCTCCATCCGTCTGACCGCGGGGAACAGTGGGTGTCCTAACTCGCACCCGACAGACTGGGGAACAGGGACGCTCTGTGCAAGGTGTCTGATTGGCACTCATTTATCATGCGTGATGAGTGGATTCTCCTGAGGGGGAAATATTTTTTTCTTGTAGATTGTTACGCATACGCAATTCAGCTCAGCACTCTATCACTTGATTTTCTTAGATTTGATCCTGAAGAATGCAGAATTTCAAAGCCCATTTTCCCAAGGCTGCATAATGGACTCCAAAATAAATGCATAAATCAAATCTGTTGATATCATGTGATTTATGCACATTGTAAATAATGACATGAGGAACATGCTCATTATATTTATGGTCTCTTGGTCATGTGCTATAGCTCAGAAAAGCAGGTTGGGAAGTATTCTGTCATGGAAATGACGTAAAAGCCGACAAACACTCTCATCCTTCACTTCACATTTGGTTACCATCAGCCTGGGATTAACAAGCCTGTTTTGGATAGTCTGGAAATGTTTGGGACAGAGCAGTGTCTCTCCACTCTTTCTCCTGTGCTCTTTTGGAGGCTGAGTCATCCAGGGCCAGACGTTTCCACTGGGACAATGTACCAATCCCTTGTGGCCACACTCAGTCTTGTTTATATGGCCCCATCCATGGCCCCGTGAATCTGGCAGACTCTTGCTTGCTTCCAACCTCTGTCCCCTTCCTTGCTCCTTCTCCCTTTGACGTTCCACCTCAAAGGGCCGACGACTGTTTGTGTAGGTCGGAGTGAGGAGGGGAGTAGTGACCAAGTCAAAGGTGGTTCCCTGGAAAGGAGGTAGATTCATCAGGCCAATAAAAACACAAGGCAGTGTGCAGCTCCTGGCAGACTAAACATCTGTGCGGACAACATCCTGAGTGCAGCTTCTCTGTTGAGTGGGTGGTGCGTGTCTGTGCGTTCACATGTACACCTCGCTCAATAACAGGGTTCTTACCTTTTTAGGCTAAAAGGTACTTAAAGGAGAGCTTTATGAGTTTCATTTGAGAATATGTTCTCAAACTGTTGGCGAAATCACCTGAATCAATTGAACTAAAGAATACCTTAGGTGCACGAGGAACTATTAACCCTGTAACGCCAAATGTATCATGTTTGATACATGAGTTTTGAAGCCCTCTACATGATCAGTGTGATTTTTTTTTTTTCCTTGAAAATCCTGATGTATGCAATACACGGATAATCCACTGGGGGAGAGGAATTCGTTCACCAGAGGCCTTTCCAGTGACACTACAAGATTGTCATTATTGAGGAAGGAGACAGAACTTTGCCAATTTTGAAAAGGAATTACCAATTTGTTAGACATGTTTGTGTTATATTGTTTTTTTGTTTGTTCAAAAATAATAATATTTGAGTACTGATACCTGATATATCAAATATGATACAAAATTGAAACTCATACATGGAAATTGATATTTGAAAAAATATTTTTTTGGTTTTTCAGAAGGACCAATAAAGGCTCCAGTTTGAAAGAACAGGAATTTTCTGTCAATGATTTAATGATTCAGGCTTTACAGGGTTAACTAACCAAATTTTAGTTTTTGTGCAGCCAGAACTATAACCAACATTTGTTAGCACTCTTGCAGAGATAGGCCTGTCAGATTCCACTCTCATTCTGCTCTCAGGGAAAATGCTCTGGCTAATTGTATTTCTTTAAACTAATCACACTTATCCTGGGCGGTACTGAGTACAGACTGCAGAAACAGTTCTTTTACAAAGTTGTGTTGGTGGAACATTTGTGCATTGGGACACAAGCTATGGCATTAAAATGGACACGCAAAAGAAAATGCCACATAAAAAGACATGACTTGGCAGGTTTGGCATGTAGTTGCAGGTTGGAGGTTGTGGTTGTTATTTCATGTATCGAGTGGGATGGAAATGACATGAGTGATGACAGCTCAGTAACAAACATTTTCCAACACAGTACATAAATAATGATTAGTAGTTTAACATGCTCTTTTATTTTCTTTGTCACCTGGCTGTAGTTTGTGTGCTTTCTTGGCTTCTCTGACATCATATCAGAACAGAATAAAAATAAGTGGTTTTCACTTCTGATTCAATCACCCATGTCCCCCCTCATTGCTTTTGTAGGTAATTACAGCAACAATTACGTTTGTATGTACATCCCTTGCAGTTTACATTCATGACTGTCTAAGCTGTTATCTGCCTTTGAAGTAATTGATTTAATTGAAGCTGTTACTGTAAATGACACATGTTCAAGATGAAACCTGTCACAAGATAAATAGATATAATATTCA
This sequence comes from Sphaeramia orbicularis, assembly GCF_902148855.1. Classification (NCBI taxonomy): domain Eukaryota; kingdom Metazoa; phylum Chordata; class Actinopteri; order Kurtiformes; family Apogonidae; genus Sphaeramia; species Sphaeramia orbicularis. The sequence goes on along the minus strand of NC_043963.1, from coordinate 15,661,904 downwards.
GTAAATAATATCCAGGAGAAGCATTTTGTCCTCACTTTAACTGAGGAGGACAACGTTGAATATTGGTTAGAAAAGTGACTTTGTAGAAGTTGATGCTGTCACAGTGAGGCTGACCTTTGACCTTTTGAATGTACGACGTCATCATGTCTTTTTATCGTATTACCACGGTTCCTGCGGGGTCTTAAAAAGTCTTAAAAGTCTTGAATTTACAAATCTACATTTAATTATTTTAAAAAGTCTTTAAAAGGTATTAAATTTGATACGGAAGGTCTTAAGTTACGCTGCCATAAACTTGTTGGCTGTATTGTGTTTCAATGTGTCTATGAAATGTCAATAGACTACTCATTTCTACCCATTCCAACCGATAATTATATTGAAATTAGGAACCAACTATCTGCTAACTTTGCAGCCCACGGTGAGAAATGACTTGGAATGGTGGAAATCAAGGTGTTGGATTAAATACATTTTTTCCCCCTAAATTCTAGGAGTCACAAATTTTGCCAGTATGGCTGTGAAATAGGCATTAAAGGTGCCATATTTTGTTAAACCCACTTTTATCAGTCTTTACATTTATTTATGTATTTGGACCCTAATAGTTCATAAAGTTTGAATCTAAACCCTCCAGGTGCTGCAAAGCGATTTTTATATTCATTTTGGCAAACATTGAGTGGATTTCTATAACCCGTTTCAATTCCTTCTTAATTTGTTATGTTTTATAGCTACAGTAGTTACGTCGTGACATTTGCACATATAAGGTCAAGACTTCCGATGAACATTTCTCCAAGAACAACATAATTGTTTTTCAGCAGCAGCGGTTGTAGTAAAAACTGAAAATATGTCCAAACTTTGAGCCGATTACCTAAAATGTTTAGGTGTTGGTTGTATTAATGAACTCAAGTGGTTGAACGGGACAGAGCAGCACAGCTAACAACGTGGAGGGGGTGGGGTCATTTGGATTTAAAGGGCCAGCACACAAAACGACCTTTCTGGTGTCATTACTCAGTAGTAGGGTTGAAGATGGACCTGTGGAGTTGAATTAATAAAGTATTCAGACCTAAGCATAGCATTTACAGTTTATATACTGTAGACCACAGGGAAATGTTTTAAAATGCATAATTTTATTTAAAACAACAAAATATAACTCCTTTAAATTCTGTTCTAAGTAGTCTTAAAAAGCTCTTAAATTGAACTTGTAGAAACCTGTAGGAACCATGTATTACACATTTTCATGAAGTTTTGAATGTTAGGAATCTAAATAATGTGTCAGTTCTGGAGTTGTGGCCTCAAAACTGTTTTGTGACCACGTTCTAATCACCTGATCCTCAAATCCAAGCCAACACTGAAATCCCCTCCATCTCACAACTGAAAACATGATGCCCCTGGCCACAACTGTCAGACACTGAGGCATAGAATGAGCAATGATTCAGCTGACAAAATGAGGTTTGAGTCATGATGATGTGAATCAATATGAAAGGGGCAGCCCCTCACACTTCTTTGTTAAAATACAGAGTTTAAAAAAATAATTTAAAAACACAACTTTATGTTATCAAACCAGATGTAGTTATCCTTTTATTTATTATTGTTGTAGCAGAAAATGTGTGTAAATTGTCTTTGTTACTGAATAAATATTGATCTATTTTATATTGAAGTCTATATTAAGCAGGAATAAATATTTATACCAAGATTTTTAGTTCAGAAAACTGTGTTGTTAGCCACACAGAAAAATGTGAATGTTAGAAAAAACACTCAAATAAAAAAAAAAAAAAAAAAAAAAAGGTTGTGAAAAAGTATGTAGTATTCTCTGACGGCACTGAAACTTGATCTGGAGAAGGTCTGGCTCAGATATCGGATACCACTAAGACCTGAAAATGATCCTTATTTCTCATTTTTGGAAATTGCCGATATGCATCACTAACCAGCACACCTAAATCTTAATCAATAGTGATCAGTTTTTCTTTTTTTATATAATAGTGGTAGTTTTGCTAAGTAAAAGTTCTACTTGATTGTCAAGCTCTGCCCATTCCTGTTTTCTTTCTTTTTTTTTTAAACCTTGTTCATCATTTTGGCCTTTAGTATGACTGTACTGGGTGCCACGAGTTGCTTGACAGATTTCTGCCCTTTCCAAAACATCCTTGACACAGAAGTAATGAAAATCTGTTTTCAGTCCTTATTTTCTGACATGCAGGGAAATTCTGGACCAAGACCCATATTCAGAATGAATATCATCTAATAGCTACTGCGGGTACAATATTATTTTCTGTTTTTTTTGTTTTGTTTTGTTTTGGTTTTTTTTTGCTATTTAACATTGCTTTTGTTCCACACAAACAAAAAAATCTTCATTATATATAAACAAGTGGTGCCAGACACAACAAACCCCGCCCCTCGCATGTATTGTAGCTTATTTTGGCATCGATCCAGCTGATGTCATCATGTCTATGCATGTGGTGATGTCAGCATATCAATTGTAAAAGTAAAGTACATTGAAACAAAATTGATATTTTTTATAGACATTTGAAATTTCACCCATTATAAGTAAATGGGAGAAGAAAATAGATTTTAAAATTTCATTAAAACCTATTTTTCCCAAAATGTAACCACATCTATTCTGGTTCACTGGCAATCTATAAACCCAATTTGGTATGAATTCAACCGAGAGTTTTGCTGGCACAGACATTTGAATTTATGCCCATTTTAAGTAAATGGAAAAAAAAAAAAATTATAAAAATTCATAAAATATTTGAACTTAGACCTACTGTTCCCAAAATGTAATCAGATCTATTCTGGGTAATTAGTAATCTATAAACCCAATCTGGTATGAATTCAACCAATAGTTTTGCTGTTTGAGTGTTAACAACAAACAAACAAACCGAACCAAAAACAATGCCTCTTGCTTCCCCCATGGGGGGCGGGGTAAAAATGGGCTAATTTTGCAGCCCCTCATCACACTGTCTTTGAGGGAATACAAAAGAAATCATGCAAATTTAAGAAACAATAGTTAATTTATCTGAACAAATAAATATCAGCCTCTCTCAAGGATGAAATGACATGTTATATGCTGATAGCTGATATATTAGCTGTTGTAGGACTTGTATATAAATAAGTCCCGTCAGCTTACTTTCTTGAACTGAGCTTTTATTCTTTATATTTTATCTAAGTACTTTTACATTGCTGTATTTGTAATGTTCCTTAAGTAAAGGATCAACTCACTATTGCTACCTCTTCACGAGCTTATATAACAAAAAATTTCTGCTGAAACTCAAATAGATTGGCTCTTATTTCTGAAAATGTTCAAATGGTACCAGTTACAAGAGAAGTATTTTTGTTTTTACAGGAATTGTTCCAATTACTGGTTGGAATAAGATATGAAGAAAGTAATACATACACGAGCCAAGGGATGTTTTGAAACAAGGTGGAAACAGCCGATCAACAAGTGGTGAGTGTCAAACATCTGTTTTTTACTCGAAGACCAAGTTCAGTTTAACAGGAGCTCTTCAGATTTGAGATTTATTTCACAAATAAACATGTTTATCTTGGGTTTGTGTACCGATCCTGTTCAGGTCAGATATTCAGTTTTTGCACCAACAGAGTTCTGTCAAGAACCTTTTCACTTTTTACTTTACTTTGCCTTTTTATGAAGTACATCTGCGTTTTATACATTTTTCCACTTTGTCCTGGGAGGTGGTGGTTTTAGCCGACCTCTGTGCGACCTGAGCAGGCCGTGTTGTTCCACACCTGGATGCGTTACGAACACTTCAGTGTCTCTTCGCAGTCCACGAACAACACGGGAGTCTGTAGGATAAGCAGCGCAAGAGAGAGTTAAGACTCCCAATGCTCCAACAACACAGGAAGCAGTCGGATAAGCAGAGGAGGCAGAGAGAGAGAGAGAAATGATTGTTGCCTGTCCTGCTTTTGAAGTATTTATGAGGATTTTCCACTAAGACTGAACTTCCCACTTGCAGGCATTAGTGTCAGCCCAGGTGCGAATGATTTCACACACTGAAACTTCATTTCAGTGTCGTTGAGCAAGAGCTGCAAGAAAATAAAAATTAAAAGAGCATGGAGGATGTAGGGTTTTGTGATCGGAGCAAGATCTTCATTTGTCAGTGTAGGTGTAGTTGTGTAGATATAACGTTGTAGCATTATTTTTCTCAATTCATTGAATAAATACTTTACATACTCAGTAGTAATGCCTTTTTCTCATTGCATTTGATTGTGGAAATAATAAATAAAATGCACTTACTAGGGGTGCAGCAAATGCAAAATACCTAGCTGATTTTGATATTGAAAATAACATCTTGCTAATTGCTGATGCCAATACCAAGGTTACTTTCTGTTTCTTTATTTTGTTTGTGGGATAGTTTACCTCCCCTTAACAAAGAAACCTTCATTATGAATGTAGTATGAATTACTGTTAGTGCTGTCAGATGATTAAATTTTTTAATCGGATTAATCACAGGGTTGCTGTGGATTTATTTTGATTAATCATGATTAAATATCATTCATTTTTAATTTATATTAATTGCGTTTCATTTTGCATGAGCAAACAGACTCAAAAAAGAAGGGAATATATATGCACTTAATGTGTTTATTAAACACCTTTAACAATTTCAACAAAACAACTTGAAACAACTGTTCCGTCTTGGGTTTTTTGCTCATATTTCCATCCAGAGGGCCAACGTGCTGTTTAGCATCTTCCATCTTTACGTGTTGGTTCTGCTGCCTGTCACTACTGGATCAACTGCCCATTTGTACATGTGTGACGTTAACTCTATTCGGACAAACCACTTGAAATGCGTTGGCAGAGACATTCTGCACTGCAAATGTGTTAACTGCTTTAAAATTTTTACTCAGATTAATCATGATGATGGATTAATCTGCGTTAATGTGTTAATTTTGACTGCCCTAATTACTATAATAGTATTTTAAAGTCTTTCAACCCTTCATCAAATGATCTTTGAATAAACACAGATTGAAACATGCAAATGTATGAAAAAATACCTTTAATATGACACAACAGGTGAATATTTATCCCTGCTACTGGTGAAATTACTTCCTCTTCCTCTATGTTGATGTGTCCGGCCGATATAAGGTGCATCCCTAGTGCATTTTTAATCAAGTATTAACAAAATATATCATGTAAAACCTATTAAATGTCAATAGAAGACACTTTTCACTTGTAGTTGCAAATTAATGACACTCTTTAAGAACTGTAGCAACAAACCAATAGAAATGCGGGCTTAAAATAATTATTGGTGTATAAATAAACAGTATTTCATCTTTAATTCTCTCTGTTTGACATGATACTAGTGTAAATGATAAAAGGGGTTAGTGGATTTTAGTCTACAGTCGTGGAAAAAATTATGAGACCATCAAAAGTTTAAAAAAAAATGTTTATGCAGTCAAGTATTAACTCTTGTGTGTATCATGTGACTAAAACAGACAGAAAAGAAATCATGGAATGCATCAAAACACTGTTTTTGTCAGTACAATGCCATAGCTATTGATGCAAGAACTGAAGTGATTTTGGTTATTATCAAGAAAACCATGGAAAATGGATAGATATCAGCTCTGAAATTAAACTCTTATGAGCTACTCTTGTTGCTATCATTATATTTGTCCAAACAAATGTACCTTTAGTTGTACCAGGCATTAAAATGAACAAGAAATTGAAGAAAACAAGGGTGGTCTAATATTTTTTTCCGCATGTGTATTATGGAGACCAGTTTGTGGCATAATTTTTGAGATACAGTATTCTGGTCTCTGTCAGGTTCTTCAGATCCAAACCATATCCATTTGACAGAAGTAGACGCTCTTTCAGGTACAGGCTCCTCATTTTTTCTTGGGCTTGTTGACGTCCCTCTGTTCAGGGTTGCTCATGTTAGTCTGAGGCTTCATCTGATTGGACAAGCATTGTTAAGGCACAGTCCATGTATCCAAGGCTCCATTTGATAGGTCAAACGTTCACATGCTGAGAGTTAATGTATGGCATGTGTAAATGAGATGATCTTTCTTATCCATTGTGATTCAGGCAGCTTTTTGCTGTGTGCTTATTGTATGTCTTCATATAGCTGCTCTGTGCTGTATGGAAAAAAACACAAATGACAAAACATTACCTTAAAGAGAGTGATTGGATGTTATTTTCACTGAGTACACAATGAAAAAACAATCAAGCATAATGTAACATTATCATGCTACATATTCTATACATGAATATGCAGTGGAGCTTTCATGCACTGATCAGACCCCTTTAAAATGGAACATTGTTTCAAAGTTGTGTATAATTACAAGTTTTACATATACATAATTAGTCTGTGCAGTTATAGAAAAAGGCTGCAGTTTAAAGGTTTGATGTATGGTGTGTATGTGTAGTGGCCCTAAGCAGAATTATTTTCTTTCACCATGTATTTCAATCATTTTTTATAGTAGCTGAAGTGTACATGTCTAAGTCACAAATCTGTATCATAATACTGAAAGGTCTCTGAGCATCTGTGTGTGTATCTGCACGGTTCTGAAAGATGTATTTAACTGGCCAATTTGGTACCTTCACAGTAAAAAAAACTGTCAATTTTACTCTTCAAGAGTTAAATTTAACTCTGTTTCAGATAACATTTGGCCCCACTCAAAATTAGAGTAAAATTTACTCTATGGCCAGTGTCAAAATTTCAGAGTTAATTCTACTCAATTTAGTTTCAAAATTAACAATGAAATGTGTAAAAATATTTAACACGGTGGTGTTTTCACACTGTTGAGAGTAATATGATTACACTTCATAGAGCTATTTTTACTCAAAATTTAGTTATTAATATGAATTAATATGTAAACAATATAGAATTACAGGAGTTCCCAAGGTGGGGGTCATGAGATGACTTTCAGAATTTTCTTTCCAGTGGTTCTTTGGGTTGTATTAACAGAGTATGTATTTTATCGTTACATCCACAAAGGAGAAAATTTGCTCTTTGAATTTCAAATACTCCAGGAAGTGCTTTTTCTTTGAAAGAGCAAAGACCTCCTCACTTGCGGTTCGGTGACACTGTGACAGTGTTGTAGCGACAATCAGGTAGGGCATTGTTCTGCCTACGGGATCGACTAATGGTGTCCCATTAATAAAAATAAACATAAAAAGGCCAATAAACATTGTAAATCAGACACATTAACCTATATAAACATTAATACAACCCCCCCCCCCCCCAACCCTTGCTAATAAAATAGAACACAATGAGTAAAATGTCCAGTACCCACAATGCAATGCGGCAGACTGGCATTAATCATCACTCTGTAGAGTTGAATTTTACACTACATCTGTGCAGAACTTTACACTGACTTTTAATTCTACTGCTAGAGCTGGTTTACTCTCCATAGAGCTATAAATACTCTATCCAGGTTAAAGTACCTTGACTCTGAAATATTGACACTGCATTTTTTACTGTGTACAGTTGACGAATAGTCCCATCTCCACATTGAATATCTCAGCAAGTTGATAAGACCAATATTTTGGGTGATATTAATCATTTTGGAATACAGTAGCCTTATAGTCATGTTGCTTGGTTGACCAGAAATGCAGTACCACGCTGTATGACGAGAGATGAAGTTAAAAACAGGAACAACGCATTTACTAAATATCAGTATTGACGCGCTAGTATTACATATTTGAAAATGATAACTACACAAGTTGACTCAAATCACAAAATTTGCAGGTTTTTACAATACATTTGCCCCTCTCCTTCTTACTCCTACACATTTTAATTCCCAAACACAGGAGAAGGTGGACAAACATCCGTGCACACATATGTACGCACTCACACAGAATAAACTACCCTGAGAGGGAGTGCTGTATTGGGTTTTCTTCAGGAAGTGTGGCTCCTCCAAAGCTCTGGTCAGATGAAAGGCGAAGAGCTGTATTGATCGGCCCAGAGCGGGGGGTGGTGGAGAGAACATTGTATGTGTGTATGTGTGGTTGTGTGTTGGAGGGGGTGGGCAGAACCTGTAGTGTGTCTGCCTGATGCAGGGCTGCCAGCCAGGCGAGGAGCAAAAGGCCAGAGGGGTATGGGGGTGTGAGGGAGGGGGGGGGGCGAGTTGTCGCTGTGGCCCCGTGCCTCGACTGTAACCCCCTGGCCCCTCAGTGGAGAATGTACAGCACGTACACACACACAAGCACCGACACCAGTGGGCTGTTGTTGAGAGCTGTCAGAGAATGAAACAACATGGCCACAAGTCAAAGAGAGCAACCGAACAAACACACTGCAAACATTCATTTATCCTGTGGTCCTTTTAGGCCTGGGTGTCATTCAGAGTTATGTTAAAGTTATGGGGCATTTACAAAATTCTGAGTTTTATGCAAATGTATAGAATAATTTATATATATATATATATATATATATATATATATATATATATATATATATTTTTTATATTTCAAATTATTTTTATTGTGTTGTCAGAAAAATGCCAAAGAGAAAAGAAAAACAGCAGGGTTAGGCAGTTACATTGTACATAAACGTATACACGAAAAAAAAAAAAAGTAACAGTTTGTAGGTTTAACATTGGTGAACAGCACCCCACCCCAACATTATAGAACTCAACTAAGGGCGTTTTCACACTGCGTACTCTAATCCGTTTCCCAGTATGTTGGACCCCGAAGTCCGCTTAATTTTATCAATGTGAATGCAAACGTTCCGTACTGAGAAGGTAGTCCTGGGTATGGACTGCATGGGTTCCAGTACGGTACATTGCAGTGTGAAAGTAATCCGTGCCCGAGGCTGGATAGACAAGTACAGTTCATTATGCAGGGATATAAGCACTGATGCCAAATGTAAAGGACAAAGAGTGGCTTTTTAGCATCATTTTCCTGTGAATAACAGTGCTTTTTCCTCCATTGTCAATACTGAAACTACATTTTTCTTAAACTCATAGTTTATAGCATTGCATATTGAGAGATCGAGGCAGACAATATATACTGTGTGTTTAAACCTAATATATTCTGATATCCATTTCCTTTTTTACTGTGTTGTAGTATGTTGTACATTAGCATAGATACACACGTACAACCCAAATCAGAAAAAGGTTGGGACTGTATCGAAAATATTAATTACTATTATCTCTAAAATCCAAAAATTGACTTTGACTGGTATTACACTGATTATTATCAACGCAATTTATTTAATGTTTTGTCTGGTTAACTTAATTTCAGTTGTAAATACATGTACATCCATCCCTAACATTCAGGCTGCAATGTATTCAAGAAAAAAATTAAAAAGGGGGTCAATTTAAGAACAGTCATTTATCCATAGCTGATTGGAACCACATGGACTCAGGATTACTGTGGCAAACATTTGTCAACACTGAGTCAGTGACACAAACGCCTGTATAAACTTATATTTGCCAAGGATGCCCTATGTAAACTGTGACTAGAAGTGTTGTTGACTTATCTGTGCTTGGAGACATTGGTGGAAACATGGACTAAAGTCAGACCAACCGGTGTCTAGTTCTTTTTTGGTAGAAATGGACCAAAGACAAAAAGGATGATGCAGATTGTACCAGTAGCAAGTCAAGAAGTGATGGGTCTGGGGCTGTTTTAGTGTTTTTAGCAGAGGTGATTGCACTTCTGTGATGTATTGTTAATGTTGAAAAGTAGACCGAGGTTTTGGAGCAACACGTGCCACCTTCAAGTGGACGTCTTTTCCAGAAATGTCCGCGCATATTACAACAAGACAATCTAGAGACACCTTCTGTTCACATTTCAGAGGTGCTGCAGATGGGCTAATACAGTCCCTACTTGTCTACAAAAAAGGTCTATGGCACATCTTGAAATGTAAAATACAGTATTGAATACCCTGTTGCACATTCTAACACTCGTTTTCAGCAAGAATGGGATAAAATTTCCCCCGAGGCACTTCATTATTTGGTGTCCTCAATCCCTAAATGTCGTTAAGTGCTGTTAAAACAAATGGTGGCATTTCAAGATAGTAAAAGCTTAACCGTCTCATCTTTTTTTAATGTTATGTAAAAGTCAAAAGTGAAAAAAAAAACCACAAACTGTAAAAATACGTTATGAGGTGAAATACCAAAGAAAAGAAGTGTCATACAGGACAAATATACGTTAATAATCACTGTTTTAAGTTTATTTTCTCACATACTCTCCCAACTTTTTCTGATTTTGGTTGCACTACTGTGTTCTAGTTTGCATGGTCACAAAGTTAGGATGCATCTGGACATTCACACTAACCCCACAATATAATCTGGCAGATGCTGACATTTTCTGTATATACTCACACCCATTAAAGACACCTTCCTGCAAATGTGTAAAGCTGTATGTATGATAACTGTATAGCTGATCATAGCAGTTTAAGCTTAAATTAAGTAAAATGCTGCCTCGCCTTGTCTATTATTTATACTTGTTCAGCCAGAATCACTAGTTTTGTGTACCTGTTCAACGTCCTCAACCCTTACAAACCCTTAGTGTCAAAACAGCAACCTACCATTGTTAATAAGCAGAAGTAGATTCACCATGTACCACAAATGCAAGATGTCTATATACTCAGTACTCTCATGTCTAAAAATAAAGTTCCTCATAAAAATACTCACGGAGAAGCAAAAATACAGTTTTATAAAACTAGCTGACACTGAAAACCTGCCGGAAAGTTTAGAGCATTAAACTATGAAGAGCTGATCTCCTCCTCTAGGCATTAGATAGTATTGCCATGGGCACACTATAAATGAAAAACATTCTCTGGATGGGCTGTTCAAATAAATAAAAGTTAAAGAGTTGACAGATCATTATTTTACATCTCAAAATCATGTGGTGTGATCAGCTACTGGCTCATATTGAAGGAAAGAACTGCTCTGCACCCTCGACGTCTCTCTATCCGAAACAAACCACAATATTTGGAGGCTTTAGAGGCCGTAGTTGGTTTGATCTGCAAATACACACGTTTGCGTATCACGCTTAATGGCAGAGATCTAAAAATAGACAAATCAGTTGGCTCCAGCACGCATAAATTCCCCTTCTGTCCCTTATCAGATTCATGTGAGCTGACCCAGGATCATATGTGGATTGGACTGGGTGTGCCTGACCCTGTGTGCTTTGTGCCCCGGGGGAGAGATCGGCCAGGGCGGCTCGCTAATTGAAATGTGTTGGCGACTCATCGACGTCTCGGCTCCAGTTTCAGGGCTATTTCAAACCGCAGTGCTGATTGCTGGTTTCACATCACACAGGGAAAAAAATCAATAGTAGCTGGGAGAGCGAGGGTTTATTCTTCGCAAGCAGACATTAATGCTTTGCAGAGGAGGTTTTGATATTTATCATTTGTCATTTTGTCTCTGCAGATCAGCCTGAACGTTAGAATATATCTAAATTGCTCAGAGTGATAGCTTTACATGGCTTGTGAAGCGCTTCCAAAAAATAACACAGTCAAATGTCCAGATCCAAAGCAGTGTTCTTGGAACTCGCCGGCCAAGTCATTACTCGACTTTTTCGGCGTTCCTCAGAACTTTTTTTTGTTTCTTTTTGCATGTTTTCAACCGAAAGAACTCTGACCTCTGGTAAGCACCAAAGGGGCCTCGTTATGGAAAAGTGGCTCATGTGATTTACAAGGACTTTGCTTGTGCTTTCAGCGCCGCTCAGTTCAGTGGGCTGAGTCTCTGTATTTTCCACAGTCACCATAGAGTTTAAGGACAGTCTGTTTCACTGGTGATTTACTAACACTTCGCAATAAGTGATCATTTTGTAGTTCAGTGGACTGGTAATTAAGCAGTCCCACATGAGGAAGTGTTTTCCCTACATAAATCATGCGAGTTTGTCTCTTTCTTCATTTCATGAACATTGAGCGGGAATTATTATATATTTCTTTTAAAAGTTAGGCAAACTTTCCCCACTTCCCCTTGAATTTGGGCAATCTGGTCAACATCCCTCACCATGCATTTAACTCGGCGACCCCATCGGAAAACATCTGCTCTTCCAATATTAGCAATACTAGCCATTGTTTTAATTTTGAGTTAAATTCCAGGGGCCTAATTTGGTATAAAATTATAGTCACAAATGGCAGTGCTCATATCAGTGAGTTTTGTTCTTATTGCATTGTTTGAAATCACTAAGTCAGATCTCTTGAAGGCTAATGTAGCCCACTATCTGGGCTTTGGCTGTTGGCGCTGCTACCCTTCAAACACAGAGTGAGCCCTTTGAAAAATGGATTGCGGAAGAGATAAGAAATAATTTATGTTCCTATCACTGCCTCGCACAAATATGGTGGGGAATACTGTGCCAATAACTCCCACAAACTTAGAGAGGCACACTATCTTTTACTGCACAAATTATTAACGGCGTTGGGGAGGAAAGGGAGACGCTGTGCATTTTTGCTAGATAGACCTGGCTCATTGCTTGTTGAAGCTTTGAGTTCCCCACACTGCTTCACAATCACAGATAAGGACATAAAACATAAGGATGCTAACTGCGTTTTAATATAAAAACTGAATAAACAATCACGGAGACAGTGGGTTTAAGAGAATGAGAGGCTCTGAAATGATTTCCTGACTGTGTGTGTCTGGTCTGCGCCGTGTGTTTGTGTGTGAACAGGGAATAGAAGGAGGAGGGGAGGGAGTCCAAAGGGGAGTGTTGAGGGAGGATACGCGGGGTCGGGTGTCCGCTCGCCTCTGTCGGCTGGCGTTGACAGCTACAGACGCTAGGTCTAAAATGAGAATCCTCATGGGCCGCCTGCCTGCCCATCCAGCAAGAAAATAAATCCCATGTGGAAGAGCCGCTGTGTGGGATCACAGACAGCCGCCTGACCCCCCAGATCCGCCGGGGGAGGCCAAGGGCGCCGGCACGACAGCATAAAACCCCCCCCCTCAGCCCCCCCTAGAGTCTAATGTTACTCTGCCTGCTTGCCAAGTCTGAAATTCTGGAGTTACACGACTGTGTTGGTCCCACACTAGTTCAGTTTTAAAAACAGATTTTGGGGGAATTTTTTTGGATGAGAGTTTGGGTGAAGATTTAGCTTAAGGCCTAGGTTAAACCACAGAAATAGCACCAAGGTCTACCTGTGGTTTCAAGGCCCTAAACTGTTAAAAACATTTTGAAACCTTAAACAAATGGGAAATTATTACCTTATTGTAATGAGGGTTTCTCGTGTTCGGAGACTGCATACCCAGGCCAAAAACATTGCCTGGTGAGCGATTACAGACACATACACTGAAGAAAACGTTTTGAAATATGATGTGGTGTTTAGCACTACCACCAGATGGAGGGGAACCAAAATGCCAAATTCCCTACTTTTCAAAGCCTCGCGTCAGAAAGTCACTTCGATCCACATCTTTTCCTCTTCTAATGTGTGATGTTCCTCCACGTCTGTTGACATAGTTTGCTCAAAGGCAACATATCCCATCAAACATTTTCTGATACTAAATTCCACAAATTCCACCTCAGAGAAGCCAGACTCCCCCCAGGACTCCTGGCAAGTTTCATAGCCATAAAATGTCAGCAAAGGTAGCAAAGTTTAAGGAACAAGTGACGATAACGAAGTTGGATTTAAGCAAACGGTACATGCAGCTAGGATAAAAAGCTGAGAAAAGTGAAACATTGTACCAAGAATTAAACTCATTGATGTTTTGAAGTAAAATGTATCTTACTGTCTACCAAAGTAGGATAGTGCTAACATGCCCAACATTCAGGCAGGACAAAACATTGGCATATCAGCGATTTCTCCTTACTAAGAATCACATATATCCTAGAAAAATGTAACCACCTTTAACTCCACTTGTGTTATATTTGTAGAGACGCAATTCATAAAAAATAAAAAATAAAATTAAAAAATGCAGAATTTAGAAGGATTATCCAATGTTAATGTTTGGTCAGATTATACGTTTTTGTTCATTCACTTTGAAGCACTCATGACATTGAAATACAGTGTTTGTTCTTGGTTTTCAGTCAGATTTCTCCAGTTTCAATCAGAACTCATACAGGGGTTGGACAAAATAATGGAAACACCTTAAAAAATCAACAAAATATAATTTAATATGGTGTAGGTCCGCCTTTTGCGGCAATTACAGCCTCAATTCTCCGAGGTATTGATTCATACAACTTGTGAATTGTTTCCAAAGGAATTTTAAGCCATTCTTCAGTTAGAATACCCTCCAACTCTTTTAGAGACGACGGCGGTGGAAATCGACGTCTTACTTGAATCTCTAAAACTGACCATAAATGCTCAATAATGTTGAGGTCTGGGGACTGTGCCGGCCATACGAGATGCTCAACTTCATTAGAATGTTCCTCATGCCATTCTTTAACAATTCTAGCTGTATGGATTGGGGCATTATCATCTTGAGGTGAAGGTGTTTCCATTATTTTGTCCAACCCCTGTAGATTCAGTGTTGCATTTACCTCCATTATACTGTATTGCAGTGTTTATTTTTCATTTTCACTAAACTGGCCAGCATTGCATACATTTAGATACAGGATACCATAGTATATTTAGTATAGCATATTTGGCTCCATAAAGGTAAGATTATGCAGGAGAGCTTTGCTTTAATGGTCTTTAATTGGGTTCAGTGCAGTGTTTGGCTCAACACCTCAAGCAGAACTGAAGTTTCTTTCTTTCAACTTTCTCCAGGGTGTTTCTCATCTCTTATGGGCTACTTTTATGGGGAAATTGGACAAGATACTGAGAAGACTTTGTAAAGAAATTCATACTCTGCTTTAAATAGTTAATTACTCTCGCCGTGTCTCCGGCGGTGTCTGGATGTGGATGTGGATGGGGGGGGGGTGAGGGGGGGAGGCGCTTCTGTCTGTCTTCCTTTCTTTTTTCCAGTAGGGGCAGGCCTATATATTTTGCAGCTCATGTCTGAAAGGCTGGCTCCAAGCGCTAGGGGTGGGCTCTCGCTCTCTGATGGTTTTCCAGTGAGTATTTGTCAGGTCAGACTGTGCACCGCCCGGCGGTCTCCGCTCCTCTCCCCGGGTTATTTATTACCTCTCTCCCCCGCCGGCAGCGCTGCGGCTCCGGGGCCGCTGCCAACAACGGCGCAGAGGCGGGGGCCGTGTGAGGGGGTTTCCGTCGGACGGCGATCAGAGGAAAGGACAGGAAATGCATTCAGAAGACTAGCAGAAATGTAGTACATGACAAACTAACTGTCCTTGACATTTTCAAACGGACGCTTCAGATTCACATACTGAAAATTTACAGCATTCAGTCCCGTTTTATTTTTATCTGATAAATTAAGTTACTTTTTTTTTTTCTTTTTTTTTTTTCTCCAAATATTGTGGTACTGTATATGTAGTACAGCCATCCAGTGTCAGTATCCCCTGACTCCAATTCACCCACACACAAACTTATATTTGCTCTCTGTATAAAACGGACTACTATGCACTATAATAATACATAAACATATTTTAATAGACTGGATCCCTGTACACCATCCACTCACTATAAAAACTCCAATTTGCACTCTGTACATATTACAATATAAATCCACTTTGAATTTCAACCCATTGTTGTCCTTGTCTCTAGTCGAATGTTTGTTCATATTGGTTCAGTGTTTAAGTGTGTTTGGGTTTATGTTGAAAAACCAAAGCCAATTTCCTTGTATGTGTTCACATACTTGGCCAATAAAGCTGATCCTGATTCTGATACTGAAAAGGAATTAAATCACTAAATAGATAAAGAAATACATGCATTAGTCTGGAAGACTGAACCTAAAACTTACAGTAATTCATCAATAAATCTAGATCTTACTATCAGTTGAACAAGTTTTGATAACTTCTCACCAGAAACATTCAGGATAGGGATGGGATCATGACTGGAATTCAATCAATAGTAGATTTTTAAGGCAGATATAATATAAAACTACTTTATAGCAGGAAAAAATCAGCCAACTGATGAATTGATTCATGAAAACATTGACAATGATGGAAATCAACAGCCTATGACTGTCTGAAATTGGACAACTGTTGAAATTGAATGTTTAACACAAAGTAATACACTCCTAAATATATATATATATCTATATATATCTATATATATATATATATATATATATATATATATATATATATATATATATATATATCTGGGTAACTGGACATAAAACTAGTAATTAATTAATAAAGGAAATTGTTTTCATGGATGTCAATATTATTTGTCTCATGTAAAATTTTTGTAATGAGAATGTTTTTACTGTTTAATCTAATTTTGGAGGTGGATTAGATTTCCTATTGATGGTTTGACTTGAAAAAAAGGAGAGCTGATGGTTTTGGTGTTGATCACCAGTACATATTTTGTAAGGACTGTGTATCAAAACTATCTAGATTATTTTGCACTTGAACCAATGTTCAACTTTAGAGAAATAAACAAGTAGGCACCCTTTTCTTGTATTTTGCACACTGGATAACATACTTAAATGCCTTATATCTGACATGTACAAGTGTCTGACTTTTATATATTTGCTTTTTTCCTATTCCACAAATCCAGTGGTTTTATTTTTTATCTGATAAATCAAGTTCTCTTTTTTTCCCCAAATGCTGTACTGCTGAAAAGGAAATGGAAAAATGATTTTTTCAAGCAAAAATGTAATATATTATTACCTCTGCCAAGGAGGTGAGGCTTTTGTTACCATTTTGTCTGTCAGCTGTATTACTCAAAATCTACTGCATCGATTTGCATGAAACCTGGTGGAAGGGTAAGGCATGGGCCAAGGGGGAGTCTGATACATTAGAGAAGATCTATTTAAAGGGTATTTTTTATTTTGGCTTTTTTGAACATTCCGAGCTTGGGTTCTTACTTGAATTATAAGACTGTGTGGCCTTGGAAGAGGCATGCAGTCTCAAAGTGAGCTTATAGTTTATTTACTGCATTACAAATAACTTTCAGTTTCGAGTTTGTCCAGATATTTGTACAGTAACACTGGTTAAAGTTTTACCAATGGTAAATAGTCTGGAACACAGAAAAACAGATTTCTATCTGATCTGCTGGCCATAAATTTGTGAATGCAAATGAACAGTTTTTCAAATTAACTGTAACTGAAACAGTTGAACTGATGAACTGAACATCTGTCTAAGTAACAAACACCAAAATAAAGAATCTGGATCAATGAATATCAGACTGGGGGGGGGTTACATATATCATTAGTCGTTTTTCCATTGACCCTCAAATTATGTGATAAATTGCGGATAAAAATTTACCTAATGGAAAAACGACAATTTCACTAAATCTCATTTTTCGATGAAAGTTTTTGCGCTGGCAAGAGGTGGTTTTTCAAGTGTAGTGCAAATTTTATATCATGTAAAACTGCAATGGAAAGACCTTTTTCCGCAACTAGAGTCACATGAATTAAAAAAACGGATGTTGACGGACATTACAACAAGCAAAGAAGAAGAGTTTTAAAAGAAGCATGACGCGGTATGTGTGGACACACCAGGAAACCCAATCATTTTTAAATTTAGTATGGGGTAGAAGGGTAATATATAATAATAATAATGAATATATCTGTAAATCAACACGACATTTATGTTCATAGCCATGTTTATGGAATGACTTCTCGTGTCATCTCAAGGATAATAAATAAACAAATCATCGCATCTGTGATTTAATGGAAAAACCAACATTATGCATTTCTATTTTTTCGACATTTAGTAAATATTGGTAAAGTTTTCCACATATGTCTAATGGAAAAGCCACTATTGACAGCTTTAATCACCAATATTCAGACTCTTATAGATGTGAATTTCTTCGACTCTACTGCTTTACTCTATGGCTCTTCACTAAAGAAACATGGCAGCTCCTGTAACCATGATATTTAGCTTAACTTTTCCATAGTGGCCTGGAATGGGATCATATTATCTATTTATGTAATATCTATTTTACTGATTTGGACAGAGGTGAGAGCTGCAAATTCTGCCATTTTCCTCTGATTTTTGGCTCTTGCAGTTTTACACAATACATTTTGAACTGAATATTGATTCCTAATTTTATATATACTGTGAATAACTCTATTTGAGAAGCCTGAAAATAGCCGTTGGCAACTATGAGTAAAGTTCTGCTGATACCATAGACTATATGTAACTAGTGGATGGAACAAAACAGAACATCACCCATTGGTTTTTGAAATGCTGTTTTGAAGCTAGTAATTTATGATTTGGCTGTTGACTTGATTATTTGAAGCTTGAAGTTTCTGTATTTGGACAAATGGGGCAGAACTACTTGAGCTTGATGGGTTATAGGGGAGGTAATGCTAAGTGCTAGCTAACTAACTGGGTAAAACAGCAAAGTTTATAAGGGATTCATCCATCCATTCACCCTAAGATCTGATCAACACAAGAAAAGTTTAAAGATGGCCCACCAGATCACTTATTAGAGGGTGCAAATTAAGCCAGTAAGACTCAAATTAAGCCTTGAAAAATTACTGACGTTTTTGAATAATTCAATTTAAGTGTATGAGAGCCAGGACTTTTTGTAGCCACCCCCAGTGGCCATCAGCGGTATTACAACTTTAACATATTTACACATTGGCTTCGTTTGAGCCTTTTTGGGCCTTCTCCATTGGCTGAATTTGTATAACATCCTATCAGTTAAATTCAGGATAGGAATGGGACCTGGACTGGAATTTGATTAGAAGCTGATTTTTAAAGGGTTCATATTTTGCGAAACCCACTCTTATTAGTCTTTAGTACATTTATTTGTGTATTTGGACCCTAACAGTTCAAAAAGTTTGAATTTGAACCCTCCAGGTGCTGCAAAGCTATCTTTATATTCATTTTGTCAAAAATGGAGTTGATTTCTACAACCTGTCTTAATTCCTTCTTAATTTGTTACGTCTTATGCCTAATTATGTCTCAACATTTGCACATATAAGGTCAAGACTTCCAACGAACATTTCTCGTAATTGTTTGTCAGCAGCAGCGGTTGTAGTAAAAACTGAAAATATGTCCAAACTTCGAGCCAGTTGCCTAAAATGTTCAGTTGCTGGTTGTATTAACGAACACAAGTGGCTAAATGGGATAGCACAGCCAAACACCTGGAGGGAGTGGGGTGTGAAGTGGCTCATTTGCATTTAAAGGGCCAGTGCTCAAAACGACTTTCCTTGTGTCATTACCCAGAAATAGGGTTGAAGATGGACCTGTGGAGTTAAATTAATGAAGAATTCAGACCCAAGCATAGTATTTACAGTTTATGTAGACCACAGGGAAATGTTTTAAAATGTATAATTCCATTTTAAAAAGCAAAATATCACTCCTTAGAGGCACATATAACAACAATAGTTTATAGTAGTCAAAGACTATTAACTGATTAATTGCACTTTGAAAAAACTGACAGTGATAGAAATAGAGTATTTTAGAAATTGGGTAACTGTTGAAATTAAACATTTAAGACTAAGTAATACATTCAGTGACAAATATTGTGTAAATGCTGTGTATTAAATCTCCACATTGTTTCACCAATATTGGTCAATATTCAACTTAAGCAAAATAAACATGGAGACACCCTTTTCTTGTATTTCACATAGATATCTTATATCTGAAATGTTTAAGTCTGCTACTTTGATAAAGTATGTGCTTCTGTTCATGTAGAACTGAAAGACTGAGGTAGTTCTACAGAAGTGAATCAGAGGTTTTCAGAGGAAGAAACTTGCATAAAGGTAAACAGTATTATTGTATCATAAAATGAAAGAGTGATCAGAGATTCATATGTTCGACTGTGAAATCTAAAACAAAACCTTTTTAATTAAAATGTCTAATCACCATTAAATCTCATTAAACATAATATATAGCACTGCAAAAGTCTTAGGCCACTTTTAGTTTTGTTGTTTTTGCAGGTTTGAAATGAGAATATACACACATATATATATATATATATATATATATATATATATATATATATATATATATATATATATATATATATGTATATATATATATGTATATATATATATATATGTATGTATATGTATGTATTTTTTTCCCTTCACATGAAACAAGAAAATACAGGAAATATGTGCTCAAAGCTGAACTAAATGTGTTCTAAAGGTTAAAGTCACTATGTAGTGTGACCTCTGGCCCCATGAAAAGAGGCAACACAAACAGTTAGAAACATTTGACATGTGTTGAATTAAATTTGGTATAAAACATCAGAAAATGTATGCAATAAATTTCATATTAACTGAACAAAAGTGGTACTAACTGGACATGTTAAATGCAAAGGGAGGTCACACTAAACAGTCATTTTTGTCTACTGAAGCTGTTATTTCCCTGAAACTTTTGTTTTTACTGCTGTACTTCCCATATGTCCAGATTGTATCATAATATAGAGACTGAAAAATGCATATTTGTGGTCATTAGAACTTTACTGGTCCAACAAACACATTACACATTACTGTATACAGATGGAACAGTAGTTAAAATATAAGAATATCAAAGTTTTAGGGTGTGTTTTTTGGCTCTAAACCCATCCAAATGGTAACAAAACAAAAAAAAAACAAATTTACTTGTAAACAGATGTAACTGATTTATGGCAAGATTGGGATTTCTGAAATAATTTTATCAGACACCACTCTTCCACTTACTATTAAAAGAAGCACCAAATGAAAAGGTTACATGAGGTAGAAAGGTTAAAGCAGGTTTCTCCTTCGTATCAAACATGTTTTATAGTAAAAAGAAAAAAAAAAAACAAAAAAACAGGCTGATGGAAAAATACACTCAGAGCCAACTCCAAACCAACTTTTAGAGATGTGAAAGTCAAGTTGTGTCACTGTACAATTTTGGGGAACCCCTCTGCAATGAGCCATCATGAATGAGTCATGATAAGGGATGGGGAGT
This sequence comes from Sphaeramia orbicularis, assembly GCF_902148855.1. Lineage (NCBI taxonomy): Eukaryota > Metazoa > Chordata > Actinopteri > Kurtiformes > Apogonidae > Sphaeramia > Sphaeramia orbicularis. The sequence goes on along the minus strand of NC_043963.1, from coordinate 15,641,110 downwards.
GGGTGTATGAGTGGGCATGGGTGTCCCCTTTATGACTGGTTTCATCAGGGCTCTCCTGATGGTGCAACCTGCAGCGCCAACGCATGCATGAACGAGGTTTCCATCGCGACATTTCAATGTAGAGGAAGACCGATTTGACACAAGACACAATGAAAGATCGTCTCATCTGAAACGTACTGTTCCACTTCCTAGAAACGACTTTGTAAACATACGCCATAAATGTCAGCGGCTCATGATTCATGTCAGTACAACAGTTTAGTGTACTCACCAACATGCGGACGGTGACGTAACTGTTTAGATCAAAAACGTTGTCTTTCTATTTCACTTTTTAAGCTTTAGTTTTTAAGGTATTGTGAAGGCAGGAAATGGCTTTTTTTTGCTCTTTGGCTGTGAGTGTTTTTTGAGTCTGTTTTAGTCTCTCCCTGATCCACGAAGCCACTGATTCCATTGCATTCGCCTCAGACATCACAGTTTCTAAGCCTCTGCTCCAATAGGAAGATGTCAGTCTGCAGCCCGTCACTGTCTTTGGTGAGCTACGAGGCATGTGTTTTTGTAAATGTCTGCTGTGTGCATGGTTGTAGGCATTGCGAGTCCCGTCCAGGCTGTGGTTTCTGGCCTTCCCGTGCACAGCTTCCGCCTGCGGTGTGGCGTGCCTCCTTCCTGTGTGTGTCAGAGGCAGTTTGGCCTGATTTATAGGCCCCTGACACACAGCGCTTTGGACCCCACCTCTGCTGCTGGAATGGCTATTCCATGTGTCGGTGGTGGATCCACCTGGGTGGTTCTCCACTGATGGGGGTCAGATGTGGTCCAGCTCACGAGCTCCAGGAGCTCAAGGGAACATGCCCTGCAGACAGTGTGGAGAGAAAGTCCGCTCAGAAAATGTGCTTCCAACCAGAGGAGGTTTTACTTCAGTTAAAGCAACAGGCCTGCACGGATGATTTTCTATCTGATCTGCTCATCTGTAAATGTGTCATACTTCTGCTTGGAATCCAAAATAAAATCAAAACACAGGCCAAGAATAACTAAAGCTTTTGTTAGTGTAGAGCAGTGTTTTTCAAGCTTGGGGTGGGGACCCCATGTGGGGTCGCCTGGAATTTAAATGGGGTCGCCTGAAATTTCTAGTTATTGATTAAAAAAAATAAATAAAAACTTACTAATAAAAAATATATGGTGAGTTGAAAGAGACAATCCCAATCCATAAAAGACATGACAAACTGTGAAGCTGAAACTGATGCACTGTGGTACTGTTCATCTTTCAAATGTTCATTGTGGTCAGTTTAAGATGCTGCAGCTCTTTCATAATTCATAGTTTGAGTTATTGTTTGGTCAGTATTAATTGTCAGCCTTGTAAATCCAAGCTGGACTGACTGTACATATCCTGACCAAGGAAAATAAAATTCTCACTTTGTGCAGTAATCTACACCTGGCCTCCGTCCATAATATACATTATATAGACTAAATATCGTCTAAAATTAGTGTTTATTTGCAACATAGTATAGAAAACTATTACATGATCACAAACAAATTCATTTTAGCAATAAATGTCTCGGTTTTCAATGTCTGGGGTCACCAGAAATTTGTTATGTTAAAATGGAGTCATGAGCCAAAAAAGGTTGGGAACCACTGGTGTAGAGGTTTCAATAAGCAACTTTAAAGTAAACAACTAAATACAAGTTCAGTAATTTTCAGCCAAGTTATGTTCAAATAACTGAAGTCTCATGAAAAACAGCTTCATTCACCTCTCACAGTCGTAAGTTAACATCTGCCCACTCAGTGTTTTGCTGTTTCAAATTTAAAAGTGTCTTAATTTGTAATATCAGAGCGTATCAGATCACACCAACAATTATAGCTGTATTTTCTGACATTGGAACCATAACATGAAACTGAATATAGCTGTCAGGTTAACACAATATATAAAAGCTGTTTACCAGTCACATAGACATTTAGATAAGTGATTTTTAATTAATTCTTCACTAGTTGTCAGTAGTCTAATGAAGTCACAAGTTATTGTCTACCCACTTATTCATTAGAAACATGATATGAAACCTAATGTGTGTTCAGTGCAACGCATAGACTTACTGAAACTGCTACAGCAGGTGAGTGGTTTAGTCAGGAGAGAGGGCAAGATGGTGACATCGTAGGTGGAGTAAAACAAATAGATGGTTGAATTTAGACACACGAGGGAAGCATAAAACACCCACTGTGCGTGGAGCTGAACCTCGTGTCATGGGTAGGTCTGATGGCCTGTGGCGTCACTGACCCAGACTATTAGATTTAGAACGGCTACTGTCAGAGTTTAGCTTTAAGTGGTCATAAATTGTAAAACTATTTTGGGGAAATCTGTACTTAACCCTTAAAGACCTATAATTATTTTGTGGCGACTTCCAAATTATTTTTTGTCTACATTTAACCTTTCCTAAGTGATTTATTACTATTTATTATAATATTATCACCTGCACATTTGAGCTGTAGCCTCCATCACACTTATCTTATCTTATCTTATCTTATCTTATCTTATCTTATCTTATCTTATCTTCCTATGTGTACTTTACTGATCAGGTAGATGTTTATAAAAGCTTAGAGAAAATTCAAAGTTTGTTGTATCAAAATGGAGAAAAATAACGAAAAAGTGACATTTTCAGCCATTTTTTTTCAGTACCTGGACATAAAAACACATGTCTACAACCACTGTCATTTGTCAACCTACGTGGGTTTTATTGGTGAATCATTGTTGTAGAAGATGACGGTGTTTCCATGTGCACTGTGTAACCTCTGAACATACAAGTGGATCATTATTTTAATGTATTGTTAGGGTTAGTGGTTGAAAAGTCATTAAACATTTTAGATCAGTAAATACTTTTGGTTGCAGGGGGTTGTTTAGATCTTTGAGAGTTAAAAGCAGGAGTGTCAAACTCATTTTAGTTGGTGGTTATTTTGTGTTTTTACTAAATTATTGCCCTTTTTTTTTTTTTTTTAAATTTCTAAATTTATTGTTATCACTGATCTTTGAACCTGTTTTCATTATGGTATGGTGTGTGTTGTTTGACGTCTTGGCCAGGTCACCCTCATAAAAAACATCGCCATCTCAGTGGGATTTTATCTGGTTACATAAAGGTTAAATTAAAAAAAAAAAAAAAAAATTAGTTCAGGGGCCGCATACAGCCCAATATGATCTCAAGTGGGCTGGACCAGCAAAATAATAAGTTAAGTAAAATTACATTATGAAAATGTTTACATCTATAAACTATCCTGTAAAAAATGTGAATAACGTGAACAACCATGAACAACCTGAAATTTCTTAAGAAAAATAAGTGCGATTTTAACAGTATGATGTCTCAGCTTCTCTTTTACACCATTTACAATGAACAGATCATAATGGACCTACAAGGGCACAAAACATTCAATAACAGACAGAATATTGATAAAACTTCTCTTACTTCTCTTAAGACATTTCATGTTGTTCATATTTTTTCAGGTTATTCACACTTTCTGTGAAAGGATAGTTGTATATTGCAAATATTTTCATGGAATTTTACTTTTTTTTGTTGTGTTTTTTTACAATAAAACAAAGAAAAAATGTGAAGGTGTCATTACTTATATAGCTGTGGAAAACATTATTAGACCATCAAAAGTCATCAAAAATAATGGTTATGCAATCAAGTACTAACTCCTGTGTGTATCATGTGACTAAAACAGACAGAAAAGAAAACATGGAATGCCTAAAAGCACTGTTTTTGTCAGTGCCATAGCTATTGATGTAAGAACTGAAGTGATTTTGGTTATTATCAAGAAAACATGGAAAATGTCTAGATATCAGCTTTGAAATTAAACTCTTATGAGTCATTTTTGTTGTTATCATTATATTTGTCCAAACAAATGTACTAGACATTAAAATGAAAAAGAAATTGAAGAAAACAAGGGTGGTCTAATATTTTTTTCTGCAACTGTAGTTTATTATGATAGTATTATTATAGTATTTTACTGGTCTGACCCACTAAATGTTGCCCCTGAATTAAAATGATTTTTACCCCCTTGATTGTTAGTATCTTCAGTGTAATTTTTGCATCTCACCAATGGAATCAAATGTTTGACACTCCTGGTTCAGAAGAAACCAGTAGTATTATGTGAGTTTATGGAGCTTGTGTTATTTTCTGTAAAATGATAAAGTGTTGAAAGGAAAATTCTTAGTGACTTTATCATAAACTGTACATATACAGCCCGTACAGTTTTTTTTTTTTTTTTTTTTTTTTTTTTTCGGTGAGCAGCTGTAGATAGAGTCTGAACAGGTGGTTATTTCAGTGCACTTCCTCATGCTCACTAATGACGGTTCCTGGTTTTGACGCACTGAAGCGCCGTCCGTCGCAGTCCCCCTCCTCCCTGCGCCTCTCTGAGCCTCCGCTGTTTAAATGGGCCAAGTTGAGAAGCGGCGGAGAGTGCAAATCTTGTTTGGTCTGGGTCTGTGAACTTCAGCGTGACTTCAACGACATACACAGGGGTTAAAAACAACTCTTTCCAAACTTTAAACTCTATTAATGTTGCGTAAAGCTGCTCGGGAATATCAAGCCTAAACCGAAGTAAAAAAAAAAAAAAAAAATCAGATACATGTCACATTGTTTCAAGTTAAAGGGGAAACGTTTGAATATTATGTTTATTTTGTTTTATTTTGTGTCCTCTCAGGCCTTGTGTGAACTCCCAAAGTGAAACGTGGTGCGTTTTTTTTTTTCTTTCTTTTTTTTTTTTTATTATTTATAATACACCAGAATTAGAAATCTCGCTTCAACCGGTGCATTAAAATTCCTACTTTTTAATTTCCACATAAAAAGCTGAAATTGTAGCAGACATGACGTGTATGTGCGGCTCATAGGCCTGGGATCACTGGAGGTAACATAACGTCCGGGGCTGAGGGCTGCCCAGCATGTCAGGTATTAACAGAGCGAGTGTGATTAAATGTGGGAGGTAGGAGCTGCGAGGCTGGCGGAGTGCGCTGCTGCCGCTGCGAGCTGGAAACTACTGAATGGGAATCTATCCGGCAACTTCACCACACCGCTGTCACACGGCGACACGGGGGCTCTGCGTAAAACCAAGCGGCGCGTCTCCAAGTCTGGGTCAGCCCAACTCACAGACGGAGAGGACGCTCAAGTTGGATCGGCGGAGCAGCTTTTCACTTGTTACCGGCGCTCGGCTGCCTCGAACATGCCTGCCATCAAAAAGGAAAGGCTGGATGGAGACGACATGGCATTGACTGCGTTCAACCAGTCCGAATACCTGGCCCCTTTAAATGCCACCGCTATCCCCGTGGTGACCCCGCATCCGCCACCGTACGACCACATTTTCGCCCATCACCGCGCGTACTTGGGGCTCCACGACTCGGCGCTGCATCACCAGCACCTCCACCATCACACGGACGACTTAATGCTGGAGAGGTTCTCCTCCATCCCCGACTTTCAGCCCTTCTTCGACAACGGGGAGCCGTGCATCGAGGTGGAGTGCGGGGAAAACAAGGCTTTGCTTTATATCAATAAACTGTGTCAAGGTAGTAAGGGACCGTCAATTAAATACAGGGGTGAATGGCTCACCCCCAATGAGTTCCAGTTTGTCAGTGGACGAGAGACTGCCAAAGACTGGAAACGGAGTATTAGACACAAAGGTAAGAACAACATTCTCCGTCCCCGCGTTTTATGTGTAGAAAACGGCACCGTATCATGAAAGCCACACTTTTTTAGTGGCTGTACACTGTGGGTACAAACTTGGTTCTCGTGGTTCGGTGCTGAGTTTTGGAGTGAAAGGGTTACTGCAGTCTGTGCGTAGATGAGACAAGGCGCATATCCTCCACATACCCTTCGAGGCTTTGACACAGAGTTTGGCCGGCTATCACACACCAAACCGGGCCATGAGGACTGACTGCACCGGGACCAAGGTGACCAGTGTTATACTTGGATATTCCGCATATTTCAGAGACATATTTACATGTTTTCAGGATGGGTCGTTGCGTAAAAGTGCAGCCGCACTTGTGCATGGGTGTTGACACCTTTACGCTTCGCATGTTAAGTTTACTGAGATGTTTCGGTGTATTATTGGATTTTACGCATCGATACGCGTCGGTTTTGGATTGTGAGGTTGTTTTAATTATTGGTTTTATGTTAGATTTCTGCACTGCTGCTGTTACGATGCTTTTTTTTTATGGTGTTTCTTAGTCCATCAGCGTTGACAACATCAGTAATATTGTGTTCCGTTTGGTCCTGTTGAAACTTTGGCTAGAATATTAATGCGTAATTACGTCTAGTTTGCGCCCCCACTCACCCACACGCATAAGGTTACTCAGGCATAACTGACGCGTTAAAGTGTGTAGGGGGAGGGTGTCGGCCCCAGGTCAAAAATTATAGTCTAATAGTTTGATATACCGATGTGTACAGACAGATGACAGTAGGCTGCCGTCTCCCTGACTCAACACACTGGATATAAGCAGAGTTCAACTTAATGGCAAACATGTAGAGACATGAGGCAAGTTTATCTCCAGGTACTGGATCTTTTAGTTGGATACAAGGTTTATCGGGTCTTTATCAATAGTATTTATCAATAAAAGGTCTTAATGAATCAGTTTTGAGATCATTTGCTCCAGGCAAAGGCCCAGATCAAAGCAAGTTTATAACACTTTGTCAAATATTACATTCTGATGGAGAACAATCCACTGGTTTGTACATATTTGCTGAAGATTTCTCTCGTTTTTGTTGCAGGGAAAAGCCTCAAGACTCTTATGTCCAAAGGAATTTTACAGGTGCACCCTCCAATCTGTGACTGTCCTGGCTGTCGAATTTCATCTCCAGTGGTAAGAATATTTCATTTCCTCTCATACTGCTGTTCCTGCTGCTTGTTCCAACTAAGCCTTTTATACTTGAATATAATGTCAGTGTGGTAACAGGTGAAGATATTTTAAAACTACACTTGAACTCAGTGATGACTCCACTGTGGTGAATGTGCAGGATATATAATTTGGACGGCTTGACCTTTAACTGGTAATAAAACTTTCAACTCCTCTGTGAATGTTTTCACTTGTCTACGAGCAAAATGCATTCATACAGAGTGGGGGCTATATATGGAGACTGTGGTTATGGATTTAGTTGTTTTAACGTAGTTGTAACACTTAAAATTGACCTTTTAATATGCTGATAGATATTTAACTACAACTAATGCTTTTGATTGTTTTATTTCTGGTCATTTTCAGTGTGGGTTTATTTTTCCACACACAGACTAATTACAGGTCCATAAGTTAAGTTCACCTTATGTAAGAGCACCAGTATGCATGCTAATATTTGGTCTCATAATTGATATTCTAGTAAAGATGTGATGTTATAGAGATAGATGCACTGATTATCACAGAGCTGTACATGCATCACCCAGGGCTGGAGTGTAAATGAGTGCTGTCTGTCTTCATAACCTTGATTCTGACTTTGCTAACCTTGAAGACGCCACAGGCACACATGTGACTTTGATGGTAATTTTTCTCAGCATAAATATCAAATCCAGTTTAAGCCTTTCACAGACACTGAGTATCAAACAACCTTTTATCCAGAGTCATTCAGCTGTCCATAATGGCTGCTCGACGTTAGGTATCGTTGGTCTGGCTTTTCTGTCCCATTGAATCCCTTCCTCACCTGGCTGTTGAACTTTTGTTTGCCTAGTGCTTCCCTCAGGGCTCGGCCGGGGGCACAATGCCAAACCTTGAGGCCTTGCAGGTGTGTCACGATTACAGCATCGCCACAGTTCGTGTGTGTTTGTGTGTGTGTCAGCTTTGAGCAAGCACACTGCCGGCTCACCGTCGCCAAATCTGTTCACACAGGTGCAGCGGGGTGTGAGTGTGTGTGTGTCTTTGCGTGTGTGTTTTTATCACCACGGAGCGCATCTGTCGTCGCTCCCAAGCACTAATCTTGAGGGAAGGGTGTAAGAGGCTTAGTGAGCTACTGAGCGTGGCTACTGCTGATTATTGTGTGCGAGGCACGCAAGGCAAAGGCGGTTTAGATAAGCCGGAGGTGTTTGAGTGATACAGGTAAACTGGTGACATTTTTCACAGCCAAGAATGAAGACCTGTATCCTAACACATAAGGTTGAGCCAGAACGAATTACCTGTGGGGGAGGTAGGGGGCAGGCAAAAGAGATAATGGGAAGCTTCCTGTCTTTATTTTTTATACGGATTTCAGACTCTTAGCAGGTTTGCTTAGGTTTAGGCTCATTACAGATATCAAAGTGATTGGCTTTCGGCTTGTTCGGGCTCGCAGGGTTTCACTTCAGATGGAGCTGTGACGGAGTAAAACTTAGTTATTGACGTAAGCGGGGATATGAGAGCCTTAAGGTTGTTGTTTTAGCCTTCTCTCCCTCTCGCCGCCTCTTGCTTCCCTCGTCTGATGATGAAGCCTGAAGTGTACGAGTGAATACCACTGTGACGCTCTCACATGCACGCACGCACACACAGGCGGAGTATGTTGGCAGTTCCATGTGAGGCGGTGAGGGTTAGGCAGAGGAGGCAAGGCAGCGGGACTTGTATGGCCTGTACTGGCGTCTCCCTCTCTCCCTGCTGACTCCCCTCAGGGCATGGCAGCCAGCACTCCCTCACTGATGAGCGCTCCCCCTCCGTCACACACACTCAGTCACATTCACACTCATGCACACACTGCACTGTATGCCTGCCTACTGACACAAATTACCTCATGCAGACATTTATTTTGAAAGTTTGACGGCTGAACTTTGAGTGATCTTGTTTCGCTATAGGCATGAGGCAAGCGTTCATAAAAAGTGCAGCAGCTGGTGGAAAGACATTTCACCTGCCTGCTCAAGACTCATGGAAGTTAATTTGCTGTGTCGGCATAGACGCAAACTGTTTGTAATGACATGACATGAGCTGAACCTTTGTTAAAGTTTCAAATTTGGATATTTCAGTGTTGTCGTATACCCACGCGCTAAAATTAAGCCAAAGTTTGTGATGGCGTCTTCCTTTTATATTAAGCCTGTTATTATGAGATAATCAGGTGCTTAAATTATTCCACTCTCACGGCAGCTTCAACTATAATTTGCACGCTACTTGAATTATATCACAATGCTTGTTTTCAGGATCTGTATGTTATTGTTTCCCACATTTCTAATACTTACCACAGTAAATGCATGTTGGAGCAGCTCTGTATGTTTGTGTTTGTGCATACATATGTGTGAGATGGTTTGTATATGCGTCAGTGTGTGTGTGTGTGTGTGTGTGTGTGTCTGTGATTATTTGTATGTCTTTTAGACGCCAGAGATGGCTGGCCAACTTTCATGTGAATGTACACTATGTGTTGGTGCGTTTGTGTGTCTCCTTCTGGGAGAGCTGGGCTTCCTCTGCTCTGTTATTTCAGCGGAACTGGCGGAGGCCGGGAGGAAATTACACTCCCCTCCTCCGGCTCGTAAAGACCTCCTCCAATCAAGGGCTCCTCTTGCAAAGTGGAATTAAACACGCACATTCACACTCACACTCATTGCACATACGCACGCACGCACGCACACACGCACACACACACACACACACACACACAGACACACAGACAGACACACTTTTATAACTTATGGCCCTAACCCTTGCAATTTCATACTAACAATCCCATCATGGTTAATGTATAAAAGATAATTTAAAGCAAAGTGCAGTATTTTCAATAGAAATAGTAGCAATTGAGCAGATATGTGATGGATTTGTCTTCATAGATCAACTGCCTGCTGAACACTCTTTTGCGTGTGTACGCATGTTGCTCAGGGTATGTTTCCATGGTAACACCCGAATCGGGCATTGGCCCAGAAGTGTGCAGGATTGTGTTCCTGTCCAGTGTATTTGGTGTTTGTGCACTTTTGTGTGTTTCTGTGTGTATCACACAAATTGACAAGTGGGATGGTAATGATCTGTTCATTTCCAAAGGTCTAAATGATGCTGATAAAGATCAATATGCAGTGGAAGTCTGGCAAACATATAGAGAGTTGCTAACAACCACTCGTAGACACAAACATATGAAAGCACTTTTGTTTTTCTTGTTTACTTTCAAGCTATGACTAGTTTAGTTAAAATGGAGCTAATGAGCCATTAGCTTCTCCACTTCTAGCAAGATATCTGAGACAGACGGAGCAGAGCATGCATTCAGTATGTAGGCTTCTGAATCTGCTACATGCTAAATGCATGAATGTAAATTTGTGTTTTTGGGTGCGGACTCTGCTAAGAAGCAGCTAAAATAAGTTGGAGCATCTGGCTATCAGCCTGATGTGGTTTATCACGACAAAGCCAACGGCGATATTTCTAACTCTCCTCCCTGCATCTGTGTGAATGTATGTGTTTGTGTGTGATATTTGCCATGTGATTTCCTCTGATATTTGCAGTTGCGTTTTGTCACATCACACCTCTCTACAGAAAGGCTTGTACTGTTTGATTTCATTGCCCCATAGTAACTTTAAAAAGCACACACATAAACATACACATTAAAAATAATGTCATTCGGGGTTTTAAAATATTTTTTTAGTACTGAGGGGGAAAAAAACCTCTCCCTCACCTTCACTTCCTGTGGACCTGACGAAGCAGAGAAAGGCCTGGTCGTTACCTGTCCATAAAGCGCCCCTGTGGTGGCTTTGGTTGGCCTATCTAAACACAGAAAGAGAGAGAATAAGCGAAGAGGGAGGAGAGAGAAACAAGAGGGAAAGGAGAGAGCGGAGGCGCGCTGGCACGCTTGACTGCACCGCCACTGACCTCCCAGCGGCGCCCCAGCCGCTTCCCCCCTCCCCCCTCTTCCCTCCACCTCGCCGCCGCCTCTCGCCCTCTGAGCACCTCTCCCCCTCCCCCTCCTGCGCCCCCCTCCCTCCCCCCCTTGCCCTGTGCCGCTCCACTGGGCTGCAACTGCCCGCTCGGCTCAGCGCGTGGGGGCCGTGGGTGCAGGAGACATGAGCGTGTGTGTGTGTGTGAGTGTGTGTTAGTGTGTCTGCGTAGGGAGGCGGGGGACTTGGTCGCATGCCTGTCCGCCCCACAGTGCTTTCTCACTTTTTTCTCTTTCTCTCACACGGCCTTGAACACCCAAGTGTTGCCTAAAGTCTGCACATAAACCATACACATTACACATGCACAGAAACACACATACACATAGTGTGATCCAAAATCCGATTTATTTCTGCTGGTAAATTTGCACATGGGGACTTTTACTTGGTAAGGTTCCTGAGCCTGTTCTCACAGAAAATCCATACTTGTGTTTCTGAAAAGTAATATAAGTTTGTATAAAACAGTGCACAACATGTCGAGCTGTCCAAGCAATTATTTAACATTAAACCAAATAACTTATACTAACAAAATTCACTTAAAACAGCTGGCTGACAAAGGAAATGTGTCTTCCATGTATGAATCAATATCTGAGTGATAAAAAATAAACAAAAGAACCAGTTTACTGTGTTGAAAACTGACCCATTTCCAAAAGCGACGTTGTGTTAAGAAGCACCTGTTCATAGCACTGATGCTATCGAGTTTTATGAATGTCATGTTCTGGTGTCAACCTGTGCGGTCAATACTATTTTCACTGCAAAGCAGTAACAACATCTAAATTTAGACACTTTGGTCTTCTCTGTTTCAAAATGCTACAGACCACGGCCTTAACTGGTGTTCAAGTGTCAATGAAAATACTTTCCTTAGTATTTGTATGGTCTGGTCAGTAGATTTAGCAAAAACTACTGAATCGATTTTCACAAAACATTTAAGGAAGGATCGAAGGGTAGGGCATGGGCCAAGGATAAACATCTGATTGATGGGTACCTGATCAAATACCAGAACTACTTCTTTTTTTTTAACAATCAAACAATAACTCATCAGAAATTATCAGAAAGCATCCAGTGACTAAACAGCAACATATATAGTCTCACTGAACAACGACTACAGATAAAAGAATGGATACACAAATGTTCAAGTCAAGGCATTTTATTATTCCGCTGCCACTTTACAGAAAAGTTTCTGAATGAACTTGTGACAGAAGATTTGTGTTTTCCTCTATATTTCTGCAGTTTATTCACAGCCATTTTTGATCTGCGCTACTTTTGAAGATATGTTTGTTTCCATTAATACATTAATGACTTGATATTAATCTGGCTTGTCAGTGTTTTTGTGGCCTGTACAGCACAGTGTGTGTTTGTTTGATTCCTCTGACTGTTTTGATTCTTCACATTCACCAGAAAGGTCGTAAGAGTACCGTGGATGCAAATGGGTGTTTCTGTAAACAGTGTCCAGGCCAGTAATGGTGGTAGAAAAACAAATGCAAAGATTGCTTTAGGATGACAACAAAACCGCTTTTATGACACAGCTAACGCTAGACATAATAGGGATTGTGTGGAGGTGTTCTGTCAGTTCATCAAAGCAAGAAGAGTAAACACTAACCCAGAGTCCATTTTCTTTTTATTTTGTAGTGCTAATGTGTGTTTTCTACAGCCTGCTACAAATCCTGACAGACGTTACCCAGACTATTAAACAACTCAAACATTATTATTGGGTTACTGGTGAAATCTGGTGACTGGAACCATGTAAACACTTTAATCAAACTATTACCTTAATCAGATTATTCCCAGTAATCGGGTTATCCCAGCCATTTGCATACTGAGCAATCTAAATTCGGCAAAAGCTGACAAATTGACAAATTTACAGCTAATCACCCTTCAGATGTGCACCTGTGAAAGGCTGCTTTTCTGTTTGGGGGAATTAGAGATAAGGCGTTGAGACTAAACATAGTCAAGATTTGTATTTTGTGATGGACTAAATCCGCTCACACAAACACAAAGCGGACAAATTGTTTGTTTTGGCCTTGTTTCAGAGCTCTTATGTGAGCGCAGTAATGACCGCATCACCCCCCCAACGTGCGTTTTTTTTTTCTCCCTGTCTCCTTCTCTGTCGTCTCCACGTCCCCCCCTCCCCCTTTCCCCCAGTGCTCGCGCCAAGTCGGCCCGCCATCCCGCCTCCACACACACATACACACACACGCTGCGAGGTAACGGCAGACAGGCGCGTGACTCATTAGGCATTCGTCCCCCAGGGAGATCGCTGGGGGGGCGCGTGCGAGGGAGAGAGAGCGCCGCAGCTGCAGGAATGTCACGGGCGGCTACCGCTGTGTATGTGTGTGTGTGAGTTTGTGGATGTGGGTGTGTGCTCGGTAATGCTGGTTGGAGCCAGTGGCAGGGCACTGCACCTTTCAGGAAATAACGCAAGGAGAAAGAAAAAAACACAATTATTTGTCCTGTTTTCCACCAAGAGCTCATTTAAAAGTCTGAAATAAATTTAGTGAGAAAATCCAAGATTGGCTCTATGATTTCCCCTTGATTTTAAACACCTTCACTGGCACACAGTTGCGATATTGGCTCGGTTAGGTTTTCACTTACATAGCATTGGGTTATTTTTACCAAACTTGCTATAAATTATTGAAAACAGAACAATCAAATCTTAGCATGTTAATATCACATTTGTCCTCCTACTATTGAATATCAATCCATTTACCTCTTTGAAACTCATCTAGTTTACATAGTAATAGTAGTATTAAACTCTCTTAACATTTATATGGATCTTAACTCTAAATTGATGTAAATATGCCACTCATAAATAGGGCTGAGCACTGTATTTCAATATTAAATGTCACACACTGAATTACTTTGATGCTATTGAATATGGAAAAAATGCCAGGTATCATTTCATGCTAGATTCCACTTCCTAAATGGTAACATGCAACATACATGACCTATTTATTATCGATATTATAACAGATAACAGACAACCCCAAGTATTTGTTTGGTCTAATTATGTCAGAGGAAGATGATATGTGGTTTCCCAGTGACCAAGATTACATCATCAGACATCTCATTTGGTCAACAAACCTACTGTTATGTACTGTACTGTCATAGTCAAGTAAGAAATTACAAAATATCCATATTTAAGAAGCAGGAATGAGAAAATTTTGACTTTTTTCCTCAAGAATTACCCAAAATGATGATTGATAGTGGTAAAAGCTTGAATCAGGATTTGTCTTGTGTATTTAATCAAGTTTTCTGTAAATATTTGATTAATTTCATAGTCGTCAACTGATTGATCATTGTAGCTAAAAAAATAACATAATAATAATAATGTGTAATATAATTGACTTTTTGTTAAGATGTGAAATTGCCATTGGAAAAAAAAGTGTAATCGATATTGAAGCCATTGTAGTAATATTGATTATGACAACCAGCTCTATTCATACACACAGGTGGAAACACAATAAGGTAAATTCTGTGGTGTTCGTAGTAGCTGGGGTTAACTATGTGTGTTGAGAACACAAAATTCAACATTAATGTGTTTTTATGTGACTTAACAGCCTGAATAACAGTGATAGATGACCAGTAAAGTAGGCCTGGATCATCACTGTACATAATTTTACTTAAAATACTCTGTATTGATAATGAGTCAGTGTGGGCCTTTAGAATAGACTATTGTGTTGATTTCTAATTAAAATGAGTTGGGTGCTGCGAGTGTTTTTGCATTAAGTCTTAAAATTCTGTCTTAATAATCCAACTGAATCATTCAGTGTTATAATATAGGAATGTGGATGAAGATGGTCTTTGTGTTTCGTGTATATTGTGATGAGACGGTGTCTAGTTGTCTAATAACTTGGTCAATCTTTATATATGTGCTTTTATAGTGTGTGTGTAAATGTGAAACCCAGATATATTTCTTGGCTGCCTGACTGTCAGACAGAAAGCGTGGGAGGCGATATTCATAGAGGTGCTTTTAGTGGGACTTTTATGAGAGACTTTTTTCCATGGCTGAAAGGAGGCTGACCACACACAGTAAGGTTGCCTCTGCTCCATACCCACAAGTGTGTGTTAGTGCATGCACGTACGAGCCCGTGTGTTAGAGCGACCTTCCTTTGAGCGCTCCTACGTGGGCTGCCAGGGGTGTGTTTTGCTTCGTGTTTTGTTTCGGAGAGCCCTCCCCCGTGCTGCGGAAGTGTTGCCGGAAGCAGTGGGAGCTCACCCCCAGTTCTGCGTCAGTGCCACTAAAGAAAGGATCGGGGCTTTCCGGGAGGAGAGAAGAGGGAGGAAGGGGAGGGGGGCTGTCAGCCTGGGTATGTCACGGCCATGTGGGTGGTTGTCTACACGCTCACACACACTGTACAGCCACAGTCACGACTGCTCTTAGACAACTATTCTTGTATACACTATTTGGTGGCGTGCTCCAAGTAAATTCCCCATTTTGGAGGGGAATTCTAAGGAACAGGAGCAGGTGTGTGTGTGTTGGAGGTGGAGAGGTCAGGGCGCATGTGCGGTTGTGTTGTGTTTGACAATATATCAATAAAGACTCTCGGTGGAGGACGCTTTGTATTTCAACCATGTGTGTCTGATAGATGTAACTGGTTTCATGTGTGTTGTTCAGATGTGACGTTTCCATCCTCTAATGCTGTCAGAGCTTCAGCATTAACTTACAGTGAGTGAGGCCTTATGTGGAGGCAGCATGTATCAGAAAGTGATCTACTGTCATCAAATACCGGTGTAGAACTTGTGCACAGCTCTGAAAGGAAAGAAAAAAGGAAGGAAAAACCTCTTTTCTGGCAAGCCACAAAAAGACAGAGAGGAGAGAAATGTGCAGAACTCTGTGGCCTGCTCATCCTGGGGGATGTTTTCATCTTTCTCTGTCTCCCCCCTCAACTCTTTTTAATGTCTGCCATTTGAGAGACTCCAGAGGGGCTGCACCTGTTTGCCTCTTGGCTAGGAGCCCCCAAATCCCTCCTCCTGCCCCCGCCTGCCACTCACGCTGCCGCGCCTCCTGGGATGGAAGGAGCGAGGGAAGGAGGGAGCGCAGAGGAGTGGTGGAGAGCGGGGTTGCGTGTGGTGGAAGGGATAGCTGCAGGGCTTGGAGGCGTCCGGGACTAAGAGCAGAGATGTAGGCACAGAGACAGAAAGACAGCTAGAGAGAAGGAATACATTTTCAAATCCAGGTCCACTCTCCCACACTGGACACACCAGCCTTCTGTGGTGCTTTCTCTCTCATGTTTTGACTCACTGTAGTCTCTTTCATTTTTATATATTCCCTCACCTTCCCTCCTCTCTTCACTCTACAGACCCACATCCGCTCTGCCTCTCTTCCCCATTAACTTTCGTTCCCTTTCGCTCCTCCATTTTCCTCCCCCAGTGATATTTCTTCCTCTGTCTCTCTCGCCTCCAATTCCTCCTCTTCTCCTCGCTGCCCTCCTCCTCCTCCTCTTCCTCCTCTTCCTCTCATCTTTCTGTGATAGGACCGTGTTAATCTGCACTGACCTCTTCAGGTCACATTAAAGGTCGCTCAGCTTCACTTCTAACCCCCCTAAGGCCAAACTCTCCTTTTTATCCCTTCTTTTCTCCACATATTTCTGGCAACTTTTGAGCAAAATAAACACTTAATGCAAAACCTTTTCCCCATTAGTGTGACTTTAAAGTAGAAAACTTTGGCGAATGTGACTTCTGTCTGAAAGAAGTTACTTCAAGATAGAGCTTTGGGGGATTTTTTAACTTTACGTTTTACTCACAAAGATCACATAAAGTCGTCTTCTCTGCTTTGGAGGTTGAATGTCAATTGTACAGATAACGTTTATGTGGGTGCCAGTTGCAGTGATGTTTTCCGAGCTATAAAATCAGCTTTTTTTCTGAAAGCTTGTGAATAAATTCAGCTTTTGATGAAAATATTTCACACAATATTTTGTTTTGACATGATTAATGAACTCTAAGTAGCTGTTTATTAATAAGAAGCATTTGGGCACTAGAGCAAAAATAAAGCTTATAAGCCATTGTGTTGGAGTCCTAATCTGTTTTGTCTGTACATTTTCCCAGTGAGTTCAATGCAGTGGAACTTAAAAAATGTGCAAATGAACAAAACACAAGGAAACAAAAGTCTGTACCACTTAAACAACATTGAGAGGCAATGTTGTGAATATGTACAGGAGAAGCGAACAGACATTGTATAACGTAAAGTATATAAATGAACTGCAAGGAAAAATCAGACAAATATGAGGCGAAATTAAATGGGACTGCATTTCTGGGCTTATTTTGTGATTCGAACAACACGCTGTATAATATCCACTTTGCTGTCACACTCAAATATTTACAGAATATATACATATATATGTACATACATTTAAAGTGTTTCCTTTTGATTTGTGCCTTGTTGTGCAGAACCGTGGGCGCTTGGCTGAGAAACGCACCATCCCTCTACCCCCCAACCGGGTGCCAAAGAAGGAGCTGGCCTCCATCTTCAGTAGTGACGACAGTGAAGGCAGCGAACGGGCCAGTGGGGACCATGCCCACATCAAACAGGAAGATGAACTGCATTTCAGTATCATGAGAAAGAGGTGAGGCCACAAAACCTTACAGCTGTGACCTTAAAGGACATTTACATTCAAGAAATCCATTACCATACTAGATTTTGTATGTTTTCATAATTGGTAGTTTTGTAGCTTTTTATTATACACGGACACATTGTTATAATTACGCAGGCTCTTATTGTACCTCGTAATTCACATGTCTGTTGTGAAAATCTTAACAGAAAAGAAAATGTCACTCTAGCCTTAGAGGTGTCACTTTCAGTAAAAATACTGAATAGTAATAAGCTAGCCGTTCAGTTTGCTTTTCTTCAGATCTTGTTTAAAAGCATGGGGACGTACCTTAAAAAAATACTACGGTTGTAGTTGTATTCAAAGTGATTTTAGTGTAATTTTGAGGTGTTAAAGGCTCATTCTGAGATGCACAGACAAAGAGCCATGTTTTAAAAATACACTTACAGCTTTTGCTTTTCATCGTCTAATGGAAGACGTGTGCTGAGCTTTGAATGTGTTAATTGGTTTGATGGTTTGCGTTTTGTTGTTCCTGCCAAGTCTCAGTATATCTGTCCTGACTTGATATTGAAAGACTGAGTCACCTGAGTCACTAGTGTCTGCTTCATCCCAACTTGGGCTGTGTTTGGAGCAGTTGGATTGTGAGCCTTCATGTTCTGTTACTGGAGGTTTCTTTAGCAAATGTGAACTTCGCTAATAAGAGTAAATCATTAAGTTCAGACCTTGGAGCCAGTCAGAAAGAATTGCTGGATACGTAGTGAATTATTATATCTTACCAAATCTGAAGTCTAAATTCTCCTTAATCTGCACGTAAAGCCTAGAAGAAAGTGTAGACATTCCATTTCAACTACAACAGGCTGGATTTGCTATGTGTTGTTGTTTTGATTCACTGTGTTGCTCGTAGCCTCTTACACCTACTTGCCCCCGCTGTTCCGTGTGTTGCCATGGTAATGCTACATGACGCTTATAGCAGTATACATCCATGTAACCAGAAGAACATCAGCTAAAAGCTCAACAAAACCAATTTTTGGAAAATTGAACACAACTCAAACAACAAACATTTAAATGGACAAATATCTAAAACAAGCTAACAGTCTGTGACTAGCGTATGTCATGAATAATTTTCATAAAACAGAAGACTAATGTGACAAACTTTGCAGCGGTAAGCTAACACTTAACAGATCCAACAGTGCAAATATTATTTCTCTACCATTAAAACTCACTGAACGAGACAAAAATAAATCCCACATTATAGCATGATGATTATGGGGCATTTTTTGTCTTGAAGGAGTAATATTTTGCTTTTTTAGATGGAATTATGCATTTTAAAACATTTCCCTGTGCTCTACATAAACTGTAAATGCTATGCTTGGGTCTGAATTCTTCATTAATTCAACTCCACAGGTCCATCTTAAACAGTATTTCTGAGTAATGACACCAGAAAGGTTATTTTGAGTGCTGGCCCTTTAAATCCAAATGAGCCACTACACGCCCCACCCCCTCCAGGTTGTTGACCATGTTCCGTTCAGCCACTTGTATTTGTTAATACAACCAACAACTGAACATTTTAGGCAGTTGGCTCAAAGTTTGGACATATTTTCTGCTGATAAACAATTATGTCGCACTCGCAGAAATGTTCATCAGAAGTCTTGACCTTATATGTGCAAATGTCGTGACGTAACTAGTTATAAAACACAAATTGAGAAGGAATTGAAACAGGTTGTAGAAATCCACTCAATTCTTGCCAAAATGAATATAAAGATAGCTTTTTAGCACCTGGAGGGTTCAAATTCAAACTTCTGGAACTATTAGGGTTCAAATACACAAGTAAATGAACCAAACACTAATAAAAGTGGGTTTAGCAAAATATGACCCCTTTGACTTTGTTGTTTTCTGATCATAACTTGGTTTTATACGAATGAAGCTTCTGCAGTTAGCTAATCCATTGTTTGTGTTACATTGAAAAGATTCCTACTAGAAACAAATGGCCCAGGGTTTAACAGTTTGAGCATCCAGCAGTAGTCTTTTAAGGTGGAGTTTTTTTCACTTGTTATTCACTGCACGAGGGGACGCTGCTAACCAATCTGTACACCTACAATACCCATATGATGATATACATATACTTTGACCATTATATTGTGTTATATTTTGGATATTCAAGTGATTTAAATAATGAATATGAATGAATATGCTGTAGTTCCTCCAAAAAGTAGGTGATGGTTGGACGTCAATCAGGTGAGCTCAAGCAGCACCGCATATATTAACCACTGGTAGTACATCTTTGTGGGCGTTTAAAAAATTTCTAATGTCTTCACAATGCTTCAGCATGATGTTATTGGTGCACGAGACAGAGTATGTCAGCAGAGAATTCAGTCTTTCAGTCCATCCTGGGACACATACCTGTTAACATACTAGAGAATGTGAACAAATACGTACATACAAACGCATCCTGAGTGTGTTCAGTGTTGCATTAGAGCGGTCTGTATGTGATCAAATTTGCCTGGTTGGATGTTAATGTAAGGTCTGAGGAGCCGAAGATGCAGTTACTGTGAGAAAATAAGGATAAATCTGAAAGAGGTAAAAAATGATTCATTCATGAATTCAAACAAGTTGCATTTTAGTGTAAGGCTGTAAATGTCTAATTGTCACAAATCGAACACTGTGGTTTGGTGAGGCATTGTGTACACATGAGAGATGGCATAAAAATTTGACTGTATTTACTAAAAAGCTGATTTGGATGCACGATTGAGCACTGCACATCCTCAAACAAATACACCTACACACACCAGCAGGGTTAGACTGAAGTTACCTCATTAAAATGAATCAAATGATGTGATACTGTAAATGCTATTGTACTAATGTATGAGTAAGAAAGATGAGTTTGTGATTATAATTTAATTAATACTTGATGACATTATCAATCTGAACTGAACAGGATGTGATGATTCATATGGTTCAGATATAAGACAAACTATAGACACATATAATGCTGTTCATTGATTAACCTCAGAAGTCCCCAGCTGCATTATAAGCAGCTTGTGCAACCTCATTACAGGAGGGGATGTTTTTCATTTCTTGAGACTTGCGTGTGACACGGTGGACAGCACAGCAACTGTGAAGCTTTAAATGGATCCTCTAACCTCGTTTAAGAGGGCTTCCCCTCCCCCTGACACTTGTGCCGCTGGCGTGTTAAGATGATAATGAATTTAAAGAACACTTATGACTAATATGTCAGGCTTTTACCCTTTGAGAGGCGACGGACTCGCTGGAGCCGCAGCTCCGGTCTGTCCTGGGCATCCGTCTCAGCCCTGCTTTATCCCCCAATGTGAGTCTGGATGAACGGGATAATGGGATGTCCAATCACGGAAATGTGATTTCCATTGACCGCAGCTTCGTAAGTGAGTCGTAGAAGGGTCTTAACAAATTGGATTTGGCCAATGGATGTGAAAAATACCGGGCCTCTGTATACATGTGTGAGTGTATCTGTGCTGTCTCATCCACACATCATCAGGACTGGTGGCAGCGGCGCGTCACGCCCACTTGGTTGCTGTAACCTGCTTGTTGTAACGGCAGTTTCATCCACAGTAACGATAAGAAACATCATCATCTTTCAATCATTTATCTGAGTTTTTGTATCATAACATAATGCTTCATGTCACAGATTACCTTCATGTAGTGTTACATTGTGTAACACTGCAGGTCCTAATGTGCATCAGTAAAGACCGGATAGTTTTTTTAGTTCAGACGTTAAGAGGATTTACATGACTGTGGTCTCCGTAGCTCATCATCCTAATCCACACGTCTTCTCAAGTTCGTCATAATCCCGTCCATATTCCTTTAAGACAGTGTAATGTTAATGGTTGCTGGTTTTGCAGACGTTGGTTTACTAGATACTCTGTTAATCTTCATCTGTTTTGCTGAAGAAGCACCAAACATTGGGGCTGTAGCCTCAACACCAACAAATAATTATTTCCAAAACATCACAGTAGGATGCACTTTGAAGCTCCTTAGGGTATCTGACCCAAACTCTAACGTGACTCCTGAGAAACACTTTTTCCAACTAAAAAGTGGAAAGAAGTAAAGTTTTGTTGTCACCTTGATATTGCCTTAGTGTTGATGCTTTGGGTTGTTTATATCTGACTCTATTCGTTAACACTGATTTATGGATTTCATCTCAGGGACTAAATATTTGATGGCGGCAATTTTGGATTTTAGTGTCTTACTCAAGGGCAAAAGGAAGCCTACCTTAGTGTTTGTTCCACTTGGCCATAGATAACAAGGCTTTGATTGAAAAGTGCTGACTGAGAGTCTGGGTAATTACCCAGCAACCACGATGGATTTTATAAGTTACACCCGCTGACGTCTGCCTTTCAGCTACACCCTGTAGAAATAAGAATATTCCTACTTTTGTCAGACATTCACTGATTTCTTCAGTCATCCATGAGGCTAATTACTTCATGAATAATTGTGTGTTCATATGGCTCCATCTATAAAAGGAAAATATATTTTTGTATAATTGTAGACTAAGTACATTAACAGTCTGCAAATCATTACGTCAGAACAGCCGATCATTAAACACAGAACTGATTGTTTTTTGTACACTTTGTCCAACGTATTCACACAGCAGGGTAGAGCTGACTGGTACTAGAAGCACACCCAGTTCAACTGACACTGGTTTCTGACAGCAAAATTAAAGCCATTGTGATTGTAAGGGTGGAAGTTTTATCTGTTTGGTTGTGATTGTGATTTTACTCCAGTGGAACATGTTGAAACAGTGAGAACATTTGGTGCTTGATGAGAAGGAAACAGTAGTTGCTTTTCCATTGGACATATGTGCAAAACTTTATAGATATTTACTAAATGCCAAAAAAACAGAAGTGCATAATGTCGTTTTTTCCATTAAATCACAAATGCGATGATTTGTTTATTTATTATCGCGAGATGACAGGAGAAGTCATTCCATAAACATGGTGACGCATGTAAATATTGTGTTGATTTACAGATATATTCATTATTATTATATATTACTCCTCTATTCCGTACTAAATTAAAAAATGATTCGGTTTCCTAGTGTGTCCACATATACCACGCCATGTTTCTTTTAAAACTGTTCTTCTTCGCTTGTTGTAATGTCCGTCAACATCCGTTTTTTTATTCATATGATGCTAATTGTGGAAGTTTTGGTGAAGTTGTTGTTTTTCCATTAGGTAAATTTTTTGTGCGCAAGCTGTTTTCACACAATTTGAGGGCCAATGGAAAAGCGACTAATGGTGCTGTACATATGTCGTTATAAGTTGATCCCTCTCATTTTTATGTACAAACTGGTTATTACAAACTTTGGCAGCTCTAGTAGTCACTTTCTGAATATGGTGAAGCCTTTGATAGTCTTTTGGAGAGATCTGTTGAAACACTACTGCAGTAGACAACTGTACTAGAAATAAATGCATGAATGTGTTTTCCTGCAAACGAAGGCCCTGTCTTTGACTCTGTAAAATGAATATGATTAAAAATGGGATCTTATTACTGTGTTTATGCGGCTGTATACTTTCAGACCATACTTGACTACAACACCAGTCTAATTTGATATTTCAAAAGTTAAGCCCAGTTGTTGAAAATATAATATTTACAGGTGAGGACATCAGTTGTGGTTGGCTTGCATTATTAGATTTTCATCACAAAGGTCCCGCTTTTTGTAATAACCATATGGATACCTTTATTACGTCATATGTTTGACCTAATATATTCAGCAATAATATGATTTCTGATTGCAATGTAAAGCTGCAGTGTTAATAGTGACGTTTTTTAGTATCATTAGGCAAAAACCCATAATTACCTTTCATCAAATTATGGTCAAGTGGTCTAAAAGGACCACTACGGTCTAAATCACATGTGTTTCAGACAAGTAGGGAGGTTAGTGACTGTAATTATCAGTCACTAATCAGGATCAACAAACCAAAATGAAACAACGTCCGGTCATCTGTATTTATATTTAATGTTTTGATTTGGACTGAGAGGGGAGATCTTCAGGTGGATGGTGTGTATTTTTCACTTGTGTTTTTTTTCTCCACCCTTATTTTAGCTTCTGCAGCTTTAAATTTACTGAGTTATCAAGCAACATGCACTGATTATGCATGTAGAAATATGTATTAAACTAGCATAAAAAACTGCTAAAACAAGAAACTATCAGCTTTCATTTTAGATGCTTTATCCCGTACCAGTCTATGCTCAGATGTCTAATGTTTTCCCCTTTGTTTAATTGGATCTCTCTAAATCCTGCTTAATCTGAACCTTTAAATTGCCACCTTTTTGTGATTATCTAATTGCACAGGCAGACATTACAATTTATGCAGCCCTAATAAAGTGAACTGCGTTAGTGAAGTGAAAATTTGTTACATGCAGTTGACTTACTACATAATGCATTGGTTTTAGACTTATCTGCAAATAAAATCAGATTTTTCTTCTTAATGCTGTGGCTACTGTATAGCAGTGTTTGCTCATTTTGTTCCGAGCAATGCTGCAGAAGGAAACGTGAAGCACTGATGCTGAGGTAGCTAATATATGTCTGTTGTGTTTGACATTTTGTCCTCTGGCTTTATTGAACAACTGTGTCATTGCGTTACGCCAGTGCGGGGTCACGGACAGTGTGAAATTACTGGAAATGGCTCTCCCCTAAAGCACTAATTAGTGAGTACTGAGGTTTTATAGCTTTCTGGAGAAGATTTCCGCTACAACAATTTTTGGCCTTGTTTACGCTGGTTTTCCATGGCAACTGACTTGCAGCAATTTTATACTTGATTGGGCGTTGGCTAGCAGCAAGAAGTTCTTTGTTTCTACATAGAACAGTGTTTTGTCTATTAACTCCCTGTCAAAACACAGGATCAACAAAAAAATGGTCAGTTATGTTTCAAACAATTGGCGTTGCCTTGAAGCACGGGGTTCATCAGTCCCTCATGTAAAGAGCACATTGTTAACTTGGTCTGAACCACTGCCGTTTTTGGACAGAACACTAGAAATATTGCACGATAAATTTTAATTTGGTTAATCCATATTCTCTTCAACAATGCTGAAGTATTCTTTTGACAGTTGGAAAAAAGAGAAACAGCAGCTTATATAGAAAAAGTATTGGTAAAAACCAGCAGCATCTAAATGCAATATGGCGGTCTTACTGTGTATTCTATTTCCATTGTGCTTTTTTCCTCCCTTGGCTGCCTTATCGACCTCATGTCAGGCTGTACAGCGGAGGAACAACAAGGAGAAGTGAAGCCCAAGTGGAGCCAGGCTTCTCTTACTTATTTATGTATCTATTTCTGTATTTATTCATTACTCTCTCCCCCTGCTTGGTGGTTCCAGGTTGTGGGATGTTTTTTGATCCAGCTGTGAGCAGCATGACAATTGTTTCTGTTATTTACAGTAATCGGACAAAACATAAAATGTATTAGGTCCATATTTCTGCTTTAGGCTGGATGTGTTTTAAAGCGCAGGTTTTTCTTGATAAATGACTTTTTGTTCCCTGGTAACAGTCTGTAAATGACTGTGGCAGAGATTCACAAAAGCAACATTTACCCATGGACAAAAACTGCCTGTTGAATTTATATCTGCCATGTGATGGGCTGTTAGATCTATATCCAGTGAAAATATTCAGAGCTCGTTGTTGTTTTTGATATTAAATTTGATCTTGGTCTCTTTTCTAGTACACCAACCCTCAATTAGAGAAACCTGAAATTTTCTTGTCCAGCTTTTTCAAGCAAATTTGTACCGTATTGTTCTGCACTTGTGGGATATTGCATATTGATTAGTAGAAGTAGTCGAGCTACATGATTTGGTGTAAAAGCACTATTGCAATCACTGGAGACACTATTGCAATTATGTTTTTAGTTAATACTTGGTTGGTTATCAAGGACAATGCACGAATTATTGATCATTTTATTGACTCAATGGTGTAAAAATAAAATATTCCAACAGAAGGGTTAATATTGCATGGTTTTCACAGGCGTCCTGTGTATTTTATAGCACTCTACACACACTGGACCATTGTTATGTGATTGTAATTTGATTAATAGTGCAGCTCTACTTAGTGTAGGGCCTGAATGTTGCTGTGGGCCATATGTGCAGGTTGGACTGGGCTGTATGTGCAGGATGTTGTCTTTAGAGCAGAGGAGGGTACACAGTAAACCCCACAAGCACCAGATGTTACACACTGCTTGTGATATGTCTCTCTCTCTGTCTCTGTCTCCGTTGCTTTCGCCTCCTCGTCCACTCCTCCTCCTTCACTTCCCTGCCGTCTGTCTGTCAGCACTTTCCCAGTGGTGGTGTGAGACATGGCGTCAGGGTGCCTGGGCTGCCAACTTCTGCCAGCTCACACTGTGACCTCCAGCCCCGCCACCTTAGCTCCATGTGCCAATGCCACAGCAGGTCACTGCTGGGGTTTACACTGAGGCGGCGCCACTGCCAAGAGGAGTCTCTTCTTGTGTTTGGGCTGTTTTGATGCATAACTCCTCCTACAGTATAATAGGAGAGGGGATTGTGATATTTTCAAAGCAACAGAAAGCTACAATTCCTTTTATTTCCAAGAGCGTGCAGAATGCAAAGCTTTTGAATAGTGTTGTATTATAATTCTTGTATTCAAATGCGTAAACCTGAGGTGAATACAGTTGTAGAAATGAACTTGAAACAGCTTTAAAGTCAAATACAGATTCTTAGGCCATTAAGGACATTTTTCTGATATTAGACTTCAGGTAACTAATATGCAAGTGTTTGATTAAACTTCTGAATTTAGTTCTTTGGTTGTGAAGTAGACGTGATTATTGTCCCCAAATTCATTTGTAGAAAAAGTATAAAGATTTGAAGAAGGTCTTCACAATATGAGGGATCTTAGATGTGGAGTGACTAAAGTCTGAAATCCAATAATACGAATTTTTAGCCTTAAAATGACTTGAATTTCTCTTACATCTCAAAAATTGAATGGATTTACTGCTTAGTTGAAGCCTGTTGAAAATAATGCGTTAGAATGCTACTGCCCTTGGTATAAGAAAATGCTCCCATTATGTGCTTTGTGTATAAGGACATTAGAGTTGCACAAGAAACTAGAACATAAAAGCCACCTGCTGTCAGCCAGTATTGTTGTGTTTTGTCAGTCTTAAGTTGCATTTATAATGACCTTAAATTTACCTTATTGGAACATACATACAATAAAGGCTGAATATCGACAGAGATACCAATAACTTTCAAGTAACAGCCAGCCCTAGTACAAATGTCATTTGTTACACAGGCATGGTGATATCATCTCGGTAAAGTTAGTATCCATGGCGTCGGTTGTGTGTGAACACATATTAGTTATCTGTGTGTCTGGGTCAGTGCGTCCGTGCTGCGGTCAGGGATGAAGGGCCAGTATTGACCAATGTAGGGATGAGCCAAGGATGAGATGATTGTCTCCGGCATGCACCCGGGTGATAAGAAGGCGGCTCATGTCCTTCTTAGCTATCAGGCCTAACAGTCATTCTGTACGAGGCCTCCGTCCTTCCCAGCTAACCCCAGCCTTAGGAGCTCCTTAGGGAGCGCTGACTCAGGTGACTGGGTTTTAAACACCATCCCCTCTCCCTCCGCCTCCATTCCAGGGCTTGAGTGTGACCTTGCCTCCACCCAGAGATAGAGTGAGGAGGAGGAGGGGGGTGAGGGAGGGCAGAGGTGGGTGTGGATGGGGCTAGGCCCTCATTAGTCCAAGCTGAGGCGGGACAGCTCAGGAAAAGTGCACTAATTACCCCACTAACAATGTCCTTGCAGTTCATGGCTTAAAGCGGCCCGTTCGCCATGGGATAATAAGCCCATAACCTCCCTGAGAAGTTCAGGATGGCATTATCATGATCACTTTGAGTGATGGGCAGATTGTGGTGTTACAATGGCACTACTGATGGATGGATTTGGCTGGAGTTTCTCACAGTGGAGTGTGGAGCTTCAGTCTGTGTTGTATATTTAGTTGGAGTCGCTGGGTGACGCAGATACATTATTATATGGCTTAAAGCACAATTAAAAAAACCTTCTCTGTATCTCATTTTCTTTTTGAAGAAAACCATTGGGCTTCAGACGGCGATAGCTACTAATTTTAGCAAGTAAGGTTCTGAAAAAGAGTCTGTCATTAGTCTGAAAAGTTTGCAGTCTCAATCCAATCAAGCATCTCTTTGCTTAGCAACCGGCACGGACTGTTTTGTCCGAGACCGTCTTCTGAGTCATTGGTTCTCTGTGACTGAAAGGTGACTGGTGAAGCCAGCATTAAGCCCTCCACGCTAACCTTCATCTTTTCTGTTAGCGTGTGGAAAACAGCTTGGCGACCGACAGCCTGACATTACAGCAGCAGCCTGTAATCATGGGACTGTAAAAACCCAAATCCAGCAGCCGCAAACAGTGTGGCCTCGTCATAGTGGTGGCAGCTAAGAACCATTCACCGCTTCTGTCCCATAAACTCTGCTTGCCTTGTCATACCAGACCCCCTTCATAGATGGCTCTGCTTTCAATAAAGTTGCCAGTTAAACCTATAAACAAGATTCCCACAGACACGAGAAGGTGCTGATAACATCAATACTATCAATATAACTGTTGATTTAAGGTTTTTTGGTGTATAATATAATATTCTACACCAAAATTTAAGTTCACATGGACTTTAACAGGATTCGGAGCCATTTCATAGCTTGTATGTCATAGTCAATAAACACTAAACGCAAGTAAAAGACTAAATTTTTAAATCATGTCCCGATGTTACCACACAGTCTGTTCACCATTACTTTGTGACTACACTCCGAGTGAAGGCCTGCTACTGCACCACTGCCCTCAAACACTAAGCACCTATTTCCCATCATTATGGTATTTAATGCGATCAGGATGGTAATCAGATTGTAAATAAAATACCTCAATGACACAGTTGTGTGGGTGCACTGGTGAGAGGAGGTTAGAAAGGCGACCGGCGGAGCATTTGGAAGGGCAGCGTGGCCTTATCCAGATCTGGGTCTAATCTGTTAACCCTGCTGCTCCTCCTTTGGGCACTGAAGGGCAGGACAGGGTATTTCACAGACTCTTGCTGGCAGTTTTGTTGTGAACAACCTCTTGTTGACGTGTGTAGGCATGGCAATTGAAGACCATTTCAGTAATTGGTAGTTTCAGATTTAGTGTGTGTGAAATTTTTAATGCTACAGTCACAATATTTAAATGAGCTGAGGGATAAATTGATAGATTTAACATGTGTCATCTGATGAAATATTCTCTGTCTTTTATTACTATTCAATTGCCACGTTCCTCTAAAACAGCTGTTGGCCGCTGCAGTTTAAAAAGAGTCATAATCAGGTTTTAAGCTGCTAAACTACTTAGGAGTTGTGAATATGTTCGTTAATACATCTTAGTGTGGAAGATGAGAAGGGATGAGACCCAAAAGTGCTGGATGCGGTAGTCTGTCAGAGTGTATTACACACCTCAGAGCTAATAGCCAGTTGACAGGACTGCCACTTGTAGCTGCAGAGTCTGTGTGGAGGTAAAGCAACAGTGGCGTCTGCATGGAGGATTTCTGTTGTAAGTGTATGATTGGCTGTCATGGATGGATCTGCTCCATGTTTGTTTGGATTACAATGTGGAATTTAGTTACTCGGAGGCTGACTGTATGGTAAAAGTGCTCACTATCTCCCTTTCCTTGTGTGTATTTGTGTGTTCCAGTCGTGACAGTGACCTCTCTACAATCATCTCCAACCTGCACCACACCAGACAGCACGGCATGCCCGAGGGCCAGTCAGCCTCTGAACACAACAGCAGCAGCACCGGACACTCAGGTAGGCCCCCCCGTCATGTGTTAACACTGTCAAAGGGTAACGACAGTATAAGAACAGTGAGTGAGTTGAGGAACAGCCTGAGCACAGTGTTATAAATGTGCTTTCCTTCTCTGTTGTGTTTCTCCTCTTTCTTTTTTCATCCTTGCTGATGTTCTATCCCCTTTACTTCGCCTGTAACATATGTAATCATTCCATTACCCATTTAATTTACTCTAATTTGTGTGATTGAGGGAATTTAACATAAGCTTATTACTCATTCCTGAAGGTCGCTCTAAAGTTGATTACTTAATGTTCTTCCCACATTTCCTGCCGCACTCCAGGATTTTTGTTAAACCCCCTGTTTTAAATTACCTCTGAATAAATAGCTTTGTTTGCCATTAATCCAGTTTCATGTGAGCAGAAGAAACACGGTGTGTGTGCTAAGCTAAGAGCTTTTCCTACAGCTTATAGACAGAACACAGACAGCATTTAATCACGGCTATTTGTCAAGTAGGTTGTATGAGGATATTGTGCAGCTATCAAAGACATATGGTTGTAAAACTGCCTCTGGATATCACTATTCAGTATTCATTGTACTGTGGATGTTTCTGCCACACTGGCTTAGTTGCACCTGATGTCATTACATATGTTTGTGAGGTACAGCATCCCAACTGTCTTGTACGTTTTCCCTTTATTGCTGAAAGTTTTGAAACGCTGATGCTGGTCTTGAAGTCCTTAGTTTGGTGGGTGGGTATCTGTATTTTTAACTCATCAGTCAGTGTTTTGGATCTTGTAGTATATATAGCATCATATTGTTTGTTTGTTTGTTTGTTTTCTCAGTTGACTTTCTCATGTTGCAACCAGTTTCTATGTAAGTGAATGTATAATTTCTTTAGGTTTTATTACAAAATAAAGGTGAGTTTTTCTTACAGGACATATGCTTGCCAATGTAAATTATTTCTAGAGAGTCAGTACCGTATAATATGTACTTTATGTCTAACTTATGAAAAGAACCTAAGTGCTATTCTATGACCAACCTTCCCCTCACTAACTATATTTATGTGAACATCTCAGTCATTAACGGTACATACACAATACACAATTTCCTGTTTGGTTAATAAAGTATTCTGAATCTGAATACAATAATAGTCTAAATTTAATACAGGTTGTGGAAATGGGGTGTTGTTTTCACATTACAAATTTGACCTTTTTCTCACTGTATGTTGATGATATTCAAATTTTAGGAGCATGCTTTGGACATGTATACAATGCATTTTGAATATCCATCTGAGTTTTGGATTTTCCTACACTTAATGCTCAGTTCAGTACATTATACACAAACTAGCAAGCAAACAGTTTGTAGGGCGAGGGTAGAGATGAACGCCCAAAGAACGGCCCACATTTCTGGTCAAAATGAGAAACACACCTACTTTTAAACAAAAAGAAAGACTTGGATATCAACAGGTTTTTGTATTGAGCAAATATCACAATGCCAGCCTCTTTAAGAAGGTGGTTGAAGGAATGAAATATGAATACTTAAAAGGGGCGTTGCCATAGGACGTATATTAATCGGAATATGCACGGCTGCATGTAAAAATGGAATATTTTGTTCATGTAAACACAAATGCAGTTGCCCTGGTTTCGACCCTGTCTCTTCTTATCCCATTAGCTGGAGGCACAGCAAGTGGCATAATCAGTGCAGACCCAACACCTCCATAGCCTCTCTCTGTGTGCTCATCCCCTCTGTCTGCCAGATTAATTGTCCATACGGTGGCTGTGATATCAGGCAGGGTGGGTGGAAGGTGGAGGGTATTAGACTGCTCAACAGTCAGCCCAACCAGTGTGCTAAGATCCCAGTTTGGGACAGATTTCCACCAAAATACCAGTTAATTGGCTGCTAAAGTTAGCTTTGAGCTTTCAGTTGTAATAATAGAGAAAAAGATAAAAGGATGGATACGGATGGGATGATGAAGGAGGAGGTGAGCAGCATGCGACCTGAGCCAGAGGGGGTCCAAGACCCTAAAATCTGTCCGTTTGAGCATTAAAGGGAGATTTAACAGGCTACGTAAGCAGGTCGCTCAGTGTCTGTAAACAAGTCCAATCCGATCAGCCACTGGCTCTGATTCAGTCTGCCAGTGAAATTAGACGCACACATTAACAAACACACAATTACACACTAATAAAACATTGTTATACAGATGCATGCCCACACTAAATCAACACGGGTTCAACTTTGTGTCCAAACGCATTGGTGGGTGTGATATCTATAAAGTTTTAGAGCGGTGGATTATTTGACTTGGAGATGTACGAGGTGCTAAACACAGCTGTTTATGGTTTGAGTTTACTTTGTGCTGTCTGTCAACTCTCATATTTGACTTATCCTCTGAAAGAGTTCAACAACGAACAATGAGCAGTAGAAATAAAAATAAAGTCTATGTATTAAATACAGTGATTTAAATGGGAGCGAAATTAAGGAGAAGACAAAGACGAGACGAAAACAGAGACTGATGCAGTGATGGAAGAAACATTTGGAAACAGAGACAGAGGAAAGAGAGATGAATGAGTGCGGTGGCGGTATCAGGGGAGGGCAGGCGGCAGCTATGGCGGCGGACGGCCCTGTGTGTAATTGTGTGTGTGCGTGCATGTGTGTGGGTCAGGAGGAAAGGGAAGCAGGCTTGCCGGGTCGTCTCTGCGCCGGAGTGGGCCGTTAATTAAATCTGAGGGACAGACAGGAGGGCTGCCTCCCTCCTTCCCCTCCCCTCTCCATCCCTCCCTCCCTCGTTCGCTCTCTCGCTCCCCAGCCGCTGGCTATTCGGAGGCTCTGTGAGAAGTGGAGGGAGGGAGGGGGAGGATAGAAGGAGGGAGGGAGGGAGCAGGGGCGCCGACGCTGAGAGTCTGGCTGCCTGTAGAGACTGTAAACCGTGGCTCTGCGGTCAGACCGGAGACTCAAACAGGCAGATAAGGTGTTTTTGGACCGCCACTCTCTCTCTCCTCTGCTCGCTGCTCTCAGACTCCCAGAGGCAGTTACAGCCTGTTGGTGTGTGTGTGCGCACGTGTGGTTGGGGGTTGTAGCAGTGGTTTTGGGCTTAAGCACATTTTTGTGTGTGTATTTGTGCATGTGCACCTTCCCGTGTGTGGTTCTAAATGCCTGGTTTTAGATGTTTGCTTGCGTGTGAATCTGCAGCCCAGCGTGTTTGTGCAAGACACAAATGAGAATTGCTTTTAAAGTATTACCAGCCAGTTATTACATGATTAGCACAGAGCAGCAATTGTAAACAAAAGTGAACAGTCCAGGATTTTTGATGATTCTATTAGTTTAGTGGAAAAACGAAAGTCTTGGTAGAACATCCCACTATGTGATAGGGATAGAATCAGACTGCCATAACAGAACAGACAATAGGGTTCTTTTCATAAAAAATTAAGAACTTAAATCCCTCGATGACAAAATTACAAATAAAAATAATAGTTCTTATAGTTTTTCTTATAGGACACCTGAAGGAATAAAAGAAGTTTTAAAATAGACAGCTCAAAACTTTCTGTTGTCTTTTATGTCTGTGCCATACTATCAGTCACAGTTTGGTGCATTTATACTTTAATTTAGATTATTTTATGCATTTCTTTGTAGGAGTTGATATTTTGGTGTGTATAAAACTGCACACCAAGGCAAATTATGTTCAGTTTTTAGTTTTGAAGTGAAAACTATTTCAGTGTAAAAATTAGTGAGGGAAATTCTGAAAATGCTGCTTGTGTAGAATTTCACCCAAACATTTTAATGATGCTTATAAAACTTTAATGGCCTTTAATAAGCTGTGAACAGGGTGCTGAGCATTGTTTTGATAAGAGTATTAATATGCATAGTCTGGCATGAACGGTTGCTTAGCAACAGTCACTGTAAGCGGAAGAAGACAGATGAATGCTGGGATGCCTGAAAAAGTAACAGGACATTATCATTTACAGAGTGAACATGCATCAGGAAGTTTCATTTATAAAAAAAAATGTTTAATAGGCTACTGTATGTTATGTTCCATTTAAAAACACCAGGTTAATATAGACCTATGTGTCTCATTTTATTTTGATGAATTTCTAAAGTTTTTAAAAAGTTAACTATTATGTTATTGGCGTAATCGGATGAAATTAAATGTTACTTCCAACCACAACTCTACAACTGAAAATGTATCTTATTAGTTTTTCATGTGTTATGCAGTTATGGTTGTTTATGTTATTTACCTTAAAGGCAGTTATATTTCAAACCCCAGATTCCTACTCTTCCCTTTTTTTATTCTTTTCCTCCTCTAGTTATGTATGTTTTGCCTCCTTATTTCCTAATTTCTTCTTTCCTGTTGAAATGAGATAGAACAAGACAAACATTGTCACTGTTTGAACATTTGCACATGCTGACAGTGGTGCATCCTCCCCTCAGCATGAGCAGAAGTGCCTCTCTACCCATCTCCATCACCCCCATCCATGCACCCCCCCCCCCACCCCCCCACCCCCTCACCCAGCTGCATCGGCCCGTAAGCCAATCAATGGCAGGGCTTTCAGGGCCGGCGGAGGCCCCGGCGCACGGAGGGGGGATCAATAAGTTATTAGCACCATTCTGTCAGCTGTAATGTGGAGATTGATCGGGGGGCTGCGGCTGGCGGCCCACCCCACATCCCCGCCTGTCACTACCCCCCCCCACACCCCCACCCCCCTCCCCTGCACAGCCCCACACCCGGCCTGATAAAGATGACAGATTAACGGAGTAAGAGAGGAATTAAGGAGTCTGGCTGTCTGAGCTGTCACCACGCTCCATGGGATGGAGAGAAGAGAGGAGGAGGACTAAAGTTTGAGGGAGGAGAGGAAATCAGAGACTAAGAGAGGAAAAAAACAGCTCCTTGCCTGATGGTGAGCCCTGGTAGTGTCACATGAAAGAGAAGTGTTTTAGATCCTGCTGTTTTCTTTCTTTCTCTTTTTTTCTGTTCTCATCCCTCTGTCCCCACAGCAGGAGCTGTGACAGATAAAGACGAGGTTAACTCGTAAGAAAAAGCTGCGGCAGAGTCTCAAAAATGTTGTGTTAAACTTGACCTCTTAAAAAAAATGACCGGCTGACCAGAAAAACAGTAACAGATCAGGATATCCTAGCAACTAGTGCTATTCGCCCCCAATTATTGCACCATTTGACAGCTCAGATTTATTGCCTTCAAGCTAAAATATGACTCCGTAACCACTAATTCCATAGCAATATTAGCAATAAGGTGATAGGGAAAGGCCTGGGGTAGTAAAGTTGACTGTAAGCCCTGTTAGTGGGAGTAAAAGGGTTAGCTAGAAGAGCCCAGGGTTCAGCATTAAAAAGGAGCGCTGGTGCTCTAAGAAGCCCCATTTAATTGGCTTTAAAAGCTTTCCGCCCTCAAATCTCTGGCCCTCGGGCACTCGCTCAGGAGACGCAGTGTCTTGAGTGAGGTCGGCTCAAGAGACAACTCAAGTGTGTGTGTTTGATCATGAGTCTCTAGGTGTGGGGGTAAGCTTGTGAATGTGTGTGTTTGGTGGAAGAGGGAGTTTAACTAATGGGGTTTCTCTCTCTTTGTTATTACACCTTTAATAGGATAGATGGAGACTTTTTAAAGGAACACTGAAAGAGACTGACTGAACATTATTTGGAAATGGGGGGGGGGGGGGGGGATAAGATCATAAATGAGACAGGGGAAACTGAAAAGTGTCGTGTGTGTGTGTGTGTGTGTGTGTGTGTGCATGTGTGCTGGTCCATTAACCCCCCCTCTTTGCCCTCCCACCCACACTATCTCTTTGGGGTGGTATAGGGAGTGGATCTCCTCAGGACCTGAGAGGCAACATCAAACACTGGATCATTAGTGAACCTCCTCCCTCTCTCTTTCTCTGTTGCTCTCTTCTTTCTCATTTACTCGTTCACCCTTTCATCAACACTAGGGCTTTTTCTTCTTCTTCTTCTTCTTCTTCTTCTTCTTCAGCAGTCCAACAAAATCCTCTGAGTCCTCTTTAAATCTTTCACTTTCCTCTCACTGTCTATCTGTGTCTTGTTATACAGAAGAAAGACCATAAGTTGGGCGGTAGGTTAAAGGTTAAAGGCCAGACTCTTACTTCAGCTTTACAACTCTGTTGTTGACTGTTTGCCCGTCGCCATGGTAACAACAATATCAGTAGTGGACACATGACAGAAATCGCCAAATGTTGTTTGCTTGCTACGAAATTATTTTTTTTATACCCCTGTTTATTGTTTCTCCGTGCTGTTTACACATGCTGTGCAAATGATGAAAAATTGCTTTGTTGAAAAAGAGAGACAGAGGGAGAGAAGAACAATTCTCCTTGAGGGTGGAAAAAAACACACCCCCATCCCTAAAAATATGCACATAGAAGTGAGAGAGAAAGTGATGTAGGGTGGTGGTGGTGGGGGGGCAAGGGAAGCAGTTGCTGTTGTGGCTTGGCTGTCTGTGTGAGGAAGAAAGAGAGAAAACAGAGGTGCATGAAAGAAAAAAAAAAAAGAAAAGACAGAAGAAGAGATAGAGCAATGACAAACGGCTTTTTCCTTCCTGCTGGCACTGCATGCAATGTGCTCTGCATCCCCTCCCTCTCTGATTAGGCCTGTATTGATTTGAGGTGTGTTTGAGGAGGGGGTGGAGGTGAGGCGGCGGGCGGGCGGGAAGGAAGAGAGGGATGAGAGGGGAGGAAAGGAGGAGGAGACAGTAGGGGGTGCTGTAATTGTACACTAGATGCTCCTCTTTGGTGGCAGGAGAGGAGGTAGAGGGGAGGAGGAGGATGAGGATGAGGAGGAGGAAGAGGAGGAGGAAGGGAGGGTGTTAATGGGAGAAGAGAGAGCTCCTGATGGGAGGATGGTTCCAACACTCATAGAGGAGGAAGGAGAGGGAAGGAAACAGATGGAGGAGTGAGACGAGAAGATCAGAAGTATGTTAAGGAGACAGAGAAGGAGAAGGGGACGTGGCCGATGTGGAGAAATAAAAAGTAAAATAAATAAAGACATGATATAGACATAATGTAGGCTGAGAGGAATTTCTCGAGAAACTGAGAGGCTCTGGTGCACTTTTAAGTTCACTCTGAAGCTTTTGTGCCAACATCTGGAAAAAGAGAAGAAAGAGAAGAAGAGGGAGAGGAAGAACAGTGATAACACTTGAGGACAGGCTGTTGGAAAGGAGTGCTGGACGAGACACTGTGAGACAGAGTCCTCCCCTCACCCTTAGATAGACAGACACACACACACACACACATACGCACACGTAAACGAGCTAGGCAGATCTGTCATCCACGGCAGTGCAGGCCCCTCTCATCTTTGACAGAACAGGCACATCTCCAGACGCCCGTGGCTTGCTTCACTCGCTCTGTTTCTCTCTTTCTCTCAACCTATCACAGTTTTCTCCTTGGCTCTTTCCCTCTTTCCCTTTCCTTGTTCTGCATTTCCAAAGCAGCCATCATGTATACAGGTACACACAGAGCAAAGAGGCTATATCACACTTTTACTTGACTCTTTCACTTATGCACTTTTCTTTTTCTGTGTGTTTGCAGATGACCTTCTAGGCAAGAGGAGAAGCTTCTCTCCCAACAGCAGCAGCGAGTGTCCCACTGATAGCAAGAAGTCACGTAGCGTTTCCCCGAAAGGTAAGATGGTGTGTGTGTAAGGTGTGTTTGTGTTTGGTGGTGATACAGTTCCACTCAGACGTGCAGCCTTTTTTCTGAAGGGTTAAAGGGGGGAAAAGAAGAAGAAGGAGGCAGGGAGGGAGGGCGATGAAGGTGGTAGAGGCTACAGAGCAAAGGAAAACATGAAATTATATGCTGTTGGTTTAGCTGCTGGTGGTTGCATTGTCAGACCACATGAAAACTCATTCATATGAATCGGGCTTCTCTGAGAAGGCACAGTGAGTGGTCATGCAGGGCACTTAAAGGTAGAGGAAGCAATACCTGAGGAAGACTGTTGATATTTGAAGACAACATCCAAAGAAACACACGCCTCCCTTCAGCAGCTCCACCTCCTACATTTAGATCCCTTCTATCATATGCATGAAAAGAGCCTCTTGGATCACAGTATAGAGGTGTATTGGATTAGAATTGTTTATCCAACCTTTAAACAGCGAAAAAATTGGATGCAGCACCTGGAAAAACATCAAACACAGTCATATACATATACGCAAATAGAGGCTTTTGGACCAAACAGTTCTGTGAAGTCCCTGAGAGCTTTTATTTTGGCTTTTTTTTTTACTCAATAATAGCAATATACGGAACTGACATAATACCCAGGTAGCAGCTGGTTCTTCAGTTGTTAACGTCTGCTCTTTGACAAGTTCAGATCACGTTGAATTTCCTGTGTTGTGTTCAAGCTCAATAAAGCCTAGACTTAACTGTCAGTCAACAAGTTTTGTGCTTCTCCATCATTTTGTAAGACTAGAGCTGAGCGGTAAAGTTAAACCCGGTTATGCTAGTGTCTTATAATCTTGATTAAATTTGCTGTAC
The DNA here is from genome assembly GCF_902148855.1 of Sphaeramia orbicularis. Lineage (NCBI taxonomy): Eukaryota > Metazoa > Chordata > Actinopteri > Kurtiformes > Apogonidae > Sphaeramia > Sphaeramia orbicularis. The sequence continues at coordinate 15,603,495 of NC_043963.1, read as the reverse complement.
TTGACACTTAAAGGAGTGATACTTTGCTTTTTTAAATGGAGTTATGCATTTTACAACATTTCCCTGTGATCTACATAAATTGTAAATGCTATGCTTGGGTCTGAATTCTTCTTTAATTCAACTCCACAAGTCCATCTTCAACAATATTTTTGAGTAATGACACCAGAAAGGTCGTTTTGAGCGCTGGCCCTTTAAATGAAAATGAGCCACTTCATGCCCCACCCCCTCCAGGTTGTTGGCTGTGCTGCTCTGTCCCGTTCAACCGACAACTGATTATTTTAAGTAATCGGCTCAAAGTTTGGACATATTTTCAGTATGGACTACAATCGCTGCTGCTGATAAACAATTATGTCGTACTCAGAGAAATGTTCGTCGGAAGTCTTGACCTAATATGTGCAAATGTTGTTACCTAACTAGTTATAAAACGTAACAAATTAAGAAGGAACTGAAACAGGTTGTAGAAATCCACTCGATTTTTGCCGGAATGAATATAAAGATAGCTTTGCAGCACCTGGAGGGTTCAAATTCAGACTTTTTGAACTATTAGGATCCAAATACACAAATAAATGAACCAAAGACTAATAAAAGTGGGTTTAGCAAAATATGACCCCTTTAAGGTTTCTCCTGTGATGGGACAATACCCTTCCAGAAAGAGGAGCTGAAAACAGACCCTCAAAACTGCATTCTAAGAATTGCAATTATCCATAAAAAAACCTGGAATTTCCTGACAGTTCTTAGAAGTACGAAAAAGTTCATACCATCTGAATTTGCCTAATGTCACCAGAAAGACTTAAGTCTATTTTTTTTTTTTTTTTAGTTTATTCCAAACATACACTTTAATTTGCCTTAATAACACGAGTAGAGCATAAATAACAGACGTTGATAAAACACACCTTGACAAGATAATGCCTCTGTAGTGATGCAATCCGGTTACCGTCGTCTATTATTCATATCTTTCTTATGTGGCGTGAAACCGGGCGCCCGGCGTGGAGCCAGTGTGACCACTGTCCTGTCCCTCCGGGCTGCTGAGGAAGACTTCCTGACTGATGCATTATATAGCAGGCGAAACCAAGGGCAGCTCACCACACATCCATCTCGGCAGATACACACAAACACACACAATCCAGGAGCGCACAGCGAGCCAAATCTCATCTAACCCCGTACACACTCACAGTATAGACATCTAGTTTAGACATACATAGACATATTATTGATTATTAAACATATCAGCGATTTTGCAAAGCTTAAATTGTGTAGAAATAGATTAGAGCCTATTTGTTTGCGTGACCTTTGACCGACCGCTGTCCTGCCCGGAGCCTTCTAGGTCTCTGTTCAAGAGAAGCACTCATTCCTGGCCATTATAGTCTTACTCAGACTGAACATGGCTTCTGAAAGATGTATGGGTTTATGTAGGAGTGTATTTGTGTGAGGGCGAGTGTGTAGTGTGTAGTGGCGTCCTTTTAAGGCAAATGGCGTGCGTTTTTATTTTGACTTTGTGGTCTTGTGTATCTCAGAGTCTGTGTGGTTTTGGCTTTTAAAGCAAACAGTCCCCGTTTATGCCTTGTAGATATTCCTCCTTTGCTGAGTATTTGCATAAGGGAGGCAGATAAGGAAGATAGTGTTTAGAGCAAGTGTGTATGCGTTTGTGTATGTGCCACCCGCCGCCCGGAGAAGTGCGTTTAAGCCTTTTCAAAACACTGTTGATCCAGTGTCTTAACCTTGATCTCTGTCCACACCCAAACCCTGACACTGCACCTGAGTGTGTGTGTTATCTTTGCATACTACATCTTCTTGCCTCTGAGTTTGGCAACAGATACTATCCCTTAATGACAAATGCAGGTGGAGAAATAAATTGAGAGCGAGCGAGCGCCGGAGAGGATAGTGGATGGATAGAGCCGCAGAGGTTGGCTGCCGCTGCGTAAATGATGTCTGTTTTTCTTTCTGTTGCGAAGTCGGCACCCCCGCTGTGTTTAGAGAGCGAGAAAACTTTAGACAGGCACAGACTAGTTGCGCACACACACAAACCCATGCAACCGCATACACTGGAGGACCTTGGGTGGATTAGCTGGAGCTTGGCGGTGGAGACAGGGATGCTTGCGTGTTTGCTTCCTCCCCCGCCAACACCACCTCTACCCCACCTCCGCTCCTCAGCGCCACTCCTGCTCGCCTGCCCGGGGCCAGGCTCAGGTTTCAATAAGAAGAAGGGAGGTAAAAATAACCCCTGCTTTCCTCTGCTCCTGCCTCCTGCCTCCTCCCACCTCCTTCTCCTCATCCTCTTTCTCCCACTTCTAACTCCCCAACCACCTCCCCGTTTCCCCACCACCACCCTCACCTTAGATCATGTTACTATTGACAGAGAGAGGGAGGAGGGAGGTCAGAGAGAGAGATTAAGTGTGGGGACTGACAGCTAGATAGATATCATACACCACATCATCTTCACAACACCTTAAACACAGCACAGTGTTACTGCACGCCAACACACACACACACAGTAGCCAGCTGAGAGTTTTTGTTCTTTCTTTGTTTTTTCTCATAGTCTGCACTGGATACTGTTTAAAAAAAACCATAAAAACAGCAAAACAACCCTCCTCATAACCTCTCGTCCCATGCTTCTGTTAGCACTGCTACATTTTCCGTCAGAGAAGTGGTGAGTTCACGCTAGGGTCAGGCTCAGGCCATTAACAATGCATGCCTGTGTGTGTATAGCTACATCTGAAAAGGCTTCCACTCCATAAGTGCCCCGTCCGTGATGAATGCGTGTACATGTATACGTTTTTGCTGACTTGTTAGTGAGATTGTATGTCACAGAATGTGGTAATCATCATCATATAATGTGAGTTAGTAGGTGTATTAAAAATAATCTCGATAATTTATTCTTTTGGGTTAGTGTTTACAATGGCTGTGTGGGCTATTTTTCATAGACACATTAAAATGGGCTGATGTGGGTGATCACTGATGTACAGTCGCGGAAAAAAGTATGAGACCACCCCTTGTTTTCTTCAATTTCTTGTTCATTTTAATGCCTGGTACAACTAAAGGTACATTTGTTTGGACAAATATAATGATAACAACAAAAATAGCTCATAGGCGTTTCATTTCAGAGCTGATATCTATCCATTTTCCATGGTTTTCTTGATAATAACCAAAATCCCTTCAGTTCTTACATCAATAGCTATGGCATTGTACTGGCAAAACAGTGCTTTTAGGCATTCCATGTTTTCTATTCTGTGTGTTTTAGTCACATGATACGCACAGGAGTTGGTACGTGATTGTATAACCATTGTTTTTGATGACTTTTGATGGTCTAATAATTTTTTCCGCGACTGTATCAGTATGGGTACCTGTTTTCCAATTAGCTGATACCAAAAGATGCCTAGTTTCTTAATTTAAGCTGTGTATGTGTTTATTTCTTTGTAGTTATTCACATATATAAGTGAAATCGGGGACTTGTTCACTGATGTTCGACTCATTGAAAATGAACTTGTAACTCTTAATTTATTTAACTGCAAAACTGAGAGCTGATGTCCTGCCCTTCTGCTCGTGCCCCATGGGACTTCAACGCAGGGAAAAAACTGCAAGCAGTGTCAATTTTTCCCCCCAGATGATTTATACTATTATTTACATATGATGTTTGTCATTTTACAAGTCTAGAATCTCGCAGTTTGCTGTAAAAACTTTTATCACACTATAATAATAATACAATTTTATTTATAACGCACTTTTCGTTCAGTGAATCTCAGACAGAGAGAGAGATGAAAATACGTAGGCAGAAAGTCTACACACCCCTATCTGCAGAGATCTCATCATTGTAAGGGTCTTTCTTTCAGTTTTTTTTTTTTTTTTTTTTTTTTTTTACTTCCCTTGCAAAGAACAAAGTGAAGTGTGCCAAGTTTTCAACCTTTTGGTGGTGCTGTTGATGACATATATCATTTGTATATAATAACAGATGCAGTCCACTGAGCTGTTCCACACAAAACTAGTTGTTACTTTACTATTTTTACAACTTGAGATTGTCTTGACTTGTAAAATTATATTTTAAATTGTATATGGAAATGGGTGGCACAGCTGGTGTTGGCTCTTCTTTTATTTAGCTCTTGTCATTGGCTGATATTGATATTTTTTCCCAGCATTTAGTCTCATGAAGCATAACGGAAGGGGCGGGACTTCGGCTCTCTGTGCCTCACATCCACAACATATATTTGTCAGATGTGTTTGAGAGATGACTGAAAAACTGTGACATTGACACTGGCTGATGCCGTCAACATAAAATACTTTTTCTTTCCTAATATCGGTATTTGGCTTTGACGCCAAAAATCCACTGGCCTGCATCTAAAATACACCTGTTTCTGCATCATGTTCCTGAATACCTTAGTTTGTGTTGTTGTTGTTTAGTGCGGATACGGTGTAGAGGAAACTAAACTAATGCTAATTTCCTGAACAGCAGTGACGAATATTAGACCTCACTAATATGCTGTATGTTTACACCTAGCATCCCCATTACTCTGGCCTTTATGATCCCTAAAATGGAGACTTTTGGAAATTCTACTGACCCTCATTTAGTTTGTAAACTCCAATGCTGTGTTGTGTGAATGGACCGAAATGGAGACTTTTGGAAATGATGACTAATGACGTTACGATGTATTCAACCCTGATTCATTGTGACCCTTTTTGGAAGGAAACAAGACATCAGCCTTGACAATCAGTTATCAGCTCTGATACTGAATTACAGGCAATTCTGTGTTGGTTGTCTCTTTCCAGCAGCTGTTGTGTTCCATTCTGCATTTTGTCGTGCTACCACTGACTCATGTTCGCAGCAAGTGAGCTGTTATTGTGCAATTTGTGACGACTCCCCGTGTCCAGCGCCATTATCAGTCCTTGTGTTTGATGCATGTTGGAACAGAGATTATTTATAAAACTTTGCTAAAATGCTTATTTTCAAATGAGAACATATTCGGGTCTATGCAGAGGAGGTGACTGTTTACATTACCAACCTGCTTACAGTTTTCTGTCTTCAGTTTAGTAGTGTCCAAAAATGCCATTTTCAGTTTTAGTCTTTAGATTCCTTAAAGGGGTCATATTTTGCTAAACCCACTTTTAATAGTGTTTGGTTCATTTATTTGTGTATTTGGACCCTAATAGTTCATAAAGTTTGAATTTGAACCCTCCAGGTGCTGCAAAGCTATTTTTATATTCATTCTGGCAAAAATCGAGTGGTTTCTACAACCCGCTTCAATTTCTTCATAATTTGTTACGTTTTTCAACTAGTTACGTCACAACATTTGCACATATAAGGTCAAGGCTTCCAATGAGCATTTCTCTGAGTAACAATAATTGTTTATCAGCAGCAGCGGTTGTAGTCCATACTGAAAATATGTCCAAACTTCGAGACGATTACCTTAAATGTTCAGTTGTTGGTTGTATTAACGAACACAAGTGGTTGAACAGGACAGAGCGCATGGTCAACAACCTGGAGGGGGTGGGGTGTGAAGTGGCTCATTTGGATTTAAAGGGCCAACGCTCAAAACGACCTTTCTTCTGTCATTATTCAAAAATAGGGTTGAAGATGGACCTGTGGAGTTTAATTAATGAAGAATTCAGACCCAAGCAGAGCATTTACACTTTATGTAGACCACAGGGGAATGTTTTAAAATGCATAATTCCATTTAACAAAACAAAATATCACTCCTTTAAAAAGCTGAGACCCCTGGCTGCCATTTGCAGTGATTTGAAGCTGTATGGTAAATGATATGGGGGAGAATATGGACCTCCATTAATGCATAAGGCAGTAAGTCACTCATTTGCTGACAGGATGGTTTAGTGTTGTTGCGTTAATAGCCTTGTGTTTTACAGCGCACAGCTGCAAGTCAGTATTTATCCCCTGATGAGTTGGATATCGATGGCTGCTGATTGGTCATAATATGTGTCTCCTTCCTCTCTGCAGAGAACTCCCAGAGCCCGGTGGTGGAGGCAGGCGGCAGCCACGGCCACATGAGCCCTGAGGAGCACTACAGACGCATGATGTCGGCACTCAGCGAGCAGGGATCTTATGAGGAGCAGCAGCAACGTCTTTACCAGCTGGCGAGCAGCATGGGTCTGCCTGGCCACGGTCAGTCCACACACTGTTGTGTTTATGTATGTGGGGGCTTCATCAGAGACATTCAGAGTGGGAGGAGTCAGTATTATTGGGCATTCTGGTTAGACGGTGTTAGTGAGTAGAAGATGGAACAAATCCAAAGACTGAATGGCATTAAAAAAATAGCAGCTGTTTGAGAACATGTGTTTGTGATTCAAAAGCCAAACGTACAAGACGCGGTACATAAAAACGTTTGTACAGAACTACAGCTTTCAAGGAGGAAAACATCCCAACTCTTTACTGAAAATTCACAGGCTTCAAATAGTTTACTTATGGATTCTGTCAATTTTGGAAGGAATGGTGCCGAGTTTGGTTGCCAGCTGCAACAACAAAGATTTCTGGATTCGTTACAGCTCTAATTAGCACTTGTGCTTGACTTTATCTCTACAGCAACAAAGTCTGAGGCTCACAGGTAACGTTTACAGTAAAAAAAATATGTAATATCAAGTCACATCATTAATACTGACAGCCCTACCATTAATAGGGTTGAAGATACATACAATACAGCTCAGTATGTTGAGATAATATTGGGAGTGTCATAAAGTCAAAGTATAGAGAACACACTATCAGATGTTAAAAAAAAAAAAAAAGTCAATTAGCTGATGATAGATGCTGCTGTCTTTCAGTCAGGGGTGTAAATACAACAAAAAATTAACCAGTGTTTACCATGGATCTTTGCATATTAAGTATTAATTGAAATTAATAGCCTTTTTGAGAATTGAGGTAGTTTCACAAAACATATGCATCATATTTCTAGTCTACTTTCTTTCACTCATAACAATTAGCACCTTATAATGATAAATATTCCATCAGATGCCGAAGTTTCTGTTACGAGGAACACTGAATATAATAACAGAAAACAGTGAAAAGTGATGAAGGACCTCTAAATAACCAGGAACTCCTCCATCCTGTAATCATTTAATGTGTTGGTTTAATGAATTTGGATCTGAGGATAGTGACAGTGTTCAGATTTACTCCTGCGTACATTTGATTTTTAAACCCAGAATATAATTTCTGATTCTACTAGAAAGAACTGAATCTTGAAAGATCCACAGATGCTGTTGCTTTAGTTTTTTCAGTTTTTGAAGTTGGAAACTTGAGATTTACTTCAAACCAAAAGAACTTCCTTTGGAGGCGCTTCAGCAGCTTCTATAAAAAACACATACTCCATCACCTGTCACCAAGTCACTGAGATGCAGTCCTACTTTGTAACCCCAGTGTGTTGCACTGTATTCTGGGTACCATGTTCAAGTGTGCCACACTCCTGCCATTGTAAAACCCCAGCCGTGGAGACGGCTGACATTTCTATTTGCAGTGCTTGCCCACCCAGTGTCAATGTGTCACTCAGGGTGATTTCTGACCACCATGGCTCTCCGTGTTAACAACACCCACAAGCCTTTGCATGCATCAACGCCACAATTGATCCGGGGGCTCTTATTGGCCGCTTGCCAGCCCTCTAAATCTTCCAACACTGTGGAAACCACCAGTGTGTCCCAGTTTTTCTCAATTTCAACAGACACATAAAATTTACTGGTTTTAGCTTGAGAGAATTGTAGTTTGAAAGGGAGAAACAGAAAATGAGAAAACTTGCCTCGTTTCAGTTTTATAAGTTGGCTCTATATTCATTTCACTGTGGCTGCCATTAAATTTTAACCTTTTCTCACATTTTTGTATAGAATGTAACATTAAGTCTTAGCAGTGTTTATGAGCTCTTTTGCAGTAGCATAAATCCAATCGATGCCCTGGCTGAATTGTAGTTTGAGCTACTTTTATTTTTATTTGATTAGTAATGATTTTTAATTGCTGGCTGCAAATTTAGGGGGCGAAGCCTATAAACGCTTTAATAGCCTTTTCCCTGTGTCTTAGAGGAGTTAGAGGCAAGATGCAGTGCATTGTGGGGGTTTTATGACCCAGGGTGCAGTCTGATCGCTGGCTTCCTTTCCCAGAAGCCTTGCTGGTATGAGGCAGACGTTGTGGCGCACTACAGACATACCGCTGCCTTTCTTCACTTCCACATTCCAGATTGTTTGATTGTTTCCACACTATCCTCTATTCTGCACACGTCCAGTCTTCTTCCAAGTCGGGCTTAAAAGCTTTCTATGAGTAGAAGACGAGACGGACACAGGGAGCAGGAGAAAAAAGCTTCTAAGGGAAGGAAAATGAGGGAGAGAAGAGTGTGAATCAAGAGGACACAAATAAAATACAAGTTTACAGTTATTAATGATGCTTTTGGACACACATTGTATGAATCTGATGAAAGTGTGTCTACATCCACTGTTGTGTTTGTCTCTCAGATCCTGTAAGTGGACGGGCATCACAGCTTTTGCCAGCACTCCTCGACAGCCAAGTCTTTGGTGTTGCTAATATTTTCTTTTCTTCCACACCTGGCTACTTCCTCCAACTGTTTATGTAGAAAACTTATTCTAACACTACCCCCACATCCTCCTTTTCTCTAATTAACAGTTGGAGCTTGTTAAGAAAGTGACACTCACACACAAACAGTCTCAGAGGCGGGACACAGGGACGGCTGTTTTGTCCCTGGAGAGACTGACGTGGATCTGTGCAGCGAGAGCCCCTTGACATTGACCTGGTCTAGGATGGGCCCCCGTGGCCCCTTGCTCCCTTGTCCATGGGCCTCCACCGGCACCACCTCCTCGTCTATACATCTCCCTCTCAAGCACTGCTTTTATACCCCTTCCCCTCCTTTTCCTTACCCCCACCTCCAACACTCCCTTTAGCCTTGGTCCCTGCAGAGCATCCTTTCATGTGTTTGAAGTGTAGGGCACAGAAAATGAAAGTGTGTGCGTGGAAGAGGTGGGGGTGAGGAGGAACTCTGTGTGTGGATGTGTGCATGAATGTGTAGGTGCAAGGTGTTGTTTGAGTGGTCCTCTCTGGACCTGATGGGCAAAAGAAGAGTTGGGAAGGGCGGCGGGGTAGGGGGGCTGAAACTCGGGGGTGGAGGGGTTGTAGAATGGCCAGGAGGGCTTTCCCTCCCTCTTCATATGATGAAAGGAGAGCGAGGGAGAAGAGAGAAAGAGAGGTGGGGGTAAAGATCCAGATGAAAGTGAAGGGAGGGGAGGGATGGAAGGGGCGTTCTTCTGTTTTGTCTCCTACAGTTTGGTCTGATTTGAAACATGAGGCTGTACACAACATCTCTTTAAAGTCTGTGAAAGGGAAATTCAGTGATTTGATTCTGGAAAATAATTGCTGAAAACATATGAAAAGGTAATGAACTATGCAGTGCTGAAGGGTGGAGCGGAGCGCTAACTGTTTGTCATCATTTTTGTTTTATGGATTTTTTGGGCGGGCTAGAAATAATAGACCAACGACGCACTGTAGCAATATTTCGCATGACCCCCCCCTATAATGTTATGAATGTAGACCACGTTAGTATGAGTGGTTTTCCTGGTCAATTGCGAGTCTTTGTTGTTTTGTTATGTACAAATGTGAGGCAAAATTCTGGCAACACAAAAAAAACATTTTACAAATTTAAAAACCAAATAACTTGTATTTATATCAATGACGCCAAAATACAGTGTTTTTGAAGAAGGTGAAGTTTACATTTATTTTTCAAAGGGACAGTGCATATTAATAAACACAATATGTGCCAATGTGCAAGATTATAGCCGAGGCTAATTTCCATCTTTAGCCCCTACATACAACAAAGTTCACATAAAAACAGTATGATCCAGTGCACGCATTCAACTGACAAATAAAACACATTATACATTTATGCTACTTTGTACACAACATACATACATACACACATAATTTCAGACTGCCAGATGACTTTATATGATATTGTGGAGGCAGGTTTGATTGTCCAATAACCATGATTTTAGAGAGAAACATCTAATTTTAACAATTAAGGAGCAACTAATATTCCAAGAACATTATATTATACATATAAATGTTAAAAATAAATCATAGGCTACTATCTTCTTTCCTTAAATAGCAGCTAGTGCTTTTATTTACCTCAGCTGCAGAAGGTGCCAGACCTTTATTTGAAGGAGGTTTGAATCAGGCAGGTCTTTATTTCTAAAATCCTCTGTTTAATAAGTAGAAATGGTTATACTGAGTACAAAATCTCTTTTCAATCTTGTGTTGATAAAATTAGCACAATGCACTTTTCTACTAATGCAACACTTCCTTACCCATTACAAATTAAAATCCGTCTAGAGTTTCAGTGGATTGGATGTATTCATTGCTGATCAGAGCTTTAATTATGTAAATGTCTTCCTGTTGCACTTGTAAGTTTCTACTAATGACATTTTCACAGGAAAAGTAAGACGCACAGCAATGACTGAGATCTGGCAATACCACGTTAGGACACTGATCTAGAACAACAGGGTTGAAAGCAGTCGCGGAAAAAATTATTAGACCATCAAAAGTCATCAAAAACAATGGTTATGCAATCAAGTACTAACTCCTGTGTGTATCATGTGACTAAAACAGACAGAAAAGAAAACATGGAATGCCTAAAAGCACTGTTTTTGTCAGTACAATGCCATAGATATTGATGTAAGAACTGAAGGGATTTTGGTTATTATCAAGAAAACCATGGAAAATGGATAGATATCAGCTCTGAAATTAAACTCTTATGAGCTATTTTTATCATTATATTTGTCCAAACAAATGTACCTTTAGTTGTACCAGGCATTAAAATGAACAAGAAATTGAAGAAAACAAGGGGTGGTCTAATATTTTTTTCCACGACTGTATTGTTGAATGTATCAGTTAAATTTGTAGAAGTCGACTTTATGCTCAACTGACAGTGCATTTTATAACAATCATCAAATGTTTATCCAGATAATTTTTTTACTCTTTATCTGTACATGTTGACCCTTGACCCTGACCATTATTACAGGCCTGGCTTGTAATTGACTCCTGGTTTTTATGTTAGGAAATGCCTATCCAAAGTTGTATGTATAGTTATGAGAACATGAATACATTTTGTTCTATACTGTCTATTGATATTGATAACATAACTTCATTTGGCTAATTTATGCATACGACATACAACTGTGTCAGGTCATTGTCCTCTGACTGATGAATTAAACATGTCTGTCTGTAAAAGTCATATAAAGCTTTAGACAGACTATCCCCTGGGTCTATATGTCTACTTATATCAGATTTTATCCTACAATCAGTCCAGTTGGTTTCATAAATCTTAATATGAATTTGACAGAGCATCCAGCCTTTGGGTTTTAGTGACATTTTACACAGATGAGACATCTTTCCTGTGACTGGGAGTGGTTTGAGAGCCACCATTAGCTTTTTTGTGTGTTTAGATATGTTTATTGAATTTTCAAAATACAGAACAATGAAAATACATACTGGTATTCCCACGCATAAAAAAAAAAAGAAAAAAAAAAGAAAACCACTCCCAAATCCCTTGCTGTCACTCGATATCGTTATGCATATACAATATAGCACTGTAGAAATAAAAGTACATATCATAGAGTATTTCATACAAACATACATTTTAACTGGCACCACGTCCACACTTTATGACACTTCTGCTCAGATCCACGTAATGTATATCGGATTTTTTCAAGTTTAAGATTGTAGATCACTTCTCTGACCCAATGTCCAACAGAAGGTGGGGCAGGTTCCTTCCACCATTCTAGTAAGAATAAGGCGGCGTTCCAAAAGACTACTAAAGGCAATCACCTCGGGCCCACCTGGAGGTAGCTACAGCCTTCTATCATTAGCTTTTCCACGGTTCTGAATCTTACTTCTACGTGCTTGGCGATGCAAATTCATCCATGTGATTAATAACACATTTGTCTGATGTGTGACCAACTCAGAATATGTATTTATTACCACTTTAAACACACTTTAACAGTATCCCAAAGAGCTTTAAAACTCCCGTTTGTGATTGGTCAAAGTGGAGATGGTCAAAAACATCCATCCCAACAAACTGACTACGCATTTAGTGCCAGTTAAGCCTGTGATATTGGCAGAAGGAGTACCTCTTCCTGAAAAGACACATAATTTCCTGGTGTATGTTGTGCTTTAATGGATGGATGTGCGCTTTTGTGTACCTGCCAGTCCACCAAATCCATCAGAGGGCTGGCCAGGCTGTATCAGCACGACGCTCCTCCATATTCTCATGCTGAGGAAAACCCAGCTTAACCGAGGGGATTTAGGCCCAACTCCAGGAATGATGGCAGGGAGAAAAATGGGATGGCACAAAAGAGGGATAAGCAGGATTGGTCTAAGTGGCAAACAGGGACCTCCCAAAATAACTCATGCAAAGAGAGAGAGAGAGAGAAAGAGACGTGTATGTGTTTGTGTTATTGTCCTCAATTAGGGCTGTAATTTTCTATTGGAGGGACTCTCTTCTTGTCCGAGCAGCTGCAACATGATGAGTTTTAGAGAGGGGGGAATTCTGAATCTGAGTACCCACTCCACTCCACGCACACTCTCACACCGACACTCCAGGGTAAAGCCCCAGGTTAGCCCACTCGTCTCTGTTCACATGAAAGAGAATTAGTGAGAGAGAGCAAAACATGAAGCCGGGGTTGGGAGTGAAGACTTACAAACATGGTCTGGATTAAAAGAGAATGAGGAAAAATTCAAGAAATAATAGACGGAGAAATTATCGGAATAAGCTTGAAATTTTCACACGTTGGGTATTATACGACTCGTTCTGTCTGGAGTCAAACGTGGACATCCTGGATTCCATATAAGTCAGGAATTCTATAAAAGCAGTTCATATTTCATGACAACATTTGACAGATCCCGAGTCAAAATGAAGAAGCTTTTTAAACAAAAGGAGTTTGTTTGATGGCTCAGGTTGATGTAATTCTTCAGACATAACTTGAGTGATTTGTGGATGGTTTGAAAGATCTGAGTATTCATGAGACACGGGGAGTCGTGAAGTTTGAGGCTGTTGAGGTGTGTTAAGGAAAGTACAGATCTGGGGCTGGATCTGATGGATGGATGGGCATGGACGATTAATTGGCACCAGTAGGTTTATTTATTTATGTATTTATTCATTTGGAACATGCAAAGAAACAAAATAAAACAAAACAAAGCAAAATAAGACAAAAACAAAATGACATTTAAATGAACAGAATCTATCCTCAAATACGTGCAAGTCTGAATTTTGCACGGTCGAAAAGGAGGTTCTACAGAGAACGTGGCTCCGACAGGCTAATATCGGTCATCGCAATTGAATTGAGAGTTTTTACTGAGGGAAAATAAGAGCAAATTTTTTTTAATGACTCCCACTTGGATGTTCATTTACAGATTTATTGATGAAAACTCTCTTCGCTACATCCAGTTGGTTGATGGCCCATTTTAGGGTTGTGTTTAGGGTTACGGTTACATTTGAGCCATAATGAAGCTCAGTCAAATGTTAAATAGAGAAACTAGGAACGTAACCCTAACTTAAACCCTGAAAAGAGTCGATGTTAGAAGGTTAATAGACTTTGATTCTGGCGTTCAGTGAATGTGATGTATTCATTCATTTATTTAGGTATTACTTACTTCGATACAGAGGTGATATTTGGAGTTTCATCATCAGTTGGCTCTTTGCTGATGAAAACATCATTATTTTTATTATTCCAGTCGACCACTACTACTCGACTTTAAATCTATTTCTTCCTTTAGCGCTGGATGTATAATAGTATCCTGATTAACGTCCTAAATTCTGCAGCCTCGACATCACAGCCCTCATTTGTAGTGCAGTGAAATCTGTGATGCTGTAATGGCTCATCCCTGTGTCTATGCAGCTCACCTGTTTCAAGTTGGTTTGCCTTTTTAATATTGTTGAATTTTTGCATTTAACCTTGAAAAGTTTACAACAATACTCTTGATTAGGGGTGTCAATCATTAGCCTGGCCAAATATGAAGGCGGGACTAACAGGTGCAGAGTAAACCAATCACAGATAAGACGGACATGACACTTTTGTCAGAGAAATTGAAAGGGGTCATATTTTGCTAAACTCACTGTTATTAGTGTTTGGTTCATTTATTTGTGTATTTGGACCCTAATAGTTCAAAAAGTTCGAATTTGAACCCTCCAGGTGCTGCAAAGCTATCTTTATATTCATTCTGGCAAAAATCAAGTGGATTTCTACAACCCGTTTCAATTTCTTCTTAATTTGTTACGTTTTATAACTAGTTACGTCATGACATTTGCACATATAAGGTCAAAGACTTCCGACGAACATTTCTAAGAGTATGCCACAATTGTTTATTAGCAGCAGCAGTTGTAGTAAAAACTGAAAATATGCCCAAACTTCGAGCCGATTACTTAAAATGTTCAGCTGTTGGTTGTATTAATGAACACAAGTGGCTGAACAGGACAGAGCAGCACAGTCAACGTCCCAGAAGGGGGTAGGGTCACGTGCATTTAAAGGGCCAGCGCTCAAAATGACCTTTTTCCTGTCATTAGTCAAAAACAGGGTTGAAGATGGACCTGTGGAGTTGAATTAATGAAGAATTCAGATCCAAGTTTAGCATTTACAGTTGATGTAGACCACAGGGAAATGTTTTAAAATGCATAATTCCGTTTAGAAAAGCAAAATATCACTCCTTTAAAGGATTTGTTAGAGATGTAAACATTTTCATTTTGTAATTTTACTTTTTCACTGTTATTATTCAACTGGTCTGACCTACTGGGGCCCCATATGTGGCCCCTGAACTAGACTGAGTTTGACACCCCTGTTCTAGATCTCCTCTAATTCTACCTCCTATATCCTATAGTTTAACGTCCTGTCCACCCCGGCTTTCAGCTTCTCTCACCCGTTAACCGCCAGCGCACACCGTTAATCATGCATAGCCATCATGTATTTATGATTATATTCTCCTTATTTGTAATTGGTTGTGTTATCCCTGTGTGTTTTTATAAGCTTTAAAAAAAACAAAAAAAACAAAACTGCTCTGCTTGACGAATCTCAATCAACTGAGACGACGTATTGACTTTCGGATCCAGCGTTTATCTCAGCGTGTGCTATCTCAAAGTTTCCTTTTAAAACAACTATCTGTAGCAAGTCCCCAACTTAATGGAAGTGCAAAAAAAAAAAAAAAAAAAAAAATTGCCGGAGCGCCCCTTTAACTGACTCAGTCGTACGAAATAATTGGTGAGGTGGGATTGTGACCACAGGAAACTCATAGAGGTCAACGCGTCACCCCTGCGCCGTGTACGCAAGTGCACGGCAATCGGTGTGTGGTTGTATGTGTGTGTGTGTGTGCACGCTCAGGGGCTCCGGTTCCCTCTGATCTCTCCCTTATCTCTCTCAACCCCCCTCTAACCCCCCCCCCCTCCTCGACACACACATACACACAGCCAAACGCACACACACACCCTTGTCTGCCGCCAGCCGAGTCCCCTGCGGCCTGGCGCAGCAAACAGATCGATACACCGGAGCTAGGCCGCATTAATATCTGTCGCTTCACCCCCCCTCCCTGGCGCCCGCTCAACTGACTCAACGCACACACACACATACACACACGCACACACACAGAGTCAGGCGTGCACACACAAGCACCTAAATCACACAGACACACAAACACACATCACACCCGTACCGGCGGCGGAAATGGCCCCTAGCTCCCAAGGGATCTGTCTAATTAAAAAAGAGGGGGGCGGCGGTGTAGAGCGGAGAGATAGATTGAGGCAGAGAGAGGGAGGAGAGAGAGAGAGCAGGATGGATTTTTCTCTCATTAGAAGCCATGTCTCCTGGTGTGGCCTGGCCTGGCTGATAATGATGAGGCCTCTTCTCCTACGAGGGTGAGAGAGAACAGGCGATGCTGGGAGCGAGCGAGAGAGGGGGGATGAGCAAAGAAAGAGACGGAATGAGGCGAGACGAGGAGGGCAGGAGGTGGAGGGAGAGGGCAGGCAGAGATAGAGGGAGAAGGCGTGATGGTGGTGGTGGAGGTGAGGAGGATAAAAATGCTCTGGACCCAATGTGTGAAGTTGCTTTTTGCTCTGTGCTACAAAAAAAAAGAAAAAAAAAACAAAAAACTTCCCCACACTGGTGCTTATTTATTTTGAAAACATCATCACACGGCGTCATTGTTCATTGTTTTCGCTTCATGATAATCAGGGTTTGCTAATTTCATGCAGCTCTACCTAAATGATTAATTTCATCACTTCATTTGGATGCATTTATGACATATTCAACAACTTATTAGTTGAGATGCAGCTGTTGGGCTTTGTCTGGTAATTTGTTGAACAATTATAGTTTTTGTTTTTTCACCTTCATGCATGAATTATGAGAAAATTATCCACGTTTTTTAAGCTTTTTTGACACGATTCTGTTTGAAATGTCCAAAATAAGCAGCTGAAATGTTAAAAATGACTCTCAGATTGACCATCCAAATGAGCTGTTCCTGTTTATTCAGTGTGTGTGTGTGTTATATACTAGGTGTGTGTTTAAGTATATATATGCATTTCAGGGATTAAAAAGTGCATGACAGTCATTTTCAGTGCTAATGTGGAGTGAGACGAGTGGAGTTTAAAATGACATTGCGTGTTTTCAAAAGGTATCAGGATATTTATGTCCTCACATTCATCACAACTGCACATTAAACAACTTTTTAAAGTGCCTCTCAAACTCACAGAATATGTCGTGTTCAAGACATTTAGAAAAAGCCACAAATGTATGAGCTGGCAGTGGGTAAAGAGGGATTTTGTGTCTCAAACTGTTCAATACAAAGCTGCATTTAAAAACTGTCAGTAGATGAGCTGTGGTGTGCACAGCCTGATGCTAAACTTGTCTTTGTCTTTTCTTCCTCCTCCCTCCTCTTCACTCCTTCTCTTCCCACTTTGCCTCAAATATTCATCCTTCCTCATCTTTGCCATATCGACTCTTTCCCATCTCTCTGCTTCTTCCTTTCCCCTCCACCTTTTATCAGAAATGCTGCGTGCTCGCCAGGAGGCGTTGGCTGCAGCAGTGAGGAATCCAGCAGCCCTGGAAGCCCACCTGCCCTCGGCGGGCAGCTCATCTTCATCCAGTCAGAGACGCAAGCAGGGTTTACCACAGCACCGGGACGCACATTACACTGACAGGTAATGATCACACATAGAGCGGCCACGGCATCCGGCCTCAGCACCAGCATTATTCATCATTAATTAAACCCAACACCCACATCCACACATACAGCCTGCACCAGAGATCCTCCATGTATATATGTATACGACACGTGGAAATCAATATTTGGAAGAAAAAGCTGTTAAGTGGGAGAAAGAGTACGATAAAATAAAAAAAAAAATCTGTTAATCACCTGTCAGTTTTCTTCACTACATTCTCTACATTTTCTTATATCGTTTCCTTCGCTCAATCTGATTTCATTTTTTTGTTGTTCGTTGTGCTTCAGTGCACGCTTGTATATATGTGTATGTGTGTGTGAATACATGTGTATCTCCACATACATGGCTAAACTAAGGATCCAATAACCTCTTGGCTACCACTGTGGAGCTGCACGCCTGCATCTCTGGCTCTTCCTCCCTCCTCTCCCCCCAGCGATGGCCCCTACGCCTCCCAAACAAAGCCGGGGGCAGCGGGAGTGGGCGGGTAATTGCTTGTCGATTATTTATGTGGCGCGGGGAGAGGCGGGGGATCGATAATGGGCCGGCGGTGCGGCAGCAGGGGGGGAGGGTTTGTGTGTGTGTGTCAGTGTGTGTATGTGTGTACGTGTGTGTGTGTGTGTGTGCAGTGAGACAGAGAGGATGGTGGTGAGGGGTTGGGGTGGGGATATAAGCAGGAAGCAGAGTGGCCAGGCGCTGTGTGGTGCAGCTCTGGGAGGCTGTGGGGGTGTAGATATTGTGCATGTGTGTATGTGTGTGTGTGTGTGTGTGTTGAGGCGAGAAGGAGGGGCAGATTGTTCGCGTGTGTTTGTTTGTTCCATTTTTCAAGCTGGCGGTCTGCATGCGTGCTCATCTGTGCGGATTGAATTTGGGTTTGTTTGTGTGAATATGCCTGCTAATTTGTGTGTGTGTGTGTGTGTGTGTGTGAGTGTGTGTGTCCGGCGTTACGACGCGAATGTAGTCAGTGAGCCGCGGCTGTTCTCCGACAGCACACAGAGTAATTAGCCACACAGGACCAGGGGAGAGTTAACTAGGCCTCACCCTCTCTCTCTCTCTCTCTCTCTCTCCCCCTCCCTCTCTCTCTCTCTCCATCCATCTCTACCTCACTCCGTCCCCCTCTACCTCCCGCCTGCATCCTCTTTAACCCTTTCACATTCAGCACATCTTCCTCCTTTTTCAGTAAAGTGAAGGGGTTAATGGGGAGAATATGTCAAAGTGCCCTCGTGGTTACTTCTGCCATCATCCAAATGAGACGGTGTGGGAAAAGGCGGAAAAGAAACAGACTAGTGTCAAATCTGGACTATACTGATGCATATATGTATAAACCATCTGGCCAAAGGTATGTGGACAGGCCGCCGAGGCTCTTTAGTTCCGTTTATGAGCATAGTGCTGACTGATACATCTTCATCGCAAATGTGAGATGAACACGACAGAAATGTATAGAATAAGAAAAATCAGGTTAGATTTTCATTCAGAACTGGTCCAGTCAGATGCAGATCCAGATCCAGTTGGCTGTACATCAGAACATTGAACATAGTTATTGCATATCACAGATGCACCTTGGTTAATGTCTGTATAAATTATCGTTTCATGTTGGAGCATGGAATGGAATTTGATCTTAGTCATTTCCAGGTGCAAGAATAGAAAAAATATAAGTTTGGAAATATCCCTATTTGCCTCCTCTGTTATCTACAACTTCCAATATGTTTCAGTTGAGTGTTTCATGTAACTTCTGTGTAAGACAGTGTATGGAATCAAAAGAAAAGTAAAAAGTATAATGTGCAAGTGGACGCAAACTCCTACACAGAGCTGTCTCTATGACTGGAATGTTGTCCAGGGCTGAGTGTTAATTGATTTGTACCAAGCTACAATCATCTGGCAATTATTTGGCAACATTTTTTGTTGTACATATTCAGAACGGAACATACTGTATGTGGCAGTGTGGACTTATATAATAAACACATAGCTATTTATATCTGCATGTCAAATGCGGTCCACATTTTGTGGACAATCTTCATGGACAAGTGTAGGCTGTGAAATCAGCTTATTAATATCTGTAGATAAATGAGTGTTTAGTTTTTGTCAAATAGTTTACATGTGTGTCTAAAGCTCGTTAAATGTACCCTAGAAGTATCAGAAGCATCAGGAACAGAGAAGGGAGAAAATTAAAAAGAGTGAGTGTAATGAGTGCAACAAGAAGGGAAAAAAAATGATTAAAAAAAAACTAGAAAAAGCAAGGCTGAGGAGGGCGGTTAGGGACAGAAGCTCGCTCTCTCTCTCTCTCTCTCTCTCTCTCTCTCTCTCTCTCTCTCCCCCCCCCTCTCTCTAAGTCTGTGGCTCACCTTTCCATCGACCCCTCATCATTGATTATCTGGGGCCCATTAGGGCCCATTGTTAAAAACAAATCATTAGGGCCGCTCGATGGGCTTAGAGCCTGGCGCTCCATTTGTCTGGCCTTAAATGGCACTAAGCTCACCAAGCATCTGCAAGGCAAATAGGGAAGGAATGGAGAAAAGGAAAGAGGGAAGAAGGAGAGAGAGAAGGTGGAAAACAGGGAGCCTAAAATGGGGATGAAGAAAAGGAGAGGATACAGAGAAACAAGAGAGGACGACGTGCGAGAGAGAGATGAACCAAAACAGGGAGCGAGGAGATCGAGGGTGTGTGAGATTGGGGGAGGCAGGGAGGGAAAGAGCGAGATAGAGAGCGGGAGAGGGAGCGCGGAGGGAGCCTCATCCATTTTAATGAGCTTCCTGTGTAAATGTGTTCCTGCGGAGAAGGAGCCGAAGGCGGCCGCGCGGCGCTCCTAATCCCCCCACGCTCCCGTCATTAAGGGCAGCCCTGTCACACACACACACACACACACACATATACACACATACACACACACACACACACACACACTGCTTGGCTGATGCGGGACGGGGCCGCTGTCGCCACTCTGACAGGTCGTCACACACCAGTGAATTCCCCAGGAGCCCCTGGCCTCACTGCAGGCGGAGAGAGACACGGAGACGGAGAGCAGGAGAGGGAGACGGAGAGCATCCAGGAAAATAGTTTGGCGTGATTATGAGCCCACCTTTTGCATGTGCATGTGTATTTTCAGTCCCATGCAAAAACTAGGTGAATGTTTGTGCCTCATCTTTTTATAGCATGTTAGTGGTTTGCTAAACAAAATGCACAGATAAGGCAAGAAAAAAAACACACAAGACACACAGACAGACAGACATGAGTGTACACACACACACACACTGACAAACACACAACCCCAGAGCAAAACGACTAATGTCTGCCACTCCTCCCTCAAAAATTGCCTCCTATAAAAGGAGGAGGAAGAGAGGGAGAGATAGAGGAAGGGAGTGGAGGGGAGTGTCAAACTCTTTCTCTCCTCTTCACTCTGTCTCTCTCTCTCTCTCTCTCTCTCTCTCTCTCTCTCTCCCCCCGTGATTAGGCCTAATTATGGTGGCGCAGACGCCTGGCAGCCCCAGTCATGCAGCTTTAATTGACCGTTATTCATCTGCGGGCTAACGCTAGGCAAGGGTAGGCGGTGCAAGGCGAGGGAAGAAAGGGGGGGAGCAGCAGAGAGAGAGAAGGGGGTGGGGGTTGATGGGAATTTGGCATGCGGGAGCCATGGGGGGAGGAGGAGGAGGAGATGAAGGGGGGAAGTGAGGGGAAGAGTTTTTTTGCGGGCGCCTTAGCGTTGCCTAGTAGAACTGTGCGTCGCAAGGCTAATTGCTAGCCTCCAGGGATTAGGCCAGGTGATTACACACTGGGCGGTGTAATTACATAAGCAGCGGCTAGCGGGGCCCCGGCTCACGGCACCGGGGTCACGCGCCGCAGCCCTCACCCAAGATTAATTGGAGCTGCCACTGGAGTGCGAGGCACCGCCGGAGAGAGCGGTTATACGATTAGCATTAACATTTCAGCGGCGGAGGCGATCAATGAATACCCCCCCCCCATCTCCACCACCACCGCCACATCCCACCTCCACCTCCTCTCCAACCCCCTCTGCATCTCATCTCCACAGTCGTTCATGCTAGCCTTCCCTCCCTCCCTCCATCCATCCCTCCTTCTCCTTTTCCCTCAGCATTTAGTCAGGCGGGAGACATGCAGGCGCTAGGTAATTTGAACACGGTTGCAAAACAATATTTGCGGTCGCATGCGTCCCAGTGTTGGTTTTGATTTTGTTGTTTTCCTCGGCTTGTTTCTTATGTAGGCTTTTTTTGTGCGGCAGCAGTCACACACAGCTGAGCTCTGATTGGTGTGATAGCAGCAGCTCAGGAGGAAAAGGAACAAGACTGAGAAAAAGGCCCTGAGACAAAAAAAAAAAAAATCAGACTGAGCATCATCATCATCCAGTCCAGGCTCCAAATCTCACACACTTTGAAAGGGTCAAGGTGGAGACGCCTCCCCTCGCCTCAGCTTTTTATCTGCTTTTCTAAATCTCCCTGAACCTAAGATGTGAATAAAACTAAGAGAGAGAGAGAGAGAGAGAGAGAGAGAGAGAGAGAGAGAGAGAGAGAGAGAGAGGGACAGAATGAGCATAACAGGGGAAAAAAAAAGATAAAATAACATAAAGAAGCAAGACCAGAGTAAGAGACTGTGTGAGATGAAGAGGAGACAAAAAGCTACGCTGAGAAAAGGTGCGAGAAATGGAAGTGGACGGGAAGAAAGACAGATTTTCAGAGGTCACTGAGAAGTAGAGAGGCCAGAGAGAAGAACAGAAAAAAGATGGTTTAGACAGAGCAAGACAGAGACAGGGAGAGAAAGGTGAGAGGCGCCGTTCCCCCTCCAGGAGGACAAAAGATGAAGCCAATAATGGAGAGGCCTTTTCAGAGGCAGAGGTTGCAGGACGCTCCAGCCTTTCAGCCGCTTCAATGCGACTCAGAGAGCGAGAGGGAACGAGGGAGGGAAGCAGGGAGAAGCGCGTAAAAAAAAAAAAAGAGAAAAAAAAAAGGGAGAGAAGAGAGGAGGGATGAGTGTTAATTAGAAGGTCCTTCAGCCCGTGGCCCCGGTCAAGACGCAGGGGCCGCCCCAGCTGTCAGAGCATGACACACTGGCATTGTGCATTCAGCCCTCATTATGTGTGTGGGTCTACAGTTGTGTGTGTGGACGTGCGAGGCGGCAGGGGAAGGAAAGGCTGCAGTCCAGGGTACAGCAATGGCCAGCGGCGCTTGCTGCGGCGTGACAAGACTGATGAGGCACTGGGGCGACACGGAGGCCTCTGGAGCTCCACTGATAAAAATACACCGCATACATTGGTGTTCCAGCACGAATGAGAAGGAAGAGCGGAGATGCACCGAGAACGCAGACGCAGACGACACACTCATTAATGATTCTGTTAACGCACAAATAACACCTGAGTTTGACATTCTGTTGTGTCCGGTAAAACCCAAATGAATGTGTGTTTCTGTCCACAGGGACCTGTCCCACCCTCCGCCCCTGCTGTCCCCTCCGACCGCCCCCCACATCGCCTTAGGACCTCATCTGCGGCCTCCATTCCTGGGCATGCCCTCCGCTCTCTGCCAGGCCCCCGGTGAGTGAGAACGCCAAACAAGATTATTCAAAAAAAAAAAAAAAAAAAAGTCTGGAGGTATGAAGGGTTTAGCAGAACAGAGGTAGCCAATCATTAACCACGAAGCAGTGAAGACATCGGCTGCTGATTAGCACCGCTTCGTATAGAGGTGAAGGACTCGTACAATCACCTGCTGAGGCGACTGATTGCACTTAAATCCTGCTGCTGCCACCTCTGCACGGCTCCCAAATGGTCAAGTCTGTCATATGTTCCTGTAGGTGAAGGGGAAATGTGCATTTGCATCATCAGGAAAGAGATTATAGTACTTTGGTTTAGAGGCGTACTTTGTGTAATGTGTGTCTTACTGTATGCTTTTCCTGTTGTTTGCGTCCTAGGATATGGTTTCCTCCAACCAGCTCAAGCTGAGATCTTTGCTCGCCAACAGGAGATGCTGAGGAAGCAGAATCTGGCAAGGTGTGTGTTGTAATGTTTCTTTAGGGGGCACTTTGGTGATGCTCCTATTGTGAACAGAGAATATCACATGACGCCAGGTGTTGTTCTGACTTTCAATAACACACAAGTCAAGGTTTCCAAGTTATTTGTTTTCTGTAATTTGAGAATTTCTTACGCATGGATTCAAAATGCTTCAGTTCTGTCATCTGGAACAAACTCCAACCAAGAGATGAATGCACGGTTCTCAAGAAACTTCAACTAATTAAGTTATTCCATCTAAAAGTAGCTGCTGTTGTGATGAACAAACACATCTGAACAAAATAACTGCGTATGCTTTGATGAATTCTCATCTGGATATGGAACATTTTTTCCCAAATGCAAATATCAGAGAGAATGAAGTTAATACAACTTTATAAAAGTAATGTTCATAATCAAATGGAATTTTAAGATGTCACAAATCATATTTAAGATATTTTAAGGCCTAAAATTTAGACTCTTAAGAACTCCTGGAAGTAATGACATGGTGCCTGATAAAAATGTATCTGAGATGATGGATGTCCTGGAAACAAAAGCCCACCTGTTTAGTCAGATGTAAACATTCAGGGTTTAGTCCAAACCAATACATATTAAATATATGTAGAAGTCTCCAGTTACAGTAGTTTAACTCATTATGATGACTGTAATGACTATATGACATAAAATGAGGTTTAGTTTACAGTAAGTTCATCATATTCACAGTAAAATTACGTAATATTGGATTTATTTTGTTACCGTTTAATCATAACTTTATGTGAATACTATATTATCATTGTTAAGAGACCAGAGAATTGGTGCATAATTATCAGTTAGACAGATGGAGGGAAAAGACAGTAACAGAGGGTTGGTCACATTGAATCTACCACAGACTGACTACAGTAAAACCTGTCCAGATATTTAATCTTAAACATACTGGGATAATCCAGGCTGCTTGGGAGGATTAATAATACACTTTCACTGGTTGTTGTCTGTAAATTACAATTTCTGAATATTAACAATTGTACAGTAAATTGTTATAAAATGAAGCAGGACTCAAACTCTACAAAGGGTTAATGAACTTCATGTAACTGTCAAATAACTCCTCTGTTCAGTCTGTGACAGTGCCCCTAGTGGACAGTAGTGGGTAAAACCCTGAACCTGCCAGTTCAGGCTCAGTTCAAGAACGTTGACACGTCGATTAGATGAAATGACATTAAGGTCAATAAAATTAGACTTTATCTAACAAACGAAGTAAACAGAATTATCTGCCAAAGTGACCAGATATTGAGTTTACCACTTTTCTGTTTGTTTCCCATTTCACAGTAAGAGCTTTAAGAGAGAGTTCTGTCTACTGAAACACTAGAATGCTTTTATTTTGGTAGGCTCACAGGAAATTTTGCTTGTTGTTATTGGAAAATCATACAGGGATCCAGAAATTCATAGTTCACTGTCACAGATGGATGTCTGTGATTATTGTACAGATAATGATGACAGTTCTGTATCATTAAAGCTCATAGTCCATACACAAAGTATTACAGTTTGCCTTTAAAAGTGATTTTTATTCTGTATTTTTACACTTTATGTTCCTGTGTTCCATCCCATCAGACTGGAGATGTCGGCGGAGCTGCTGAGACAGAAGGAGTTGGAAAACCTCCACCAGCGGCAGCAGCGTCTTCTGGGCTCCGACGCTCTGGGGGCTCTTCCCCCTGGACTGCCCCCCGACCACCCAGCCCTGCGAAGTCTCCACGACATCCCAGAGGGCCACCCGCTCCGCGAGGAACTGGCCCGCCGCTCTAACGCCATGCTGGTGCTCCGCCACGGGGCTACCACGCCCCTTCTAACCCTCAACCACCAGCAGCAGCAGGCAGGAGCGTCCTCCACGCCCAAAGACGCCCAGGGACACAGCTCCACCGCTGGGCCAGATGCAGATATTAGGAAGGCCTCCCGCAGGGGCCCCCAGATTCAGCCCCGCGTCGTGGAACACATAAGAGGGAGGGAGGTTGACAGGGAGGGGCCGGATGACGAGATGAAGGACTCTGACAGTGACACAGAGATGTGTGAGGAGCGGGAGGTGGGTGTAGACACCAAGTCCAGCATTAAGTCCAGGGACCGGGACCGCGAGGGGATTAAGGAGACAGGCGCCAAAGGAGCATGTGACGGTGCCAAGGAGGCTGGAGAGGGCTCGGGCAGACTGAGCGCTCCGTGTAGTTCAGCGGGAACAGAGTCTCCCAGCCGCCACCTCTTCACCCCAGGACTGGGCAAAGCCGACGTCAAGTACCACCTGCCCCCGGGGTTTATGCCGCCACTGCCTGCGCTCCACGCCCAGTCGTTCCCTTTTGGCTTCCCCTACGCCAACCCCTACTTCCACACGGGTGAGAGACTCACACACACACACACACACACCAAACTAAACACACAAGCCGACATGTGAAACCCATTAGCTTCACTGTGTGTGTGCGTGTCTCCACTGTGGAGACCTCTCCCTGTCAGGGGCCCTGCCTTCGACCCCTGTGTGACCCTCATACACACCAGCAGCAGCAGATCCACGTGGGCTGAAAGGCCGTTTGTTCCAACGCTTCCAGACAACTGGTGGTTAAACTCAATGTACATTTGAACTAAAAGAGCTTTTACATGTTTTGGGGTGATGCTTTATGAAGTTACTTTGTTTTCTACTATTTAGCTGATTAAAGAAAACTAATTAGCAAAAAAAAACCAGTGGTAGATTTTCGACAGCCTAAAAACAGTCCTTGAATTACATTTATGTTAAAAGGAAAATATAACATTTTTGGCCGATGGTTCCAAAACACTATGAAGAACTGCAGCTTTAAAGTGGTTTTATATAGTATTAATATTCCAAACTCTCAACAGTAGGAGGAGGCCTTGTACCAGAACATACTAAGGACTACAAAAACCATCAACTCTTTGTATCCACAGACTGTGGCACCTACTGAATAGAAAAGTATAAAAATCGTTGTTGACACACATCTGTATTATGGAATCATCAAGTTTTGTTCTTCAAACTAAAACTCAGATAGTAATTTTGATAGTTGGTCAAAAATAACACCGTTTTATAATCTTCATGTGTTGCATCAGCTGATAGTTTACATCATAGCCCTGTTAGCTTAGCTTTGTTAGCTTAGCTTTGTTCTTAGACAGAAAACTGCCACAGTAGAGCCACTTATCACCTCTGTTTTCTGTACGGATTATGTTGTCAGTGGCTGAACTAACGATCTGTTTAGAATCAAACAAACAAGGTCAGAACTGTGACAGTTTTTTCTGAACCATGGATCAACAAATAGAAAACTTAGCAAAGATAATAACATCCCATAATAACTTTACACCTTCATGAGCGTCATAATCAAACTCACCCATGTAGAAGAAATGTGGACATTTCATCATCAAACTCCATTCTTTACATTTCTATCTGTGCCCAGTGGAGAAAATAACAGTGTTTCCAGCTTTTATCATGTTGTCACTTTCTTTGACACTAAAAGTTGTTTTTTATTGGTTCTCATTCCATCTTGTCACTTTCTGATGCTTTGGTCAAAGACTTTGTGGTGTTAGTTTTCATCACCATGGGAGGCTGGCAGAGTGACTCCCTACTCCCTCTAGTGGCCATGAATCTGTCAGTCTGTCAGTATAAATAGATTCAGTTCAAATCTCCACAATCCAATCCATTGGTGTAACATCACTCTTTATTCTTGACACTATAATGATAATTTCATGTTATTTTCTAATATTTGAAAGTAGAAATCCTACTTACGGCTCCACTGAATGATTTGTTGCATAATGCTAAAGATGAAACGATGAAGAAAACCCAAATAATTGATTAGTTTCTATTAGTGCTGTCAAATGATTAAAAATTTTAATCCGATTAATCACAGGTTTGCTGTGGATTAATTTAGATTAATCACGATTAAATATTCATTTTTAATCTATATTGATCACATTTCATTGTGTATGAGCAAACAGACTCAAGGAAGATGAGAATATATAAGCACTTAACGAGTTTATTTAACACCTTCAACAGTTTCAACAAAATAACTGTTCCATCTTGGTTTTTTTGTCCTCATATTTCCATCCAGAAGGCAAACGTGCTGTTTAGTGTCTTTGTTTTTTCGTTCTGCTGCCTGTCACTACTGGATCAACTGCCCATGTATTCATGCGTGTCACTGACTTTACTTAGACAAACTGCCTGAAATGCGTTGTCAGAGATGTTCAGAGTCATTCTGTGCTGCAGATGGGTTAATTGCCTTACCATTTTAAATCAGATTATTCATGATGATGGATTAATCCGCGTTAATTTTGACAGCCCTACTTTCTATATAATGAATGGAAGGGTAGTTGTGTCAGTCCCCCTCATTAGCCAAAATGACAAAAATATCCTCTTAATACCCTTAACCCATAAAGACCCAGTGTTACTTTTGTGGTAGTTCCCAAATGAATTTTTCTCTCTATTTAACCTTTCTTAAGTGATTTATCACCATTTATTATAGTATTAGTCTTTGTATTTTGTATTTCTTCAATAAAAATCATGTTTTTTCCCATATTTAATTTACTGATCATGTAGATGTTCATAAAAGCTAACATTAAAGTTAATTGTCATAATATCAGAAACAGAGAAAAATGAAGAAAAAATGTGACTTTTTCAACAAATTTCATCATTAACTGAACGTAAACCAAGTGTGTCCATCCACTGTCATTGATCCAACTCCATGGGTTTTACTGGTGAATCAATGTTGTATAAGATGACTGTGTTTCCACGGTAACTATGGAGCCTCTGAACGTCCAAATGGGTCATATCTGATGGCCATGAAAAGATGAATAACTGTATTTTACACCAATTATTTACATGTATTGATAGAATTAATGCATCAGAAGTTACTAAACATTTTAAACTGGTACTTTTGCTCACCAGTGGTTGTTTGGGTCTTTATGGGTTAAAATAATTAACTAATATACATCAGTTCGGATTATATCATTCCACTACATTGGCATCTTTGTCAGAAATTCAGAGCTCTTTAAACATTAACAATAATTCTAGGTCATTTTTTAATCTCTGACAGTAAAAACAGTACTTATAGCCCTGTTAAATCAGTTAAACTAGTGAAACAGGTTAGCAATTTCATACCAATACTGTGACAAAACCAGAAAAAGTATTTTGTCACTATAGCAAGAGTATTTGTAATGTATTACTCCCTTCGACGAGGAGGCAGGAAGTGCTCCCAAAATGTCTAAAAAGTGTCTCCAAACTATTCCTGGCCTGTAGTTTTGACGTTGTGTTCCTCTTAAAAACGAGCGCCGAGTGTGTGTGTGTGTCCTAATAGCAGCTGTGTACCCTGTGTTTATATTGACACATCATTTTCACCCACTGCTGCTCTTTTAGGCGCCATGGGAGGTCTTTTCATGGATGGGGAGGACTCAGCCACAGCCAACCCTGCGGAGGACATCAGCAAGTGGAGTGTGGAGGACGTGTGTGGCTTCATAAGCAGCTTGGCCGGATGCGCTGAATACACACAGGTGAGGAGGGAGGGGGGACACACACAGACAGACAGAGAGAGAGAGAGAGAGAGAGAGGGAGGGGGCAGGCTGAACGTACAACAGCGACCCAGATCACATTTATCCAGCGATGACACTACGATAATATGGAAGAGCATCTGGTTATGTTTAGGTGGAAGGTGGAGGATGTGATTTGTGTCTAAAGTTTACTGTGAGTGTGTGAACGTCGGTGTGTGTTCATGTCTAAGCGGATGTATATGTGTGTGTTGTGAGAGTTATTAATGTCTGTGTATAGTCATGTTGTCCGCTCCATTAGATAAAAACTTTTTTTTGTCATATCAAAGTTCTGCTGTTTAACAGCCACGCATCCAGCCTGGTTCAGAAAATACACAAAAACCACGTCCATCATTTTTTAACAACCTTACCAAAGCACACAAATACAGCAGGAGTGAAACAACTATGCAAACATGACAGAAAAGCAGAAAAAACAAAAATCACACCCCACCAGGCTGCCGTGATTACCGTCAAATTACTGGAGCTGGCGGATGAATCCCTCAACATTGTCACAAAGGGATAACGCCGTTTTTAACATGATAATCAAAAGCCAAATGCGCTAAAAGTTTTACAGTTCAGCCGCTATTTTCATAGCTTGGAGACGTTTTCAGCGATGTATCGACAAATATTTGATGGCAGATTCTTAAATGCGACAGTTGTTCCGCTTATATTTGTTAAAGATATCTTTGTTTTGGACTGTGAGTCGGTCAAAACAAGCAACTGAGCTGGAAACAGGTTCTAGCCGGAGACATGTGGGACTAAACCATGCATTAATTCAGTCAGATCATGGGGTTGTTTACCTGCTGCGCCTTTAGTCAAGAGAAAAGAAGGAAAAGATGAGACCAGACTTAAAATGTGGAACTCTAGAACTCGTGTGATTCAGGCGACAGACTCGTTAGGTTTAGTGTAACTTTGTCCTGATCTTATACTGGAATTATAAAGAAGCTGAAGTGTGTGTAGTTCAGATACCGAAAAGTGGTTAAATGTCACCAGTTTGGAGAAGCAGACCTGAGGACACGACTGCTGTGGACGGGAAGTGGGACTAGAGGAGCACAAGTGTGTTTTAGCCATCTTAAAAAAAACAAAAAAACAACAATATCAGTTGTGTGTGTTTCGAGTGTTTTCCTCCTTTGGTTTTGCTGCTGGACTGAAACTGAAGCGGTAACATTGCTCTCTTTAAACCAGGGGTGTCAAACTCATTTTAGTTCAGGGGCCTCTTTAAGCCAAATTTGATTTGAAGTGGGCCGGACCAGTAAAATAATAACATAATATACAATGCCAACTCCAAACTTTCTCAATGTCTTAGAGTGAAAAAAGTAAAATTATGGGATGAAAATGTTTACATCTACCAACTATCTTTTAAAACAACGTGAATAACATGAACAAATTGAAATTTCTAAAGAAAACTAAGCAATTTTAACAATATTATGTCTCAGTTTATCATTTACACATGTAAATTACAGCTTACAGATCACAGTGGATCAACAAATACACAAAACATTTAATAACAGGCAGAATATTGGTAAACTTGCACTTCAGACATTTCAAAATGTTCATATTTGTTCAGGTTATTTGTGTTTTTGTGAAATGATTGTTTGTTTTAGTGTAAATACAGTAAAATGACATTGACAAAATGTGGAGTTGTGAGTATTTATAGGTTATTATGATAGTATTTTACTGATCCGACCCACTTGAGATTAAATTGGTCTGTATGTGGAACCTGAACTACAATGATTAATATCTTCAGTGTAATTTTTGCATTTCACATATTCATCTCATTGGTCAGACTGGAGCCTTTGGCGGGCTGGATTTGGCCCCCGGGCCGCATGTTTAAGACCTCTGCTTTAAGGAGTAAAGCTAATGTGATGAACGCTCTAAATACACTTACACTTAACCTGTTTTTGGTTTTTTTGTTTTTTTCTTGTCCACTCAGACTTTTTTTAGGCAGCTGAAATGTAGTTTTGACTTCCTGACCTCCATCTACTGTAGTTAATACAGTGACTCTGATACTCTATATCTCATAGACACATCAAAAAAATCTGACCTATCTTTAAAAATGGCCGACACATATTGTTAATATTCCTTACCTGTGCTCTTCCAGTCCAGATAGGAACAAAATCCAAACTCCTTATTCTATTCAAACATGTTATAAATTATTGACACTTGACTTAAGGCACTTGTATTTATTCCTTGTAATTTCTTACTTCTGCCTGTTATTGTTGTTATTATTATTATTATTAACCTGTTTCTGAGCCTAATGAATAGAGACACACAGATGTACCAGTATGTCAGACGTCTGTTCACCAATGGCAGTGGCAGACATTAATCTGTGTGCATTAAAAGACAACATAATAAACAGCTGAAAGACTTGGTTAGGGACAGGATAAAAATAAAATGAAGTAACATCAGCGTTTGGATTGGCCAAGAAGTTTCCAACTGGCATGTCTTCAGAAAGGTAGAAGCCAAAAAATGTCAACTTAAATAATTGTGAATATGTTTAAGCCACAAAGATGTTAAAATACCATACCCGTTATCCGGGTCCCAGTCCTCTCCCTGGTCACTTCCACCAGCTCTTCTGGGGGAATCCTGCGGCATTCCCAGTTCAGCCCAGAGATATAATCCCTCCAGCGTGTCCTGAGTCAGCCCCGAGGTCTTCTCCCGTGTCAAAATAATGGAAGTTTGTTTAAAGAAGTGTTAGTAAATATATAGATGAATTTCTGAAAAACTGTTAAAAGTGGCTATTGAGTGTCTGTCTGCCTCAGTAAACTGGTGGTACAATGAGCACCATCTTACTGTCATAAGTAGACTATGGGGAGAAGTCTCAACCACAGACAAAGAAATCTAAAGCAACTCTTTAAAGGAGTGATATTTAGCTTTTTTTTAAAATGGAATTACACATTTTAAAACATTTCCCTGTGGTCTACGTAAACTGTAAATGCTCTGCTTAGGTCTGAATTGTTCATTAATTCAACTCCACAGGTCCATCTTCAACCCTATTTCTGAGTAATGACACCAGAAAGGTCGTTTTGAGTGTTGGCCCTTTAAATGCAAATGAGCCACTTCACATCCCACCCCCTCCAGGTTGTTGACTGTGCTGCTCTGTCCCATTCAACCACTTGTGTTCGTTAATACAACCAACAACTGAACATTTTAGGTAATGGGCTCTATGCACAGCCCCACTACTTCCTGAACTTCAGGTGGGTCCTTTACTTCCTGTCTTTCATTATTGGACACACTGATTAGTCCAGGTGTGTCTGCTACTTCTTGTTGTGACTACTGATTAATTAGGCACACCTGGATTAATCAGTGTGTCCAATAACGAAAGACAGGAAATAAAGGACCCACCTGAAGTTCAGGAAGTACTGGGGCTGTGCATAGAGCCCATTGGCTCAAAGTTTGGACATATTTTCAGTTTTTACTACAACTGCTGCTGCTGACAAACAATTATGGCGTACTTGGAGAAATGTTCGTTGGAAGTCTTAACCTTATATGTGCAAATGTAATGACGTAACTAGTTACAAAACATAACAAATTAAGAGAGAATTAAAACACGTTCTAAAAATCCACTGCAGTTTTTGCCAGAATGAATAAAAAGATAGCTTTGCAGCCCCTGGAGGGTTCAAATTCAAACTTTTTTTAACTATTATGGTCCCCAAATACACAAATAAATGTACCAAAGACTAATAAAAGTGGGTTTAGCAAAATATGAGCCCTTTAAGTCCAGATACAACATGTAAAAACTGTATTAAAACACACGTAAACAGTTATAGCATTTCCACAATGAGGTGGTTTTTACAGTAAAAATGTTTAGTGATTTTTGGAGCGGGACCACTGTTGTGTAGTTTGTGTGTGGCTGTGTGTTGCCGGTCAGTGTGTGTCTGTGTGTGTGTATGCCGGGGCTGTGGCTGAAGCGGCTGTGTCTCTGCCAGGTGTTTCGGGAGCAGGCCATTGATGGAGAGACATTACCGCTGCTCACTGAGGAGCACCTGCTCAACACCATGGGACTAAAGCTGGGGCCTGCGCTCAAGATCCGCTCACAGGTACACACACCGCAGAGCTGCGAGTGTTTCTGTGTGGTCAGGTGGAGCCGTGAGCGAGCTGCGTGTCTGAGCGTCTTTGCGTGTCTGGATGTGTGTCTCTGTCAGTAGATCAGCTCAAACGTCGTACTAGCATAGCATAGTGGACCTGTGTAAGTAGCCTGCCCCGTAGACTGCAGCCTTTCCTCCTCTGCTCTCTCTCTCTCTCTCTCTCAGATACGAGAAGCATCATTTCACGTCTGACTTTTCAGTCCACGCTGACGTCGTGTGCTCTTCTGTCCACTCCACAGGTGGCGCGGCGCGTTGGCAGGCTTTTCTACATGACAGGCTTCCCGCTGGCCTTCCCCTTTCCGCCTTCTGCTATTCTACGACCCCCGGATCGAGACCGGGACCCCCTGAACGCACCATCTGATGCCCCTCTGCCCCTGTCCCTGTCCCTCCCCCACAGACCCACCTCCACCAGCAGCAGCTCGTCCCCGTACAGCGGCCCCACCCCGGGGTGCTCCTCCCCCAAACAGGAAAACGGTAACGGCTCCACTGTGGCAGGACGATATGAGGCCAAAACTCCTTCGTAGGAGCGTGGACGAGCGGACTGAGTCAAACTACGTCAAAGACACAGAGAGAGTGACTCCATTCACCAGACTAGACCTGACCTCTCCCCCTCCCACCACCACCACCACCTCGGGACCTTTAAGCAGAGATTTATGGGAAAATATTGGACTGGAATAAAAGACGACGGGACGTTCTGAACTGTAATCCAATCAGCTCCTCAGTTCGCCTGCAGCCGAGCAGAATCCAAAGAAACTGGGTTGGAGGGGAGACACGTGAAGCGACAGAGGAATAGAGAA
Source organism: Sphaeramia orbicularis (assembly GCF_902148855.1). Classification (NCBI taxonomy): domain Eukaryota; kingdom Metazoa; phylum Chordata; class Actinopteri; order Kurtiformes; family Apogonidae; genus Sphaeramia; species Sphaeramia orbicularis. The sequence goes on along the minus strand of NC_043963.1, from coordinate 15,569,900 downwards.
AATGGAAAAGGAGACAGCTGGTCACAGACAGCCTGCCAAAAAAAGGAGCGAAGCCCTGCCACAAATGCGGCATTCTTGCAAGTCAGACAGTCAGACGCTAGCGGAAACTCTTCCTTCCTTCCTGGGCTGGAGGAAGCTCTGCTCGCTCTCTTTCCCTCATCTCTCTCTCTCTCTTTTGACTGCTCCCACCACAGGCCCTGCAGAACCCTGGTATTAAAAACATGCCTCCTCCATCTCCTCTCCTCTCCCTCTTTGCCTTTTCCTGAGGCCAAACAGCAGCGTGGATCTGTCCTGTCTTTTTTACAGGCTGGAGTCGAAGCATATGCGGATCTGACCAGCTCTCTCTTACCACTGCAACTATGCATTCCACTGTCCTGATACCAAAGATGACCGGATGTGTGGAATTAAAACTGTTTCACGACGTGTCTGCTTCTTTTTGCATTAACAGTCTCAGACAAAGCCTGGTCCAACAGGGGAACGTCTCACATGATGGACTCTATGAACGATGGCACAGGTAGAGCCGTCGTTTAGAGACACAAAAGGAGACTAAATGTTCCTGAATTTGAAAAGCTCAGACGCTGGCTTTGGTGTGTACGGCCTACGTCATTGTACGCTTGTGTTGACTACTGTTGGAGGTAGGAAAAACATGCAAAATTGTACAGAATCACGCTTAAGATGAAAATATCCTGAAGGTTACATACGTGGTACTTTGACTTTTTGTTACATGTAGTTGCACGAATAAGGTTTTCTTTACTGAAAAATGTGACTTGCTGAACTTTGGTGGTACTTCTGTTCATACTTTTTGTTTGCCATTTTTTTAAAAAACAAAAGTGTAATATTAAAAAGACGCTCCAATCTTGAATGCTACTTCAGCATATAAATATGAGGAAAAAATATTTATAGGACTTTTGACGTAGTAGATAAAGCAGATTATGATATGTATTATAATTAGCCCTTGAGATGGATTCCAAAGATACTTTTACTTTGTTTTCTCTTGGTTGCAGGGAAAAGAAAGGCACAAAGCTCTTAATGCAAATGTTTTGAATTTGTTATGGATTTTTTTTAAACTACGCAAGCAATGAATTAAAAATGATCTCTAGATTTCCCTTCGAAATTTTTGTCTTCATCCTATTTTTCTATTCACCACGCAGGTGAAATAAATCCTACAGAAACACCTCTGCTTTTTCGTTTGTGTGCTGTGTGTGGCTGCGTCAGACAACATATAGAGGCTTTTTTTCCCCCTCCTCAGGTGTTTGTGTGTGTCCACAGGGGAGTTTTCTTGTACGTCAGTGTGTGTAAGGAGGAGGAGGAGGAGGTGACCCACAGGAGCAGAGTTTAGGTCAACACCAGCTGTCACAGTATGAGGTTCAGCTGCAGGACAAGGCCTCCCTGCCTGTGGGGATAAACCTGACCCCCCTCACACACACACACACACATACAGGACTGGACCCAGGCCCACAGACCCCCACTCTCACTTACCTCTGGCCTTCAAAGACTCGACGCCCAGGCCGTCGGCTCTAATGGGACTTCCCCTCACTTTAGACCGGGCCTCTGTGAACCGGAGGAAATGTGACGACACTAACATGTTCAACAAACCCACCATGGACAAACACAACCCAGTACTTGGACTAAAATACTGGCATTTCACACACATTTGAGGCAAATATTGTTTACTTTTAGTTTAGGATTACCATTTTCTATCCCTTGTCTGTCCAGTGAAAACCACATATCTCCAACTATGTGAATATTTGTGATGAACTGAACAATGAAATATTATTTCACAGGTTTAGAAAATCCTCCTCCTTAGTCCATAAAGACCCAGTGCTACTTTTGAGGCAGTTCCCAGATTTTTTTTCCTATATATTTATCCTTTAAATCACTGGTGTCAAACATGCAGCCCGGGGGCCAAATCCGGGCCGCCAAAGGGTCCAGTCCCGGCCCTTGGGATGCATTTGTGAAATGCAAAAATTACACTAAGATATTAATCCTTTTAGTTCAGGTTCCCCATTCAGACCAATTCAATCTCCAGTGGGCAGGACCAGTCAAATACTATCATAATAACATAAATAATGACAACTCCAAATTTTTCTCTTTGTAAATGTGAATATTTTCATGTATTTACACTAAAATAAAGTATAATTTTGTAAAAAAAAAAAAAGAGAATAACCTGAACAAATATGAACAACCTGAAATGTCTTAAGAGAAGTAAGTACAATTTTAACAATATTCTGCCTGTTATTAAATGTATTTGTAGATCCACTGTGATCTGTAAGTTATAATGTAAATGTGTACATGATAAACTGAGGCAGAATATTGTTAGAATTACAGTTATTTTTTTCAGTTTGTTCATGTTATTCTTATCTTTTGAAAGGATACTTTGTAGATGTGAACCTTTTCATTATGTAAATTTACTTTTTTCGCTCTAAAACATAGAGAAAAGTTTGGAGTTGACATTATTTATATATTATTGTTATTTAACTGGTTCGGCCCATTTCAGATCAAATTTAGCTGAATGTGGCCCCTCAACTAAAATGAGCTTGACACCCCTGCTGTAAATGATTTATCACCATTTATTATAATAATATTCATAAAGATTATCTGCATTTTTCACTGAAAATCGTGTATTTTCTCACATTCAATTTCCTATGTTTGATTTAGATATTCATGAAAACCCAGAGGTAATTCAAAGGGTATATCAAAATAGCAAAAACTGAAGAAGTGAGTTTTTCAACAAAGGTATCATTAACTCTGAACGTCATGAAAAGATGACAAACTGTATTTTACACCAATTATTTACATGGATTCGTAGGAGTTTAGATCAGTAGGTGCTTTTGATCGCCAGTGGAGGTTTAGGTCTTTATGGGTAAAACTGAATAAACTCTTAAAACTCCTCTTGGATTGACTGGAAAACGCATCACAAAGCAATGACCTGACTTTTTAGAGATATGTGGTTTTCACAGAACAGCAACACTAAAAAATTATCTTTAATGCATTAATGTAGAAATACCAACTGTTCAAAAGAGTCAACTTTTAAATCTACGGCAGTAAAATTAATCAAAATCATCATATACAGTCGAATGCAAAAGTCCTCCATTATGTTTGGTTTAGTAAAGTAGTAAAGTCTCTGTATTGAGGCTACATTTAAACGGTAACGTTCTGAACAGAAAACACAAAAGTGGTGTTGCGTTCTCACTTTTATTTCTGCGTTTAGAGGGAAAAATCTGCATGCAGACAGACGCGCAAAAGTGTGTGAAATCTATTTATCGATGCAAACTTTTTAAGATGTTTTTAAAACTACTTCGAACAGAATTTAATGCTCATTTCAAAGCCTATTACCATGACCATACAACATCGACTTTTTCGGGCGACATGCACGTGACTATCTGCTGCACGTGTTGGGCTGAATGTTCTGAGTCATTTCTCATCGGGGGCTTCAAAGTTAGCCATAATTGATTCCTAATTTCAATATAAATTGTCGGGTCGGGGAACAGGTAGAACTGAGTCGACTACTGTTACTTTCTTTCTAGTTTAGCCATTTAACAGGCACTTTTAAACACAATACAGCCAACAAGTATCTGGTAACATAATTTAAGACCGACCTAGGGCTGGGCGATATGGAAACAAATCATATCACAATTTTTTTCATATTAGACGATATTGCTATGCATCACGATATAAATCAAATCACTATTTTTGTCAAGCTTAAATTTTCCGTTAGTTATGAAGACATAGGAAGGTTATTTTTGATTTAAATATGATGTATTTTCTGTCAGTTGAACATGACAGATGGGCTGAAGAACATTATACAACTGTTTCAGATAAATAAAACAGGTACATATTTTTAAAACTAAACTGAAAGTCTGACCAGCAGGAAAAAGCTTTCAAGTTTTAAAAGAAAACACAAACAAAACAGACTATCTTCATGAAACAATGCTGGGGGTTTGGGGCATCATAAAGGGGGGGGGGGGGGGGTTAATATGACAAATTCGTGGGGCCCAGCGAATATAGGTTGGAAGTTGTGAAAATTTCATGTAAGTTTTGGAGTAAAAGAGAGGCATAGAAACCGGGAGTCGAACGTCCAAAGTTTAGTTTTACTTTCGGTTTCATGCCAGTTACAATACTCACAGAACACACCTCATATATGGATGAGTGAGAGATGAGGATGAAGGCAGGACAGAGGCAGGACCACAGCAGCAGGTCCAGAGATGATCAGAGGAAAACCTGTGAGGACATAAAGCACAGAGACTCCAGGGAGGAAGACAGTTTGAAATAATCCCAAAGGCATCAATTACTGATATGTGAGGAATTTAGGACTGTTCAAGTCTTTCTCCTGTTTTTTTCCCCACTAAATTTTTTTTCCTGTTATTTTTTTCCCCCCTTAATTTTTTTCCTGTTTTTTTTTCCCCACTAATTTTGTTTTTAATGTTTTTTGTTTTTCCCCACAAAATTTTTTACCTGTTTTTTTTTTTCCCCCTTAATGTTTTTTCCCCACTAATTTTTTTTCCCTCACAAGTCTTTTTTGATGGTTTTTATCTTTCCCATTGCCAATTTGCACATACATTTCCTTGCACTTAGCATGATTGGTTCGGTGTGGCACTTCTCAATTATGATTGGCTGTTCTTACACCCGTCAAAACATGGATGAATGAATTCTATTGAAATTGTATCGAGCATGTCCCATAATTCTATAGAGGAAAAGTTATTTTGCGATATATATCATTATTGTTTTATCGCCCAGCCCAAGAAATGCCGTATCACATTTAATACCTTTTAAGGACTTTTAAAGGTATTAAATGCAAATTTGTAAATTCAAGACTTTTAAGACTTTTTAAGACCATGAAGTAACCTTGTAATAGTTTTACAAATTTCTGTTTTAAAACACCATTGAATGTAGAAAATTTGTACCGATTTGTCATTTTCATAAAGTGGAATTTCCGTTGTATAGTAACAGATCTGGAAGCCTAGGTATCAGTTCCGGTTCTGGTATTGAATTATTTAATGATACCCAGCCCATGTAAAGGATCTGTAGACTTCGTCCATCGCTGTAAACCAAAAATAAGTGAAGTGGCAGAACCGTGTCAAAGCGCCCTCTCTCTGCATCGTACACCGGTGAATGCATGCAATAATTATTGGCCCAACAAAAGCCAGCGTGGACTGTAGCTGTGGAAAGGTGCACTGAAGTCGAAAGAGAAAAGGGGGAGAAGCTGGAGTGGAGTGTGTGTCTGAGCATGTGACTACAGACAGAAGACAGTGGTCTGTGGGGGGGGTGAAGAGTTGGCAGAGAAACAGACCAGCCTGTGTTGCTGCTCAACCACCTGGGCAGAGAGTCTTGGCACAGCATCAGACGCCACCCTGCAGCCTGGCACAGCACCGCCGCCTCGGGGCTCAACACCCGCCTCTACGCACCCCCTCCTCTTGGCCCGTCCAGCCTGGCTCGGCCCGGCTCAGCAAGCCCCTCTCCAAATAGCCCGTCCTCTGAAAGCCTGAGGGCGCCTACAGGTGTGCACATGCACTGAGAACAGCGGAAAGCGGTTTCAGACGCATCAGCATGCACCGACACGCTTGGATTAATTAGCAGCTGAGAAAGACAGAAGACAAGGTGGGTTCTAGAACTCAGGTCTTTTATATGGTCTTGACGCTTAATAAAGTTACATCACAATATTTGTTCTGTACAGGTAAAGCAATACAAAACTTAGAAGAAAAGAAAATAGCAAAAAGTCCAAAAATACTCCAAGTATGGATTGTTGGTTGGAACAAGAGGAAAACTAGTCTCAGGTGTGAACATCCCTGAACCTCAGTCATCATCAGACAGCTCCAGGTCTTCCACCAAATCCTCATCTCCCTCTGCCAGCTTTATCAGAGCAGCAGAAGACAGTGGCTGAGGAGCCCCAGAGGCTGTTTCATCCCCCTCCTCTTCATCATCATCATCATCATCATCTGAAAAACAGGAACAAAAAACAGTGACGACACTCTCCTGTACAGACTGATGATCCTTCTGTTTTACAGGTTCAGTCCAGATCATCTGAATGCGATTAGGTCCAGTTTAGTCTCTTGTGCTAATAAGAGCTGCTCATTTTTGACATTAGCTGACTCTTTCTGAGCTAACAGTAGCTGGTGTTGAACACTGCTGTTGCTTTAAAGTAGCATTAGAGGCACTGAAGAACTGGAAGGATCTGTTGAAGGATTTCAGACTTGATTCCTCTATAAATGACGGATCAAGTGGTTATCACAGATGCAGGATATGGACAAAAGTACCTGACCAGTGTCAAAACAAGAACCATAGATTTATACTGAACTACTCTATAAATATAAGGTCAGTATTTTTCCACAGGACGCCTTCACTGGTTATATTATGGTTAAATATATACCTTTAATAAATAATCTGGTGGTCCGGGTTGAAATTATTCCTCCTTCAAAAAGATTTGAGGGTGAACAGAAGGTGTTTGATATCTGCAGTCAGACATTTACAGCCTCTGTTTATTGAACTGAACATCTTTTTCTTGACACTTCAACTGAAGTTGTTTTCTGTAAGTTACATTAAAAGACACTCAAATGATACTGTTGTGGAAATGTTTGATGAAATCTGTTGTTCATCAAAAACATTTAATCTTAGCTCATCCATCCCCTCTCATGGTCACCATGCTCTGCACCAGCATGTGAAAAGTTTACATAGACTTTTGTTTATTTAGTTTAACTTATCTGAAAAACAATTCTACATAAGTGTAACTCATACATATAATATAAATAGTGCTCATACATATAAAATTACTTTATTACACTAATGAGTCATGATTTTCGGGATTTTCTAACAAAAGGCCAAATGTCTGTTTGTTACTCAGTAGTTCTCAAACTTTTTACAGTGGCATGAGTACCCCTTGAATATATAGGCAAAATGTGTTCCTGTGCCAAAGGTGTCAGTTTATGTTTTCCAAAACTTCGTACACAAACATATATTTAACTGTAATACATAAAAAATAACACACATTTGAAAGTAAATTTGTGTGCAAAATATAAACTGAAAAGTGCCCTCTTTCATCAAGAAAAATAAATAAATTGGTCATTAATGACTAAATGAACCTTTCATCAACAAAAAATGATTACTTAGCTACTCAAATAAACTCATTTTGAATAATATAAATTAGAAATGTTCTTAAAATGTTACCAAAGCTTAAACAACATGATAAACAAAAAAACTACTATATGAATGTATTTATTATGTTTTATATTTCAGCATTAATTCTTATTATTTATTTCACATTAGATGATGACTTATTTAATATATTTTTCCAAAAGATTTGAAGTACCCCTTGGGCTTCTTCCATGTACCCCTGGGGGTACACGTACCCCACTTTGGGAACCCCTGCTTTAACTGATAACAGAATCGTCCATGCTTTTATTTGTCTTTTGCTGCTAAGATTATCATTAGTTCATGAAATACACCAAATAACTTGAACTGTAGCCTGTGCATTGGTTTCCTGTTCAGTTTTCAGTTGGTGTTTAATGTTATTCTTGACTGCTAAGGGTTCACATGACCAGACCAGGGTGTGTTTGGTGACTTATGGCTTTTGTGGTTTTGCAGTTTGGGCTTCAGTTTCATTCTTATTCAGATTTGTTTGCTAAGTTTAACACCAGTTTTATAACCCTTCTTAAAGTTGTTTTTTGTTGTTGATTAATTCTACCTAAAAATGCTTATAATAACATTATCTTTATCTCATAAATTAATATAGGGGCCTATAAATGGTAAAAGACTTTTTTTTTTAACATTTCATACACTAGTCACCGATCATGAAAATAATTGTTACCACATTAGGTTCAATACAGTTTTAGTTGGATTTTGGGTAGAAATATCAAATGTATTCCATGTTTTTGCCATTTAAAATCTCCAAAATGATCCCTGCTGTCATGTACAAACTAAACACAATAATAAAGACTTTATTCGATTCGAAACGAATACACAGAGGATTATAATTAGAACAAACCAATCTGACAGGTCTGTGAGTGTTTTGTTTGTGCAGACCTGAGTCTTTGCCCTCTAATCCCTCGTCGTCGCTCATGTCAGACAGGTCTTCAACATCTTCATCCTCGTCTGACCCACGGCTGTTTTTCTTACCTGAACAGAGACAGAAAACAGATGGTGCATGCAGTTTTGTGTGTTACTTTATCCAGATATTCCTCAGTTTGCGTCGGTACATCACTGACGTCTAAAGGACTTTGGAGACACCTATATGTGGGCCAGGCATCAGAGGCAGCTGGAGGTGTCTATTTCCTCCTGAGATGGAACTGAGAGTCGATTACAGACGCCGCCGCTGCTGCACAAACACCCATGACAGTTTACTACTGGCAATTTCAGACATCTTATGCTCATGGCCTAAATATAGCAAATGAGATAGCAGGCAGGTTCCGCAGCTGCATGTTGGTGTGTTGGTGTGTGTGTGTGTTTGTGCTCGCAGGAGAGAACTTGGGAGTTTGTCTAAAATTGTGTTGTGTTACACTTCAGGACCAGTGTGTGTGTGTGTGTGTGTGTGTGTGTGTTGTATAGCCAAAGGGACAAACTGGGGTCCACCGGCTTTGAAGTTGAGGTGTGATGAGAGGCTGTGGGCGTGGAGGAGAGAGAAGCAAAACAGAGCGACTTCCTCCGACTGCTGCGCCGCAATCACACGGTTACACAACATGAGCAGACAAACGGCGGCTGTTTGGACGCCAGGTACCTCCCTTCATTTCACTTCCCATCTACAAAACATGAAGATTTACAGCCGAAACCAATGCCCTCAAGCCTCTACCAAGGGAATGGACTTCAGATGCTGTACATTATTATTATTATTATTATTATTATTATTATTTGCTGATATCGGCAAATAACAATTTGCATACAAGATGTCTTCAGATATTTGTCGTATTATATTGAACATTTTTTCATAAATTTGAACATTTTAATGTGTTAAAAGACAATGTGATGAATGACTGGAAGACTGAAATAGTAACTATTTTTTTGTTTATATAATGAAGATTTCTTTGTAGAGGGATAGGTAAGAGGGTTAAATAAGAAAAAAGAAAAGAAAGTAATATCGGTATCTGCATTGGTTTTGTTATTTTAAATATGGCGCTGGTATCAGCCGAGAATTTTCCAATCAGTGCATCCCTACTTGTAATGTCCTTTTGTCTTTTTGTAAGTTCAGTGGGATTTTGTAAAAAGCTGCTGGACTCACATTCATGAAACCTGATGTAAGAATAGGACACAGGCTAAGCATGAAACCCTCATATTTTGTAGTAAATACATAAAAAAACAGGACCAAGGATCCTGTAGTTTAACGACATTTCTGAAGACATTAACTGACATTCATTTGACCATTCAAACTCACTCAGGGTCAAAGGTCATGGCTGCAAATGAAAGCCCACGTGTGACTTCCTATTTATTGCCAATAGTAATTGTACCAATAACTTCCACTGTTTTGAAGTTATAGCACTTTGAAATGTGTCCTGTTATAAACCAATGGGGATTTTTCAAATTAAAAAAAAAATCATAAAAAAAATTCCAAGATCAATATTTCTCAATTCTTTTAAATAACTTGGTAGACCTTGCCCCAAGGAACCTCTGCTATGAATTTCAATTGATTCTGGCTGACAGTTTTGGAGAACAAGTTTCTAGAAATCTGGACATAGATGACCTTGAGTTTGACCTTTCAAGGTCACTCAAGGTCAAAGGTCATGGCACCAAATGAAAGCCCATATGTGACTTCCTATCTATTGCCAATAGTAATTATATCAATATCTTCAACTGTTTTCAAGTTATAGCATTTTGAAATTTGTCCCATTATAAACCAATGGGGATTTTTCAAATTTCAATCATCAAAAATTCAAAAATCAGTATTTCCCAATTCTTTGAACAAATCTGGTAGACCTTACCCCAAACTTGTTCCACAACAAATATCAAGTCATTCTGATTGACGGTTTTGGAGAAGAAGATTCTTATAAACTTGTTTACAGACAGACGACGGACAGACGACAACTGATACCGAGTCCATCGAACCCTTCAGGCGGTTGGACTAAAAAGGCAGGATCCTGAAACTGCTTTCCACTTAAAAACCAGAAAGCCAATTAATATGTACATCAAACTAAATCAGAAAAAATACAATTAGAGCTAAAACCTTTGTTACCAGGGGAACAGTCAGCTATGCCATGGATCATCTAAGGCAACATCCACACTTATGTGATCACAGTTTAGTAATTTAGAAGTAACCTCAGAACACTGTCACATGCCTGGAACACCATCATCATATAGCCAGGGCGATGATCATGAGGCTCAACACTGGAATGATGACAAATTCTTCAAATAACAGCTCACTAGTGAAAAGCAGAGTTTAACTGCAAAACAACTGCCAACAACAATACAATCAGGATACGTAGCTGATCCAAGCTGACAAATGGAGGTGTTTATCATTATTTCTAGTCTCTGTTTTCGTCCATAGTATTAGGCAATATACAGGTTTCTAAACTAAAACATCCAAAACAAGCTGTAAACACAGTAAAAGATCTATATTATCAAATAAAAAGCATATTAGTGTGGACTGAACCCAACTACAGAAAGAAGATTCCAAAATTCTGGGTGAAAACACATCATGGCCTTTTGGTTTTCCAAGAACAAACAGAAGCTGTTCAGCTTCAATGCGTCAGTACCTTCGACTGATTATTATTTTATAAAAAACAGTTGGTTTCGCAACAGTCAGATAACCTCTCTGATGATCGTTAACATTTAATCTGTAGACTAACAAATTATTATGAACAAAATGGTTGTTTTGTGAGACATGATAGATTACGATGTTGTAAAAGTCACCAATGTAATTACAGCGGTTCTACAGTCTGCATTTTATTCTTTATACATAGCCTGACCATCATTCCAAACTGTATTAATCCACTGGATAACTTTCATTAATGCACATTCACTGGGGTATCATTTCAATAAGCTGATGCAATGTCAACATTTATTTAATTTATTTGTTCTTATCTATTTCTCCTTTATGTGAAGCACTTTGTAACATGTTGTTTTAAAAAGTGCTATATAAATAAAGCTTTACTTAGTTACTTAATTTATGTCATTTTATGGACACATAACGTTACTGAACCTAGATTTGACCACCTGAAACAAGCCCCGACCACAACACTGCCCCCACAGGCTTGTACTGTAGGCGCTAGGCATTATGGGTAACAACTTTGGAATAGGGTCAATCTGGACTCATCAGTAGGGGTGTAAGAAAATATTGGTTCTGCAATATATCATGATATTTCATCTCACAATACTGTGTCGATATTAAAAAGTACTGTATCCATATTTTTAGGCATTTATTCAAATGCAGATATTGTGGAGGTTCGTTTTAGTATTTTGTTTTTCTTTTTTGTTTCTATTTTATTTATTATTATCTAACACTCTTATTAAATAATGTTAGCTCCTTTGTTGGGATTGAACTAAAATAATGTTCTGATGATAGTTCTGAACTAACAGAATATGAACATTTGAACAGGATCTTAAAGCGTAATGTCTGTAAAACGGAATTTAAGTTTTAACAGGAAATTTTGTGATATAGCATTAGATCTTGTTCTGATCAAATAAAAATGTGTTTAGTATTTGGACATAGTTCTGGTGCAATTCAATTCTTTATGGAAATAATCATTAAAAAGAAAAGAAAGAAACAAAAAATTGCCTTTTTAACAGTATCATGATATATCGCGATATATCGTATTGTGGTCCTAGTATTGTGATTTGTATCGTATCGCCAGACTCTTGCCAATACACAGCCCTACTCATCAGACCACATGACCTTTTTCCATTCAAACAGTCCAATCTTTATCTTGACCCTGGAACTCTTACTCCACTGCTGCTCTTGTACTCTGCTGTTGTAATGCTGCAATTTCCTGACATTGTGGGACAAATAAAGGTTTTCTTATCTTATCTTATGTTCTCTTTAAACTGATGTTTAAAAAATGGGAAGCTACTCACTGCATCCATTAAAGGGTTAAAGAACTTTTTCCTCACTGAAACATATTAATCGCTGCAGTTTCTATCCAATGGAAGGATCTTACATATGTGCTTAGTTAAATCCAGGCGGTGTTTATCACGTGAAGCAAAGCTAACCAAATCACTGGGTGCGTCACGGATCTGTGTGTCCAGAGATGACACGTCTGCTACAACACAAGACTAAAGGTCGTAAACGTTAGGAGATCAATGGATGATGTTGGAAAACTGGCTCACAGAGACTGAATTTAAGGTACACAGCTGTGGGCTAGTTATTATGCTTTCACCAGGAGTGAAAGGGCTGGGATTGAGTTTGATGATGTTTCCAAGTACCAACAACATGCTTCACTTGTTGTTTAACAATGACCTTAGTGTGGGGCTCAAAGTTTCATTAAAACTCTAGTAGTTTTTCTGTAATGCTGACAAACAAGAGACTGCATAACCTCCCAAGTTAAAAAAATAAATAAATTTAAAAAATCTTTGTCCTACTTGCTTGCTTTGCTTTTGGATTACACACACCTGAGTTTTCCTCCACCACCCCCTCCTCGGCACTCAAGTAATTCTCACTGAAGCTTCAAAGCCCCAAGAGCAGTATTTGGGACGGATCTGCAAGGATGACGACCGTCTACCTCACTGCCTCCCACTTTTTACAGCGTGGAGGATTCAGTAGAGCCTAAGCAGTTGCCCCCAGATGACCTGAAGATTTACACCCCCCCCACACACACACGCACGCACCGACAGAACCGCAACACACATCAATCTAAATCATCGGCCCCCTCCTCTCACACTCCTCCTCTTTCCGGGAGTGTGTGAGACCACAAAGAGCTTTGGTGAGCTGCCCGAAAGCTTTTGGCTCCTCGAGGCTGGACGACGGGGTGGTGGGAGTGCGCTATCATCGCAATGCATGAGCACGTGTTTGGAGGACATGCGGGGGCAGCTGGTTTAACCCAGAGCTGAAAGAGACTGAGACTGAAAGAGGTAGAAAGACGGAGTGAGAGACGGGGAGTGGGAGCGGCCACCTCTGGCTGTTCCACTGGGCTGGTTTGAATTAGGAACCCCCGCTGGGATCCAAGCCTGTACTTCCTGTTGGGGGGGGTTCAGCATGTGTGTGTGCGGAGTGGGGGGGCCGCAGGAAAGACGAACGGGGGGGGGGGGGGGGGAGGCGGAGGCTCGCCGCTTGCCGGCAGCTGCCCATCCGTTCGTGGGGACTCTCCCTACAATGAAGTCCAGATGCATTTAAAAAAAAATCCCCCTGCCGCCTACTCCTTTCCTCTGTGACCTTGTGCCGGGCTTTTTCTGCTTGGAACGTGTCCGAGTGTAAAGCTGTAAAAGCTACGCTGCAGCTGCCTGCGACCCGCAGATGACCCCGAGAGGATGACACACACGGGGGTTAAAGAAAGCAAGAACCCAGAAAGATCTGAGCTATCTGAGATTTTCTTGGGTTTGATTTTCAGTTACAGAGTCTTTATGGAGGTTTAAAGACACCAGGCCTTATGACAACCGCCAACCACAGGTGATCAGATTCACAGAGCCAAACCTGTCTGATAGTAACTGAACAAAAGTATTAAAATCACACACAACCATTGACACCTCTTAAATTTTGCTCTTGGACCAAAAGTTCAGGCTGTAACAAAATACCGCCCCCTAGAGGCCAAAAGAGGCAGCACACCACTGTTTACTAAAACGACAACCAGCTCCTTTTCAGGACACTTAACAAGGGAGAAAAACTGATGTGAAACAATGATCTGACCTTTGACTTTCAATCCAGATTCCTCTTCATCTGAGTCACTGTCAGACTGGAACAGATCCTTGAACTCCTTCTTGTCCTCTTCCTTCTTCTCCTGAACCTTCTTGCGTTTGATTTCAGGCAGGTCCAGATCTTCCATCTGCACAAACACACAATAACAGGCAGGCCAACATAAAAGGCAGCTGAATGATTATGAACAAAAGTGAAATAACTCATCCGTCTGTAAAGTATTTATTTCTATATAGCTGTACTATTTTGGGATATACAGAACCAAATCCAAAGTTATTATTGTACTCATTTCCTCTAGTCGCTATAATATGGTTAGATTTTCAATTTGATTTTTCATGTCAGTTTAGGTTTAGTTACTGTTGTGAGCCGTATTACTTGTAATTTTCCAATCCTATATTAATCCATTTCATCTGATTTTATTATATCATATTTGTTAACATTACAAGATCCAAAGCAGTAATTAGCAACTGGAGCTAAATAAAAAGCAAACTTCAAATTACTGACCTGGAAAGAATATACAGTATTTGGAACCAATTGCAGGAATAATTAGGATCTTTGTGAATTTTCAACCAACCAGACCTTTGTAGGTTGACTGCTAAAAATTAGGACAGACAATACTTCAACAACATTTATTCTCACTTTTTAGACTGAATTGAAGGGATAATAAGCAAGTAGTAGTGAATAAATACACCTTGTCACATTTCCGTGTTGACAGGCTATTACCTGTGACGATACAAACCAATCAGATGGCACTGTGGGCAGGACATTACTCAAGAGATTTAGAACCATAGTAATGTATAATTAAAGACGTTTATTTTACTAGATTAAAAAAAATCCTAAAAGGATAACTGTAAAAAATATGGATTTCAGAAAACAAAGGTGATCTTACACTCAATTCAGTTCTGTGTCAGTTTGTGTATGCTTTGTCTTTTGGAGTTTTTATTCAGTTTTGTGTGTTTGAAAACTGCATTTTCAGTTAATGACATTGAACTGCTTTTCACTGCTGGGTTTGTCTTAGATTTTATTACTAGTAGCTTATTATTACATTATTACTTATAATAACCTTCACCATCACACTGACACTGATAAACAAAAAGACGAAAAGGATTTATTTTAACTGAGCAGAACGAGGCAGAAGGTGGTGTATATGTAGTTGGATACGTACCCTCTCTTTGCCAGAGATCTCCAGCTGGATCTCCTTCTCCCTCATCTTCTTCCACTGGCTGTAATACCTGCTGAGCGGAGTCCCTTCATCCTGGACCTGCTTCTCCCACACAGCCTGACAAACATGGAACACAAACTGATCACAACCCTGGAAAGTGTCTGGTCTGAGTGGTTCAAAGTGACCAAGTTCAGGCTCTTGTCAAACATTAAATATTCAAAATGGTTGAAAATTTGTTGAAAATCTTTTCCGCACAATATTTCAAGTTCATTGAGGCTCTAAAATGATTCTACACAAAGCTGTCTGAAGCAGACGAGACATTAGAGTCAGTCAGAAGATGTAGAAAACAGATTGAAGACGGCTGGAAAAGGAGACCAGCGGATCTTCTCCAGCCTTCCCCTAAAGGTCTTTGTGGATGATATTGATTAGGTCCAATCACATTATCTGGCCAACAAATCCAATAGAGCGTACAGACCGCTGCCTCCTGCGCCCGCTGGCTCAACACATTTACCACAATTTGCTGTGTGGCTATTAAGATGGGTGGCATTCTACACAAAAAAAAAGAGAATGGGAAAATAAAAAGGAAAAGTCTAAGTTCAGCTTCACCTCAGCAAAAAAAAACAAAAACAAACAAAAAAAAATCCACAAACATGCAGACAGAATAACACCGTAGTGTGACCTGGATAGAGGCAGGGCATCGTTAATTAGGCGAAGTCTCAGTTTGGGTGACATGTCAGTGGGGAGCTGGTGGCCAGAGGGGGGCCATGGCCTTTTCCACATCACCTACAGCAGGGTTGTCCCCTTCCCCTCGCCTGTGGTGACATCTCCACTGCTGCCACGGTGCCACCACGTAGATACCATGGCGACAGCCTCCGCTGAGCAGAGCGCCGTGGCGACAGGAGCTGGCGCTGCCGTGGTGCCGTGCTGTCTGTCTGCTGTACTCGAACACACACAACCTCTGTGTGCGCACACACACACATTTCTCATCTGCTACATTACACAAAGGCCATCCTCTTTTATTTATTCCTTAAATGCTCCTAAATATTAATCAGCACTTCGTGCCACAGCTCTGAGCTGCAGCAGAATAAGAAGAAATGTATGTGTGTGGACAAGTACCATACAGAGCACATCCAACACACACACACACCCAACACATACACAGACAGACACGCACACACACACGCTAATGGCTGCTCATTAAGGCAGAGGTGCCTCTGGTTCAAAAGCCCATAAGAGCTTCCAGTAACCACAGGGTCATTCTTAACCAGGCCTGAAGTTTATACAGGGAAGTGTCCTCCATTATCAGCTGCTGCCTGGAGGCTTCAACGGTCAGGACTGTCCGATGGCCTGCAGCTTCTCACTCAACTGGACCAGAGCCCAGAGAAAAAGTTCCTGCTTTTAATACTTTTCATCCAGCAGCAACTTATGTTTGTACACACACAGGCTCAGCCTGGCTCACTAATGATCAACCCAGTAAACGACCAAAGTGATGACCATAGACTGTGTTTAAGAAGTAGACATGACACTGAATTTTAGACCAATGGTTTAATGTCTCTACTGTGTTTTATCCGTTGATCATCTTGGTAATTTTGGAGTAAGATGTGACCATATTCAGCCAAAGGGGTGATGTTGGGGAATGTGAACTGCTGCTAAGTTTACTGCCAATTTATCACTATGAGAAAATGGTTAAAAGACATTAAAATCTTACATTAGCCGTGACATTGTAAAAACATTTACTAAAGGACCGTCAGGTTACACAGGGTCTAAATTAGGTGAGATCAGAATGACTCCTGGCATTGCCTCGGTATTTACAAAGAGAAGTTCAGAGGGAGTCAATTACAGCATCATTACAACAGCCGTCAGCGGTATTACACTACACCTTTCTCATGCTTTGGTTTCAACTGACAAACCTACATAACTTACACTTATTGACAAAAACAGTAAGTCCACCTTGTATCGTTCATTAGAATCTGGCAGGTTAACTGTGTAGTTATGTTGCTTTGATTCATGTACCAAAAAGAGCAATTAATGGACATGATTTTCATTGGAATTAATTTCCATTCAGATTTTATCAGACTGTTTTATTCCTTTTATGTTTTTACTTTTATCACCATCTAAACATAAAATACTTGAATCATACTTTACAAACTAAATTTTAAGTGTGCCTAAATCTGAGAATTATTACATCCTTGATATGTTAAAAAGACATTCAAAAAAAAAGAGGTGTTTATCTGAACAACAGCATGTCAAAGGGAAACCTACTACAACACCAGATGTTTGTTACCATGGTAACAGTCAGTTAAACATAAAACTGAGTAAAACACAGCTTGTATTTCATAGTTTGTGTATAACATTATGGAAAGAGAGGAAGAGTGGACTGCCCTTATAGTTAAATGGGCCTAAGTGTGTCAAAGTCCAAAACTGAGCTGGATAATAATCAGACAGATCCAAAGAGTCTGATGAGCCAGTTGAAATATATGTACTTTTATATGTACAAGTTTGTTTACAGAAAAAAGCCATAAACAGAGAAATTAGTGACAGTGAATAGTTGTTGCAATGATGTTTTGTTGGGCTATCCAATAGTTATATAAAGAACTACTTCTACAACAAAAACTTAAGGTGAAACATGTCCACCTTTATAAACAGTCAGTCCTTACGTTCCATTGTGTGATTTTTGTTTGTTAAGCCTACCAGCAATTCCTAAAATTTATAACCATGTAAATAAGAAAATAGGAAGCAAGAAAAATAAGAGAAGATACCTATGCAGGAGGTGAACTGAGGACTCCAGAATGACAGCCTGTGAAATTGGGAGCTAGTCTCCCTGCTCTTTTTCTTTCTCCTCCTGTTAAACACACTCACCACAGCGGTGGCATCGGCTACTCCGAAGGCGGCCTTCTGTCTCCGTCCTGTGATGTAGCTGCTGTTCTCCTGCACCTTCTCCAGCAGCTGGCGCACCGGCTTGCAGTAATTGGCCACTTTGCATTCCTTCAGGAACGCTTTCAGCTGCAGGGACATGAAGAGGGAGTATGAGAAAGAAGAAGCAGTGTAAAGCTCCATCCAGGCTGCCTGTTCTGCAGAGCAGAAGGGTTTGTGGTCATTTCCTCTAAGGTGAACAGCTAAACCTGAAGCAGCTCCTGAATCAACCATTAAGACTACAAGTAGAATATACATAAGTAACTGAACACTTAGAGTAAGCCTAGTGAACTAAAATGTAGAGAGGATGTACAAAACTCCATGCAAATAAAGGAAGGACAATGATTTTCCACACATATTTTTCTAAACATATATTTTCCCTTTTTCTTTTAACTAATTCTCTCCACACAAACTTCATCTTACAAAATATCTCCACACACACTAGAATACAAAAACAACAAGAAATTGCAACAAACATTCAAGCCACTGTCTCTGTTGGACTTTATACAGTAGACACCTTCAGATAACACTGCATACTAGATGCAGAGGCTTTAGTCTGTCAGGAAGTTGAGCAGTAATGACAAGTAAATGTATTAAGTTAACTTAAAAGTGCTGGTTTGGTTGCTTAAGTGTAATTCAAAAAAAAAAAAAAATTATAAATATCTCACTACAACAGCAGCACATGAGTCAGTGCTGACAGCAAACTGCTGCTAGTAATGCAGTGACTTCTAGATCTATATAACCTATGTTTGATGTTTCAGACGCACAAAACAACAAGTATATGTGAACTGATAGTACTACTAATATTATACTTTGCAATAATACAAACATTTACTTTGGTTTAATTGACCACCATTGTAATCTTAATGCAGTATTTAATTTAAAAAATTGAATTTTATGGACATTTTTGAGATGTAGAAACCCTACAATATTATCTGCCAAGATGTGAACAGAGTCCTGTTACCTGAATGATGGTGGGCAGTGCGAGCTCAGGGAAGCCGATGGTGTTGGCCTGAGTGTGGAAATACTCCAGTATCAGATCATACAGCTGATCGACCAAACCATCCTGAAAATGAGCAGCAAAGTAAAATTAACAGTAAGAAAAGTACTAATAAAATTACATCACAAATGGTATTTTATTCCGTAACAGAGCATTTTCAAGATGTAGCACCATAACAGCAATTTTTCAGGTTTGTTTTTGTCAATACCAATGTTTTGGAGGCCACAGCTTCTCCAGTGTGCGGCTGATGGTTTTCTCCATTTGACAGTAAACTGAATATCTTCAGATTTTGAGATTCCAGTTAAAAATTTATATAATTTACCTTGGGATGAGAGAGAATTCATCAGACAGTTTCCACTGTCATCTAGGGATGCACCAACACTGACTGGACTGACTAAACTTCGAGTAATAGCCTAAACAGCTGGAAACTCTATAAGCCAGACTATTTAGTTTAGTTCTATGTTATCATACTTGCACATACTACATCACCCTACAAGGGCAAAAAAATTCACAATCCATAACAGAAAACAATAATATACCAACTTCAAAAGATTTGACTCAGTAAATGATATTATATTCTAGAAATTACATCAACAACAAAAAGGTCAGTACCTTTGAGATACTACACATAGCTACATCAACAAGTGTTTTTTCCAAGCTGCTGGTGCATGATTATTACTTTAAAATGTATTTATGTGACCTGGTATCGACATCCAAACTGAAAAAAAAAAAAGTGGTGCATCCCTACTTTTTACTGCTACAAAGTTCACATGTGGATACATTTTCTGCTTTGTAAGTTAATCTTGGAAACCCATCCACCACATTGGCAGGCAGGTGTTTGTACCACCATAGTCATAAAAACAATACAAAGACTAGGGTTATAGTCTCTATGTTTTAGTGTCAGTAATGGACATGCTGTGTCTGTTTCACACACAAAGACACATGAATTATGCAAAAGTGTGACTCGTGGTGAAAATATGAAGTAGATTGGTCCAAACGAATGAAAATAATAAGACCTAATCTACAGTATCACTATCTCATAACAATTCCCTAAGGGGCTCAAGAAATGTACAGAACATTTAACGTTTGATTATAAAAGAATAACACTTAACAGTGAAACCTGTTTGGCTTATATGAACTACAAGCTGCCTAAACCAGATGAATCAGTGCTTTTAGTCAGGTCTGTAACAACCTTACGAGGTAGGGGTTCTTGGCAGCTGCCCAGGTGACAGCAGTGAAAACTGCCCTAGTGAGCGAAGCGTAAGGGATAATCCCTGAAGGCCGTGTTTCAATCCTCTTGGCCCTGACAAGGGGCTTTGAACGCTGCCCTCAATCCCCTTATGCACACACGCAGGCTACGGCACCAATACGAAAATAACACTAACCAACCTTGAACGTCTTCACTTGAACTGATCAGCTGCTGCTCCTCAGAGCACAGATCAGCAGCAGAGTCAAGTATTACAATGAGTGCTTTCCCCAAACACGCTTTGTGGACAGTCTTTGCTCAGGATTTAATGGTTTAAATCCTGTAGGATCCTTACCTTGTAGGCTTTCTCCATCAGGTTGACTTTGTTAAGTTTCAGAATGACTGCAAAGTTGATTGGTTTTTTGCTCATTCGCCCTGGTTTCTTGTTGAAGTCTACCTGTTGGAAGATCTGAAAAGAAAACATACAAATAACCAAAATGGAAGTTAAAATCTCTTCTGAACCAACAGAAACAAGTCATATAATAGCACAGTCTTATTATAGCAAAGAATGGAAGCACGGACTTGGAATTATTCTTGTTTATTGCAGCAAAGAATGTTTTTTTTGTACTTTGCCAAAACAGTGAGTGAGTTGTTCATTCAAGTCAATATGAAATGGCTCAGAAGTGAAGTGATGTAAAAAACTAAAAAAAAAACCCCAAACTTAGTTCAGTTCTAAATGACATGAATTCAAATCACAATCAGTGAAATTCTGAATTGAACATGAAGAACATTCTCAACCACATTTAAGGGGCCAATTCAATTGCACTCCAAGAAAAACGACGACTTCATTATGTACTATAAGCTTAGTCTACAGTGCTTTAATTGTGGTTAATGTGGCTGTGCATCTCCACTTTTTTCTTGTGACCTGTGAACCAGTCAGAACAACCAAATAATTAGAAAAAATACATTTGAACTGACTTTTCACTTTTGACTTGATTTTCCACCACAACTTGCGTGTAATTACAATGTTCTACAGTGACAGTGTTTTTATTGAAGTAAAATAATGCAATACGTTTACACTTCTCATTGTTAAATGTGGAGGTAACAACAAATATGAAACAAGGACAGTCATATTCATCCAACGGTTTCCAATCAATTAATCGATCGCATAAGGTATAAGAGTTCAAGTACTGCATTTTATTTATTTATTTATTTTTACTTTGACGAAAGCCTACAGGAGCCAAAAACATATGTTGGTCTTAAATCATTCTATGTAATAAGACATATTTGACTAAACATGGCTCATTATAAACTATGCACCTTTCTACCTCTACATATGTGAATCAAAGCATTTGATTTTTCATGTCATTTCCCAGAGATATCACTCCTACGCATGTCAAGCATCAGGATAAGAAACAAATAACTCATGTACTGCATCACATTAGTTGATAATGGTTGTTCAAATAGTGCATTTAAACATTTTATACATTACTCTTGCTTAAATACTGCAGTGTTACCGAGTTGTCTATCTTTGTGAAAGTACAGCCAACGTGTGGGCTATTTGTCTATAAGCTTTAGCTTTCACATCTGCCCACAGTGCGCAAGTGAATTTCTGTCTTTTATTTGTGTATCAAGCTATTTCTGACTCCCCGTATCGCTGTGCGTTTCTCTGTGTGTGCATGTGTGTGGTGTGTATGTGTGTGTCGTCGTTAATGCGCTCAGTGTGCGAAGCAGAGCAACGCTCCTGGCCGGTGCTGTCTGTACAAACATAGGATGTGGTGGCGGTCTGCGGGGGAGCCAGGGGGAAGTGGGAAAACATGGGCCAACCCTAATGCACGCACACACATATACACACATGCACGCACAGCTACTGAAGCAGGAAGCTCCAAATCATACACCCCCCTCGGAGATGCGAGAACACACACAGGCACAGACACACAGGAGGAAGGGGCTGCTTCTGCTGCTCTAATTAAAACAGTAGCAGCGTACCTCAGCCTGCCTTTAACAAGGGGAACAGTAAAGGAGAAAAAAAAAAACACACAGGAAATATCGGGCGTCACAAATAAACATGGCTTGCTGTCGGGGGTGGGGGGGGCTCCGAGTGTGTGTTGAGGGAAAGAAGGGGTGGGGGGTGGGTCATAGGCAGAGAGGATGTGGTCTGCACAGCGTGTTAGGACTCAAGTGTAAACCACAACTGCACCTTTATCGCTTTGGTCAAACTGCTGCACACACACACAGATGCTCAAACACAAATGTGCATACACCTATACACAAACACACATGTACACAAACACACTGACCACTCCCAGCACACCAGGATAGTCACTGTTGCCAACATAAGTGCCCACCAACAAACCACAACACCCCTGACATATGCATAAACAGTCAGAAACAAAAAACACACTACATATACAAACACACCACATAATCACGTGCTTAACACCTGACCGAGAGACAAATTGTCAGTTGGTGACCCTTGATTGGTCTGATAACAAAGGTGCTTCTCTCACACTGTTAAACCCAGTGTTGCATTTCCCTTCAGTTGTGGCCGTTGAGACCAAAATGCATTTGATACGCCACTGATGTTTTTCCACAGTAAACCACCGGCGGAACATTTCATCACATCTACCTTTTCATCGTTTCCATTTGTGACAAACACAAGCCAAAGTTTGTTCTACATGATTCTGTCTCTCAGGTGGTGCTGGGGCATTGAAGAGCAAGAATTTGACTCTGTGCTAAACTTTGCACAAACAGGACAGATTCAATCAGATGGGTTTGGATGAGATTTAGTTCCTAACGATGTCATGAAGGTCTTACCTCCAGCAGGAAGGGCAGGACAGGTACAAATGTTTTAGTGCTGCTTGACAGCAGAGTGAGGGCTCTGCAACAGTGCATCCTCAGGGGGTAATATCTCGCTATGGGCACCAGTCTGTTGAGACAGAGGAAAGAGTGGTCAGTGTCTCCACCTGCTGTTTGCAAAGGTACAGTGACACAGAGATTAGATTCAAATTCACCACTTTCAGAAATCTTACACTGGCAATAATAGTTAACACTAGGGAGCTTATAAATAAATATATAACTGACTGACATATATGAGCATAAATATTAAGTAATTTAGTCATCAAAAATATGTGACATATACCATAGTTGGTGAGAATGCAGGATTTCTGCATTGATCAACACAACACTAATGTGAAGACTTTTCTGAAATTAGGATCCTGTTTGAAAGGGACCAGATGTCAGTTTTAACTTCCTTGTGCAAGAAAACTCAAAGTCAGGGTTGCTTGGGAACAGCATCCATTAAATGTAAATGTAATTGTAAAGTTATAGCCAAGTATTTACTCCAATCATTTCAAGGCGTTTCAAAAGTTATTCCAAGTCATATTAAGGCCTGAAACTAAAGAAAATCAACAGACTTTGCACCTGTGGAAATCCTGAACAATTAACAGCAAATGTGTGAGTCTTTACAAACTGCATTATCATCAGTTTTTATTACAAAAAATACATTTTGTTATAACTTGACCTACTATACATCATGCAGTCCTGGTATAATCATCAAAACATAAATATTTCTGAAATCGTCAGCACCACAGGAGTCCTTTGTGTAATGGTGCTTTATTTCATTTTGTCAGCAGTCATTCCGTCACAGCAGGAAGCTACTTGTCTTCTGTTCTGTACATTTGTTGCAGTGAAGTGATATGGACACGTAAATCTACTGATGACACTAAATGTGATTACAAGGCACTTCAACAAAAGAAAGATAAAAAAAAATGTATTAAAAAAAATGTGGTGTTTAAGTTCAGTGCAAGTGACAGATCCATTCATTTGATGAATTTTCAGAAACTTTAAACACTGAACTCATTAAATTATGGTGGCGATTCTATTATGAAGATGGTTTTCAAGAAGGATCACAAAAGTAGGTAAAGTATGTTCATTATTGAATCATCTAACAATAATGCATGATTACAATTTCATTCATCAAAGCAACAGAATGCAAGACAGTAGTGAAACCAGGCTCAGACTTAATCTAGTGCTAATGCTGTCTTAAGTATGATATAAATCTGCATGTGTTCCACCATAAATGTAATTAAGTATAGAGTATAAAGAAAACTACTCAAAATCTTACCAAAAAACAGACTCAACTATTACTGACAGACTTTTGTCAATCTGTTCTGATTGACACCCTTTTTGGTATTTTTGTCAAAAATAGAAAGAAAAAATGTTCATTACATTTAAAAAATTCTACATAAAGAGTTATCATTTTAAATAATAACATATCTAATTTTTTTATTTGTCATTTTAACTGATAACGCAGAACCCCAAGTAATAGAAATTTCACTTTAGACACACTAACTATTCTATCATGACAGTAGGAATAGGTTGAATCTACTATTTAACTCCTTCCATAGTTTAGGCTAGAAAAGTAAAAAAAAACAACTTTGAATAAGAGGAGGCATATATACTCACTTAATGGTTCCAATTATGACCTGGCAGAGTGGATAGATGAGAGGCTGGAGGACGTCACTGGGGTACAGAGTACTCAGGACTCGACACCACAGGTATAAGCAGTGGATATACTGCCAGTTATAAACCGACTGGTACGTCTCCTATGAACACACAAAAGCAGAGTCTGGACCTTAGTTATCAGTAAGTGATACACATTGAAATACAAAGCCATGACTGCAGCAAAAAATAAAAGCATTTACCCAATTAAAGTTTCTTTTTGCTATGTGAGTATGTGAAGTGAGAGAAAGATGCCATAAAAAGTAACTTTAATTTTTGTCAGCAGTTGCAGAACAAAATTGTCCTCCAAATTACCCTTTCAAAATAAATTATAAGCAGTAATTCTACTTTAAAGCACTCAAAAGTAAGATAAGCAAAAAATTTCCATTACGGAGTTTCTGAGGGAAAAAAAAGTGTTCTGACAGTATGTCAAAGATATCAATGTATATTGTACAGCTAGGATAATACAAGGATGGGAAAATGTGTCACTGTGACCACTAGAGGGTGTATTGAGCTACTGTTGCCTTGATTCTGCCAGACTCCCAGTTCAATGAAAACAATTATCAAAGGGTCTTGACCAGAGCATGATGAGAAAATATCTGCATTGCTGTTGTTTTTCCCTCTAACACTGGCTCTAAATTAAGAGAATGAGATTTGAGGCTGAACTTGCCGTGTTTCTTTTAGGCTGGTTATGTTTACTTATGAAGGTTACGAAGATCTGAGGTCACTATGCTAAGTTATCATGTTTGCTAAGCTCACAGTTTGGAATATAGAGTTCAGACCTTGTTTGGACAATTCAAAATAAATCTTTAGTGCAACTATTGACAATACAAACCATTTGGCAAACAAAAGGTGTCTCTACTGTGGACTGTTTCTTGCTAAAAGTCAGTTAAGCTAAAAAACCTACAATGTAAAGCCTAAATTGATGTAGTACTTGAAGATAAGACAACAGTGTTACTCGGAGTTATGTTTTAAGTAAAAAACTTTATGATACTGTAAAACAAATATATGTAAACAATGACTTTCCCTTGCTGTTGACAGTTGAATTCATTATTGAATATCTATACTGCACATAAGCCTTTAAGGTAATATCTTTTATCAATTAAATTAATCTATTTGCCTCTTTAACTCAGTACTGCACAGACAAAAATAAGTTTCCAGCTAATGACAGACAGAACAACTTGTGAAAAACTGAAAGAACAGTATTTTTTTGTCATTTAAGACATAATTTTTCCACAGCTCTGACAAGCAGCCCATCTGTCTGAGAGAAAACAATGAGCCAACCTTTTTCTTCATGGTCATTGCATTCCGGAGGTGGATGGCCAGCTGTCGGATGTAGATGAATGCATGCTGGTACGTGGCCTGTGTGTCTAGAGAGTACATCTCAGTGAGAGTTCTCTGCATGAAGTTGATCATTGGCAGCACATTGGGAGATGTGAACTTGCAGTTTTGTACATAGGAAATGTACATTTGCTAAAAAATAGACAGACAGATAAAAATTAAATGAATGCGACAGAAATGGTACAAAATTAATCTCTCTCTAAATTAGGTTCTATCTAATCTTTAAAGACAGTCTTCTGATCAAATTCTGTTGATTATCCCATTTCTAATTAGTGATGTGGCCTCTCCAGGTCTACTGCTCGACACTCTAATCCAATATCACTATGTATTTAGTTTACCTTGAGAATTTGGTTGAGATACACTTCCTGTTTGTGTCTACAAATCTTGTTGAGGGCGAGGAAAGCGAGAACCCGACTCGTCTCCTCTCCTGTGCTCCACTGCTTCAACAGTTGCTAGAAATGAAAACAGAAATAAACATAAAAATAATTTTTCAAGGATGTAAAAAGTGTGAGTTCTGATGCAATTCTGTGACAACTAATTTTACCTTCACCAGGTGCCGACACTGTTTGGGCAAACACAGGTAATAAGGAATGAGCTGGTTAGTGTGTCTCAGGACAGCACTAATAACTGTAGCTTCTGTGAGACAGGACAACAACTACAAAAATGAGAAAGAGTAGGGAGGTTAGAAAAGTTCAGATCATGAAGAATAATTTCTTCAAGAAGCAAAGAAAGATGTGGCAGAAATAATGGCAGTTGGACAGATCAGTATTTTAAATAAACTGTTCTGTAACAGAAATATCTACCACATAACGATGTGATAAAAACATAAGAAAAATTGTAAGATTAACAATCAACAAACCTGAACTATTCCACTAAGATACATTTTGATGTCTATCTGATTCCTCTGCCACTTTGGACTAGATGATGGGAGCACTAGTCTGGAAACAAAACAGGGAAGACGGTGAGAAATTAACTGTTTTTTTTTCATCAGCTACATCAGAGCCAAAATAAACATATGAGATCATAAGAAATTATATCCATTTCATACTTTTTCTGGTCTTTATTGGGCTTCAGGTTGAGCATTCTCTGCAGGGCCACATAAATATCTCTGATGCAGAACAGGACCAGGGCATTGAAAACTGCAGACAAGAGGAGAGAAGTTGACTATAGTCATTTACAGCAATACCAGAGTACAAAACTTCCTATAAAGACTTTTTCCATATAATATTTTTAATACACTGGTGTAAGATGCAAAATGGCTAGAAAAACTGATGAAAAGGGCTGGTTCTGTTTTTGGAGAAAAGCTGGACACACTGGGGATGGTGCTTAAGAGACGCACACTGAGCAAAGTAGAGGCCATTTGGAAAATCCAGATCATCCTCTTCATCCCATTCTGACAAACCCGAAAAGCAGCTGCATTTGGCAACTATAGTCATTAAGATGCAAGACTGAGAGGTACAAATGATATTTAAATCCAACTGCGATCACAATCTACAACATCTCAGTCTGATGATTCATGGACTGTGCATAAATTCTGTTTTTTGTTTGGTTTCATATTGTGTTTTGTTACCGAGTTGATGGAAAATGGGAATTTTGCCTTGGAATCAATGAAGTTCATCTCCATCTGTCTCACCTGAACTGTCAGCCACTTTGTATCGACACTGCCCGGCTCCTTCACCCTTTGTCGTGGCCACAGCAGCCTTGAAGGCCTGAGTGACCTCTCTGAAGAGACGAGGCGTGGGTGCATTCTTAAGGGCAGCTTTCCAGTCTTCAATCATTTTATCTGTGACTTTGATGGACTCCACTGCCTTCTTGGATTTCTTGGAAGAGCTTTTTT
This sequence comes from Sphaeramia orbicularis, assembly GCF_902148855.1. Taxonomy (NCBI): domain Eukaryota; kingdom Metazoa; phylum Chordata; class Actinopteri; order Kurtiformes; family Apogonidae; genus Sphaeramia; species Sphaeramia orbicularis. Next base: position 15,542,196 of record NC_043963.1, on the reverse strand, counting down.
GGCCATCCGCATCATTGTCATCATCATCGTCATCATCATCAGAACTGGCCTCCTACATGCAAAACAGATCAGTGATGTTTTTGGTTAAGAAAACAAAAAAATATATACAGACTTCATACACCATCTCCCTGGCATGGCCTACCTCAAGTTTGGATGGCAGTTTGTGGTATCTTTTCTCATCTTCATCTTCCGAGCTGTCCGTATCATCAAAGTTGAGCAGTGTTTGGTCATTGTCTTGTAAGAATTTGTAGAACTCAGGATCTTTGTTTTTCAACCTGGACAGCTGCTCCTTATGCTCAGAAGCCTTGCCCTTTCTCTTGTCATCTCTGGGGGAAAATATGCACAAGGAGAGTAGCGTAATTGTGTTTTCATCACAACTGCATAAACTGAATGGTCACAGAACAACGTTAATCTTCTTTAGGGATAATTTCTATTTTACTTCACCTTATATTTCTGCTGTACTACATCTAAATCTTAGGTCCAAGTACTGTGCTCTTTAATCCACTACATTTTTCTGACAATGTTATTAACTGCTCAGATTACACCTGTTTACACCATTTCTGTCCACTCAAAAAAGGTTGGAAAAATTCTATCCTTTTATCAGGTTAAAAAAAATCTTTTAAAACATTTTGTGTTAACTAGAAAGAGCACTGTCACAAAACTGAGAACCGACCCTCTTTCTTTGCTGAGCTTACTTTTTAAAAATAAATGGATCTCGAAGGACAGCAATGTTACAAAAATATAATGATCTTACAGAAAATTATGAAGTGCTGTAGATTAAACTGCCATACAATAAATAAAGTGGTTTAACTCAACTCAGCCTTAAACATGTACACCAATAAAATTCAGCGCCAATATTGTTAAATGCAGCAGTGATTTTAGTTCAAAAACACCAAGCTCACAAAAAGCTCAGAACTCACTTATTTGGGGTCTGAGCCTTGATATTTTTCTTGTTATTCTTCTTTGGCCCATTTTTTTGGGGGGTTTCTTCTTCGAATTCATCTTCACCTGCAGAGTCAAAACCTGACAGCAAGAACTCATCCACACTCAGGTCTTCCAGTTTCCTACCAGAGACAAAACAGCAGCAGGTGTGATAATTAGGCCAGGGACACCAACAGACTGGATAAAATTATCAAGGCTGGCTCTGTAATCAGTCTGAGCCTGGACCATTTTATGATCATGGTGGAGAGGAGGACACTGAAAAAACTGATCTCTATCATGGACAATGATGAGCAACCTCTCCACCTCACACTGGACAGACAGCAGAGCACCTTCTTAAAAAGACTGCTGCAGCTCCATTGTCTTACCTGAAATCTTTCCTGCCACATTCCATAACACTGTACAATAAACTCACCTCTGTCTGAGGTCTCTGGCCATAAATCCATTTGCACTTAAATGTCATTTTGCACATTCCCGGTTGGAATATTTCAACTTGTTATGTACCTTACAGTTCTATTTCAGCACATTACAGTTATTGTCCAGATTCTACCCAGATTTTTTATACATCTAATTTATAGTGTACAGAGTATAATGTTTGCTTTTATGTCATATTTCTCTTTACTCATGTTTGCTGTGGTATTATATTGTTATTGAAAGTGTGTAATGTTACTGCTACACTGTAATTTCCCAGTTTGGTGTAAATAAAGCACATCTATCTATCTATCTATGCTAACATGTGGGAGCAACATTGAATGTCGGGGGTATGGTCGTCAACCAAGGATTTAGTGGTTGAACCATGTATTTTCACTCCAACACAGTTAGCTAATTTGGCAGATAGGAGAGAGAGGTTATCCTAATGAAATGTTTTAAATAAACGCTTAAAACTCAGCGAAAAAGTACACAACTTAACCATTAGCTTGGTTGTACCTTAAGCTAGCAAAACATTAAGCTAACATATAGTCATTGAACAATTTAGCTATAACACCTGTTAAATTTCACAATTAAACTGTTTACTTTGACAACATTTACCACGCTAGAAACAAAGTCTGTGGGCTGTTAAAATCACAACATACGGTAAAAGAGTAAATAAAGTTAGTACGTACCGTTTCTGTTTGCCTGCCATGCTGGATTACAACGTGAGAGCAAACCTCACTACCCACAATCCACCGGTGCAGGAAGAGCACATTGATTTGATGTTTCACAGACACTGCGACGTAAACGAACTCTGGTTACAAATGCAATAAAAGAAAAATAGTAATTTTGGAGGAACCCGGTTGGCATATGTTGTCGTTATTTAGAGTCAGTGTTGGATAGATTACAATGCTTGACAAACGACGGATTTGGAGTAAAAGTAAATAAATAGTCGGAGGACGTGTCAGAGCAGCGCGTGAACAACAGGCAGTGTTTTGATGCTCCACGTGAGGGTTCAATTAAATGATCAGCTGCGTTCACGAGACCCGGACCCACAACTCAACCATTATATATATATATATTTTTGTCTGAAACGTTAAACAACCACAAAGCTGGGCAAGTTTACAAACAGGAAGAGATCTCCGCTGTCATCTCGACACCGACGACGGCTGGTGGTGAGTCACAATGAACTGTCTGACGAAGCTAATGCTACCTTTGTCACTTAAATCCTAATTATTGTGTATGTGGTTAATCGGCTAACTCATTAATGCATACAAAAAGTGGATGCTAAAAGACAAACACCAGTATTTCTTATTGCCTCAGTTTTTATACTGGTAAAACCTAAAAGTAGAGGTGTAAGATCACTTAACTGTTTGGTTATTTTTTGTTTTACAATGCCACTTCTTAAATCATAACGTCAAAACGTGTTATTTTTTGCCATTCAATCTCATTCACAAAATAGAGAAGAAACCATGATAATAAAAAAAACTATGAAAAGGCAAGTCAGTAAAACAGTGAACCCGAGAGTTAAACAATAAATCCCATCAAAGACTAGAAATTAATTTTATGGAATGAGATTATTTTCTTAAATGTCAAAATCAATTTTAGCTCCATTTTCATGAGTTTGAAACAAGTAGAAAATATCTTATGTTTATGTGCGTATCCTTAAACATGTATAATGTTTTGTTTTCTTTGCTTACAACATGAGTAAGGAAATTAACGTACACCAATCCATACTGTACAAACAATCGAGTCGCTGTTTGTTAGATTTTGACGTCCGGGCCAACCGATTTGAGGGACTAGGTTAGATTTTAACCAATCAGAACGTTTATGAGGGAAACCCCGCCCTTCACGCTACCATAATAGAATGTATCGAACGCACTTCCGGAGTCTGAACAGACAAAAGGGGGCGATTAAGGTCGTTGGTGTCAAGTCAAGTAATAAACGACCATCCGTTGTAAATTGATCACATTGGCTCAGCAGGAACCCTTCCGCGTACATCCAGTATCACTCCGCTCCACCCACATGTATTATTTCACCGGGAGGGACTGTGCTGCCTGTTTCATCCCCATCAGTTTCTGCTCCACCTTAAAAAACCGATGTCAGCGCTCATACATTTTTTTTTTTGCATTGACGTCAACCGCATAGAGCACAAAACAGACTATGGACAGATAGCCAGACATTGGTACCAATTTTAAACCAATCTGACTGCGACAGCTGCTGATTCTCCAGGCATCACTTCGAAGGAGGCAGACTGGGTCCGACCAGCACCGCGACACATCCGCCGGTAAAGAAATAACACATTCATCCTTCACTGAGCTGGACTGCTGCAGCTGCTGTTATTCAAAATATATGGCGTTGGGGGTGCTGTGGATCACATAAGGAGGCTGAGGATGTATGAATAGAAACATCATTATCGTGCAGATGATGTTACACTACAACATTAGTGCAGCCAACATGATTGTGCATGCAGTGTCAGCTAAGCCAGAGGGAAGGGGGGTTTTAAGATGAAGCCTGGCTGGGATGAACAGTACAAGTGGTTTAGTCTGTTACATTCAACTATGACAGCTATGTTTTCTGTATTTATAACCATCCTCATCTGCATTTTCAGCATCATCCTGCGTTATTTTCTTAAGCACCGGAACAGGCTTTTGACTCATCCAAGAAAACGTTCTATGTGCTTTTGTAGATTCTGATCCAGCCTGGCTCATACGAACAGGACAAGTGTTTCTCTCCATTAGGTTCAACTGTGTATCCTTGTCTCACACTGCACTATTGTCCTCTCCTTTTGTTATTCTCCTGGGTATTACAACATATTGTGCTCATACAGGAACAGACTTAAATGTGCTGTTGTATATTTTAAGATATATTGTATGAAGCCTGATTGGCATGAGCAGTTCAAGTGCTTTACTGTGTTAGGGTCAGCTGTGTTTTCTGTCCGTCCCATCCTCCTGTGTATCCTTGTCTCAGTTCGCAGTATTGTCCTGTGTATTTCCCCTGGGAATTACCACAGACTGTTTACTCTTACAGGAACACGTTTGGTGTGTCTTGTGTCTAGTCTATTGTGTTTTGGAAAGTGGAAGCCCCAAAGCTAGACGCCAAGCAGCTGTGGTGACATTTAAGACTGTTTCCAATTAAGCTACACAGAGAATCTGTTTACAGGAGTGTCTCGAAACAGATGATAGCATTATTATATTACATAAATACTGGGTAAGGGATCTATTTGACAGGGATTTCACATTAAATTCACCTTTATCAGAGCTAATATTATGTTGCAATGTTACAACCTTGGATTTTAAACCAATTTTTTTTTTTTTTTCACATAAGTGTTATCGTTGCTACTCATTTGCTCTAAATGTTTGTGGTTTGTGTTATTGCCGCACACATAAAGAACAACAACAAAACTCTAGATGTCCACAACTTTTCTTACAATTTCATTAAAAACAAAGTAAGATTATTTGGCACTCACATTCATATTAACTAGGTTATGCAATAGAATCGTAATGATATATATTCTTCTTCAGTGCTCTCCTTCTCATGTATCTCTACTTCTTAAGAGAACATCATATAATTTGGTTCGTCTGAGGGATAACAGTGTCTAGCTGTGGTCTGTTTACGAGTTGTCCTGTTTCTGATTTAGTTCTGGTTGTGTTTACCTCATCTTGTGGTTCGCGTTGGTGCATTCTGAATGTTTATGACAAAACAACTTCTAAGATGCAGCGTGACGATGGTTATGCAACGTTCTCCATCTGAGTGCAGGGCAGGCGGATGAGAGAACAAACGAAAGGGCTAGCTCAGGCTCCATCCTCCCACCCTCCTACCCGAGGCTGCAGCTGGGGCGAGGTGGGGATTTCATAGCTTCTTCTACTGCAATTATGCTCTCTAGTCAGGAGACACTGCAATTGGATGAGCCAAGATGATCAAAGTGATTAAAAACAACAGTCATCTGATTCCAGTTTCAGGGAAAATGTTCTCCTTTTGACACTGTTTTGGGGTCCTGATTAGATTTAATCAGTCCTGACAGTTAATGTCACATAACCAGGCCAGCCAGCTTACTAGCTTTGTAATTGTACTAAGCTTTTTGTCATGCTGGTAGACCTGTCATAGCTGTCGAAATGATTACACTAACATTGGCAGAAGGTACTATGATTGTGTCAGTCATATGTCAAAACACCTGCGTACAGACAGATAAACTACACTTTTCTTAGGTAGAAGATTTTTTTGATGAGTAAACACATTATTTGGCAGATGTTCTACTTTGAACTAGCGCCGATGAACATGTCTGTGTTAATATTAAGTGGCATTAAGGTGTCTTTTGGCATGTTCCAGTTGCCCAGAGTGCGGTCCAGGCAGGAGCCCTCAACCGCCACGTCAGGCACCATGATGGAAGGGGGTATGCAGCTGCTGAACCGTGATGGCCACAGCATCTCGCACAACTCCAAGCGCCACTACCATGACTCCTTCGTGTCTATGAACAGGATGCGACAGCGAGGCCTGCTGTGTGACATTGTGCTCCATGTCTCCAACAAGGAAATCAAGGCACATAAAGTGGTTTTGGCATCCTGCAGCCCCTACTTCCATGCCATGTTTACCAGTAAGTCCATCCCTGTTTCATGTCTTTCTTCTGTGCAAATAAATACATACATTTGTTCCTAAAGACATTATATGTTAGCTAGCTACATGTTGACTAGAAATAATGCCTCAAAGATGTCCTGGGGCCACCATTTGCATGACCATTTACTAACATTATCATGTTATTGAAGAATAGGCCATGTTAGCATCAGTGGTTCTCCTCTCAGTTGCAAGTGAAACAACAGTCAGTATAGTACAGGGTTCATTGATGCAACACCAATGCGATAACAAAACAGAAGTAAAAATATAAAATACCTTGAAAAAAACAGCAATCTTGGTGAAGTGACCAAAAAAGGAGTAGGCTTCAGCTAAAAGCTAAAAACTTCACCTACTAAATAGTAAATGATAAACATAAACTTTTTATGATGGAGCACAGAGGATGGCTGCTAGTTTGACCTGAGATTATACACACCAACTAATATGTTGAAGTCCTGAAATAGGGCTGCACGATTAATCGATTTTAAATCGAAATCGGATTTTTAAATTAGAACGATTTTTTAAAAAGGGAAATCGTAAAATCGATTTCATCTTTCTTCTGCCTCCGGGCCGCGCGCCTCCGCGCGCCCGCGGGCTACCATAGGCTCTTCCTGTGACAGCGGTCTGTCACAGAAGTCCGTGTAATGACTACAGACGTTAAATCTGTTAATGAACCCGCAGTACTTATAGCAATATAAGCCGTGGCTTCACGCAGGGATCCCGCAATTGAAATATAGCGAGATGGGGATCACTCATCTTCCGTTGTCCCGGATCCGTACCGTACTGTCTTCTTCCGAACCGGGTCTGGGTCTCGGGGTCAGCAGCCTCAGCAAAGGAGCCCACACAGCCCTGTGCCCACACACATCCCCCAGCTCCACAGATAGAATCCCTCCAGTGTGTCCTGGGTCGGTCTGTTCCACGCACGGATCCCTCAGTTTAAATAGAACCGCATGTGGATCACTCATATTACGTGGTCCATGCACGCACGACTGATGCCTGTCACTGACTTACACTGGTATCACTGCTGTGGGCCCAGGTACCCCAAAAAGGGGAAAAAAAAAAACAACTTTTTAAAAAAAAAAAAAAAATTAATTTAGTCATCTTACTTGCCAAATTTTTCATTCACAAATGTAAGTTCTTTAACACAAAACCAAATATCATTTATATTTGTAAGATGTTGAACTTTATTTAAAGCTGTTGGATAAATGTGGAAACAAAAAGGCTATAAAAAACATAAGTATTTGCTCTGATTTGGACATTTTATTATAGTGTATTCCCCCTGACAAAGTTCTGTTATTTTCTTGTTGTATACATTGTTTGTATACTCTACTTCATTTTAAAGATTTAATGAAGAGAAAAAACAAAACAAAACTGTGGGTTTATCACGTGATCCCATCACAGCTTTGAGGTCGGAGCAGTGGCTTGCATTGTGGACTGCTCACGAAAACGACATGCTGACTTCTGTTGTCTTTTCTAGTTATACCCAAAATCGAAATAGAAATCGAAAATCGGGTTTTTAGAGGAAAAAATCGGGATTTTTTTTTTTTGCCAAAATCGTGCAGCCCTATCCTGAAATATGTTTTGTTCCATATTATTATTATTGTTGTATTGTAATATAGTATTGATAGCCTGACTTCATTTGACTAGGTTAGACCAGTCAGCAGAAAGCGGGGGAAAAAATTAGCAACCATTCTATTTCAGAGAGGAAAAAGATGGTTCTTGGTATGATGGTGTCCATTGGCTCTCATATGGATTGAGGTCCTGGTGACTTAAACGTGCATGGCTGTCCATTAACGCTGTTAGACAGAGCACGTTCTTCATCATCACAGTTGGCATCCTCTAAGTTATATTATTACCTCCTTTTGAATTTTATCACCTGTTATTGTCTGATTCTTTTATAGTCTTGTTGTCCCATTGTTTTCAAAAGTCTGAAAACCAATTTGTCGGAGCAGCCTTTATTGCAGTTGTCATGGAATTTGACACTTGTGATACAATTGGGCATGGTGTCAGGTGCTTCATCTTAGATATGTGTTACAGTTGATATAGTTTTTATGCACTTGGCAATTTTAGGTTTTTTTTTTTAATCATCCAAATTTGGCTGATGGTTAAGTAACACTTTTTTTAGCGAGACAAACTCACAACACATTTACACAGACAAGCTGCCTGCTTTCTGGATACTATAAAGTAATAAATGTTGTTTGCGTCAGACTTTTCAAGGTCCTCTCCAAACATTATTAAACTGTTGCTCTGAGTTTGCTCGACAACTTGTGTGCACAGTGAACACCATTTCATCCTTTGCAGCATTATTGCTTCCTTCCCTCTCTTCTGGTCAAGGGCACAGGTGGTCAGATGAGGTGTATGTCTCACATTTCCTCTTGATACCAGACCTCTTTATGTGTACAATGTGTCTCTTGACAGTTGGTCGTCTGGCTTTGAGGCTCAGCTGCTGTGGCTGCTCTCTTCTGACCCAGTCACTAATTAGCCCATTTTAACAGAATCTGCTGATATTACACGAATACCCAAACTACACATTTACAAATCCCCTGCAGATATTTAGCTTTTTTACATTTCTATCTACTAACTAATAGGAACCTGGTGTCAGGAGGTTTAGCATTTGTTATGTTAAACCTCATGACACAGAGCTCTGCAGATTACTTCAGTTTGTGTGGCTCAGAGGGAGTAGATTCAGGAATTTCAAAATAAAACAGAGTTATGATTAAATTGACAACAAAAAATGAGCTTGGCTTACATTTGGCAGCTGCACTGTCTACATTAAGAGCTACATTTGTCAAAAGTCTGAGCAGGGAGGCAATAATATTCTCCAGAGTTGGACTGATTATAATTTGAGGAAAGCATGTAATAGCTGTTTCTTTGCGGCCATGCAGATGAGATGTCAGAGAGTCGACAGACCCATGTGACACTTCATGACATAGACCCCCAGGCTTTGGAGCAGCTGGTCCAGTATGCCTACACAGCAGAGATCGTGGTTGGGGAAGGCAATGTGCAGGTAAGTAGAAGATTTAAGGCCAAAATTAGTTTTTCATTCTCTCACAAAGAAATTAAACAATGTATTTTCACCTGTAATTACTCTCTTTCTAGACATTGCTCCCAGCTGCAAGCCTTCTGCAGCTCAACGGGGTAAGAGACGCCTGCTGCAAGTTCCTCCTCAGCCAGCTGGACCCATCCAACTGCTTGGGCATTCGAGGTTTTGCTGACACGCACTCCTGCAGTGACCTGCTCAAGTCGGCACACAAGTACGTCCTGCAGCACTTTGTGGAGGTGTCCAAGACTGAAGAGTTCATGCTACTGCCACTGAAACAGGTAGGAGTGATGGTTTTACGTGTATCATGCAATGTTTGCTACCTCACTAAAGGCGGCTCACTGTTATCTGATTTATGTTTATTGTAGGTAACTGAAAAGAGTAAAGATAACAGTTATTGGTTTTTGGCATGTATTAGTTAATAAATAAACCTACAGGTGGTATATTTAAAAAAAAACATTTATTGATAATTGTAAATTGTAGGTTGTTTGATTGTTGTCCGTCTTGTTTGGGTTGGGACAAACACACAGGTCCCAGGGAGGATGCTGGGTCGGTCCACCTTGCGTTTCCTGCACACACAGGACACACATTAGTTTACAGGCAGTTGCAGCAGTAACTGACTGCAAAATAAAACAGTGTTTGAGTGTTTGGCTGAATGTATTCACTGTATTGGGTAAACAGTAAACTTACCTTCAGGCTGTCCTCTCCCTCCAAAGGTGTTCAGGCCAAAGAATTCCCTGGGGGGCACCAGCACCTTTTTGATAGTTCCGGGTAGGAGTAACCAAGTGGGAAACGGCTAGAGGGGAGTGTTTGGATTTATGTAAATTATTTATGAAGGGTATTTGATGTTTGTACATATTTATGAATTATATATTAATTGGTAATGGGTTTTATGTATATATTTATTGTATATTTATCTATTAGATTACCTGTCAAATGGAACATGCCGGTAATTAATGGAATCAATATCTGTATATAAGGGAGTTGTTGCCTATTGCTTGGGTAGTCTTTGTGGTGTTGTGAATATGGTGAACCTGGTGCACAAAATAAAAGGAGAAAACTGGTGCTAGACAATGCCTCTGCCTATGGTTTTTCCCAGTAGACAACCGTAGCCTCCTGCCTGGCTGCTCAGGCAAGTTGACACTCACCATTGTAAGATAACAGCCTAATTGTAATATTTGAGCTAAAAGTGACCATTTGATTGATGTGAATAGTTTCTATTCAACTGTAATATAACAGAAAAAATAAGAAATGTCATAATTTCATCATTATTTATATGATTTCCACCATTTGAAGTTTGACCAAGTCTTCCTCACCCCATGCCACGATTTAATGGTCGAATTGAGAATTAAAGGAGCTGAAAATTAGAACTTTTTTTTTTTCACAAGGTCATTTGTCTCACACTGTGGGGGATTTTGAAGGATCTAATCAAATTACAGAAATGGTATTTAATGTTCATAAATATATTTTCAATATAACCTGTGGATCACCTGCATGGATTCTGCCATTTTGTACCACCATATTTCTACAGTAACTCCAAACAGATGACTTGCTCTTCTTTTTTTCTGTTTTATAGCAGGTGGTATCCAATGTAAATATGTGAATTGGTAGCAATCTCCTGTTCTCATAATTTTTGTACCAAGATTATATAGTTATTATATTTAGGGAATTAAAAACTGTACTGTAGATAGAAGTACAAATGATCTGGTATATTCTCAGCTGTATGTATCTTTTCAGTTCTCCGTATCTACTCTGTCAAGATAGTTTTCAGCAGATGTGTGTAAAACTTGCCCTTCATTTCAGGGGCTCACTTTGATTAATCCAATCAATATTTTAGTAATAAGCCAAATAAAAAAAAAAAAAACAGGTATATCACAAAAAACTGCAAGGCTTCTAATTATCTATTGTCTCTATAACTAGTAGAATGAGCACAGCTGCTGATGTCCAATCTACTCATTTATTTCACCGCAGACACTCCCCAAGGGGAAGGATTATACCGTTGTGTTTTTAACATTCATTAGAAAGACCTCTGAGCGTCATTCATTGTCCCTTGAGGCTTTGTCATGCCACTGTGCAGCCTTGGATTACTATATCAGACATGCCACCTTAGATCACTTTTCACTAAATCACATATTCAGTGTGTTCAGTGGGAGCAACACAGTGGTTTCTGTTCTGGAAGTAGTTATTGGGGAAGAAGAAGTGACATTTACACTGAACAGCAATATTTTTTTCTACCTCCACATCATGGGCTTTGTCAACTACGGATTTAATTGCCAGGCATGTGTAGATATTTCTGCATGATCAAAAAAACTGTGACCAGCTTGTTAGTTTTTGTGAAACTTTTGAAATGTATAACCTTGCATGTGTCCTCTTCTTTGGTAAAAAAACTGACTCATATCAGGCAGCTCAACACATGGCTCATTCTTTAGTCACGTGTTGGTAGAGTTTATGATGATGTCTTAATAAAATCAAGAATTGCTTCCACGCTACTGTAGCCCAGTTGAAAAAGCATAACGTTTCATCAGTAAAACAAATGCCTGTGAGCCATATTACGTTACAGTGAGTTAAAGCAGCAATGAAAACAAGTAACAAATTGCTGCCAGTCTCACTTTACCATTATCTTCACACCTATAAGAAACAAATCCCCACAGCTTTAAAGAGAAAGTGCTCCCCGAGTGTAAAATGCTAAACTCTGCTCTTCATCTGTGGCCTTCAAAGCCTCTAGAAAAGAGGATGTGCAATGGGAGTATGTGGGCACAGGCTTTTAAAACAGTGAAAGTTAAGCTGCATAAAGGCAGATTAAAAATAAACATTTTCTTTCTTTTCCTGTTCTCCTTTCTCTCATTCCTTTGGCTTTCTGCCCCATTCTGTCTGCAGCTGTTCTCTGCTTGTCACAAATCTGCACCAGATCTGGATTTATGTGCTTGCTGCTCAAAGGACTCTGAGCTTACAGAGCTGTGAAATACGCCCCATATTTCTTTTCACCTTCTTGGAATAAAGTGGCAAGTCATGACAGGATTGTGACGACCAATACAAATGTGTAATGCTTCATAGATGTAGCATCAAATGCATGACATTATGATGACAACAGAGGCTGGTTGCATCCTAATTACTGTCTGTGCAGTGTATGAAAACATCTTACATCCCTTGCATCCCTCATTCCTGCTGCCAAACTCTGAAGACAGTTAATACCCTCATAAACAGCCAATTTTCTTTTACATCCTTGATAAACATGCACACTTGGAATTGAGATAATGCATTGCAGGACTGTATATGCAGAGGTAACAGAGACTGCAGGGTTGGGCAGTAACAGCAGCAGTAGCACTATTTCTCTGTGTGAGTGTGGATTAGTGGAGGCTGTTCCTGGGAGGCTGATAACTGTTGCCTTGATCTGGCCAGGCAAGACAGCAGCAGCAGCTGGTTGCTCTGGCCCCGCCCAGCTCTGCCAGCTCTGGGCTGATCTGGGAACAGAGCCAGCCAACCACTCAGACTGCAGCACTCGTCGTGCCACAGACACACACTCATATTGTTGTAACTTAAATATATCTGAGCACCTCTACACTTTTAACAGATGTTAAAATAATGCACCAGAAACAGTTTGCAAATTCAAAAAGTAAAAAAAGGTCCTGCAAATGATGGGCAACATTTCAGTTTAATACTGTTCAATGACTGAATTTGAAATAATACACGAAAAATGCAGCACTGTGCTTTACATAAACCAGATAACATACTGCAAAGGGGAAGAGCAGAAAAAATGAAGTAATAATTCAGCTCACAGGCCAAGTACAAAATGCTGAAACTAAACTTACTTCCTGGGTGACGAAAGGTTTATTCAGGGAGCTTTCAACGTCAAATGGAATGTAGATCAATGCTTTGTCGCAATTTCTTTTTGTATATTTTATGTAATGAAAAAATCTACTTTCATCATCAAATGCTGTGTTTTTTTGCTGGTGATGCCTATTCCTTTTAGATGGGCAGTTGCTCAAAAGAATCACTATATGAAAAGCATCTGCCTATGTGCTTTGTCCTCTGTTCAGGTGCTTGATTTGATCTCCAGTGACAATCTCAATGTGCCATCTGAAGAAGAAGTATATCGAGCTGTCCTGAGCTGGGTGAAACATGATATAGATGGCCGCAGGCAACATGTACCTTGGGTAAGAGTATTTCCACTCACATAGGATGATTGCTCAGACCTTCATTTTCAGTCTCTGTCATCTTTTTCGTCCTGACCCCAATTCACCAAATGCCGTCCCCTGCTCTGTCCTTTAGCTGATGAAGTGTGTGCGGCTGCCACTGCTGAGGCGAGATTTCCTAATGAGCAACGTGGACACTGAGCTGCTGGTGCGCCACCACTCTGAGTGCAAAGACCTGCTTATCGAGGCTCTCAAGTACCACCTGATGCCTGAACAAAGGGGAGTCCTCAGCAACAGCCGGACTCGCCCACGACGCTGTGAGGGTGCCAGCCCTGTGCTCTTCGCCGTTGGTCAGTGTGTCTCTGAAGGTACCCAATAGGGTACACTTAGGTCACACATTAATTTACCTTAGCCTCCAACTGCATGTCATAAAATGTATGAAGTGACATCCTTATATGATATGTTGATATAAATGTTATGTGGAAGATGTTTGTAGAAGTACAAATATGAGGTATTCGTACTTGAGTTGATAACATCAAATATATGGGATAAACTGAATCATGCACTACAGCTTTAATTTTAATATTTCTTCCACACTGCTTGTCATACCTTGACAGCCTTCCATAGCTACAAGATGTTTTCAGGTCTTAATGGGTGCATGAAAGCCAAGTGAAACACTGAGTTGAACTTAAAAACTCTTGGTTTATTATTTGAAGATTTGCACTCTTTAGAAAGCATTCTAGATTTACCTTAGTAGACATATTGGGGCATTTTTAAAGTATCTTGTCATCAGTTCACAACATTACTTCAAAAGTATCTCATAATAAACATATATGTAGTATACAGTTCAACTGTATGAAATTAATGTAGCATTGAAATAAAAGACATTCTTGTAGCAGTAAACAGAACAAATCGACACTTGATCTGGTAAGAACCATGCGTTGAGTCAAGGTCTCAAATGTAAACACTGAAATTTAATTTAAAAAACTAAATATAAACTCAATTAAATAACCATGTCACCTCTTAAAGTTTTGAGCCTCTTGTTGCCTTTTTGTGTGTGCTTATGTGGCGCAGGTGGTGGCAGCCTGTTTGCTATTCATGGAGACTGTGAGGCATATGACACAAGGACGGACCGCTGGCACATGGTGGCATCCATGTCCACTCGGCGGGCACGAGTGGGCGTGGCAGCTATCGGAAACAGACTGTATGCTGTGGGAGGGTGAGTGACAGTATTCTTGGTTTTGATCTTTCACACAGCCTTAGCTATTTCTAGCTGGTACACTGTCTTATCTCTCTTACTCACACCAGTAGAGTACCTTTGGCAGGCAAGAGGATAATTTACATGTAAATTATTCTGAACGATTGTTAAGCAAAAATAAACGTGTCTTCCTGGTGTTCATGATAAGCTGCTCATGTCTTCCCTCTATGCAAATGTTAACTTGACTGTTTCACTGTGCCGGTTCAGGGTCATAGTACCGCTTCAGTCGTCAACAAGCCTTTTCTGATTCATCCCCATCTCCTCAGATATGATGGGACCTCTGACCTTGCAACTGTGGAGTCGTATGACCCCATCACTAACTCCTGGCAACCGGAGGTTTCCATGGGAACACGGCGGAGCTGTCTGGGTGTAGCAGTCCTTCATGGCCTGCTGTACGCTGCAGGAGGTTATGATGGAGCTTCCTGCCTTAATAGGTACATGCAGGCTGACATGTTGATGAATGCAAAGTGTCCTCTTAATTTTAAGCTTGACTGGCTGTTTATCTCCTCTTAGGAAGAAAGCAATCTGTTATTGTCAATAAACCAAAATCAGTGATAAAATGTAGAAGTACTGTACTTTAGTAAAGGTTGCAATACTTGTACTTTTTCTTGAGTACATTACTTTTCTGCTGTTTGACACTTCGACTCCACTAAATCTTCATTATTCAATATCACATGCTAATGCTAGGTACGGTGTGTATATTAGTATGGCTAACATGCAGAGACCGAATTTAACCGTAATCTTATTACTGTGTTAATTTATATTACTATAAAACAAAAGTCAAATAAATGACCATTATATTGATGATGCTACCATAATATACAGTAATTAAATGAAACCCACTATTTCTAGTAACATTAAAGATGCACACATGAACACATACACATCCAGAAATGGGCCATCCTACACTACAATACCTTTGATACTTTTTGGTACATTTTGATACCAGTGCCTTGTTACACAATATTTTTTACACCCAGGGATATTGAAGCTCTGAGTACTTGCTCCACCACTGACCGTCTTTTTCTCTTTTAACAGTGCTGAGCGCTACGACCCCCTGACCAGCACATGGACCTCAATTGCTGCCATGAGCACTCGTAGGAGATATGTTCGAGTAGCAACTTTAGGTACAGTCTTTCCCAAAACACATTGAAATGAACATGCTGTTCTTTTTCAGGTTTACTTTTCACTAAGTACGATTTATGTCTGAAGCTACCAGATATTGCCAACTTGCTAATATTTACATTCTTTATTTTTT
Source organism: Sphaeramia orbicularis (assembly GCF_902148855.1). Classification (NCBI taxonomy): domain Eukaryota; kingdom Metazoa; phylum Chordata; class Actinopteri; order Kurtiformes; family Apogonidae; genus Sphaeramia; species Sphaeramia orbicularis. The sequence continues at coordinate 15,526,549 of NC_043963.1, read as the reverse complement.
ACTCCCTTTTCCCCTCCAGATGGCAGCTTGTATGCAGTGGGAGGTTATGACAGCTCCTCACATCTCGCAACAGTAGAAAAATATGACCCGCAGGTAAATTCTTAGCTGTTGAATTTATGATTAAAGAACTAGGTAATCATGTGCCAGGTTTTGATCAAATACATGTGGAAAATAAAGTAATAAGCTGGATGAATCCTAATGGTGCCAGTGTGTTTTGATTTGCTGAATAGAGCAACACATGGACAGCGATTGCCAATATGCTGAGTCGACGCAGCAGTGCCGGGGTGGCGGTGCTGGACGGCATGCTTTATGTGGCAGGGGGCAACGATGGTACAAGCTGCCTGAACTCAGTGGAGCGATTCAACCCCAAGGCAAACACCTGGGAGGGAGTGGCCCCCATGAACATACGCAGGTAGGCTACAGGATTTCTCACCAAACAAATTGAAGTGACATTTTTTATAGAGTGTAAAATGTAAAGTATTACAAATACAGCTACATACTGTAACACTGGTCTGCAGTTTTTTTTTGTTTTAGAAATTATCTGCCTTGGAGATTAAATATGCTAAATCTTACATATTTTAATAAGATGAACTGAAGGAAAAATTTTAAAAAGTGCTGGTTAGCTGATGTTTTCAATGTATATGATGGTGTTGTTATTACACAGAATTGGTTTATGTGCATCTTTGCAATAGTAAATACAAATCTTCCATAAGAAAGAACCTGAAAAGTGAATGTATTGTAATGTACAGACTGGTTTGAAGTAGATCTGGTAGGTCTGAGGCAAACATTCCTTTGGAGTAAAACCCATTTTTACCCAAGACTGTATTTTGAAAACTACAGCAAACCAGCATTTTTGACTGAAATTGTCTTTATTAGTGACTCAAACTTAGTAAAGTTTCACTACTTTAGTTCTGTAGGTATTTTACTCATAGACCAGTGCAATAAATACTTTAAGCCATATGTAAAAATGTTTTCTGAGCCGACCCTTATACCTTGGAATTGCATGCAAAGGTAATACAAGAACATATATGTAGATGATGCTATACGTCAATGTTTCTCAACTTTTTTTTTTAACAAAATGCCCACTAATGGCATCTGGAGCCCCATGCCACCCCCCCACTCCTGGAAAAAAAAAATTGTGACCGCAACGGACCTGTTTGGGGGCTATATAGTTCAATAGGTAAAGCCGCCCTCACCTCATCATTGGCCACCTGGTGCCCCCCGAAAACAAATTTGCAATGGGGGTAGGTATAAGACTGGAGGGGAGTATGTGAGTGAGTATGTGCCCGTTATATGTCGGACATGGGCTCCTTACAGTGGGGGGTGTGTGTGTGTGTGTGTGTGTGTGTGATGTACAACACTGGATAATGCCCCCCCATTTGTGCCTGAGTGCCCCCCTCAGCTTTCTCGTTCCAAACGCCTCCCGAAGATGTCCCAACTCCCCCTGGGGGGCTGTACTGCCCCCATTGAGAAACACTGCTATACATGAAGTGAACATCAGAGTCCTAAATGAATAAATCTGGATAACTAAACCTCAAACTAACCATCAAAAATTTAGATGAATGTGGGTGTAATTTTTTTATTTTATTTTTTTTGAGCTATTATTCCCTCAGACTCTGCAATTCCAGCCTGATTTCAGTTATGCGATGCTATCAGAGGAATGTTCTGCCAATACCAATAGTTTGTAAACTGTCCTATCATCTCGATTGGTCTATCTCTACAATACACATTCCTGTTAAGAGTCTGAAGCAGTACCACTGATAAATGGTGGTGGCAACCTGCCAAGAGATGTACTAATGCAACAGGATAGAAAAGGATAACTGCGATATAACCAACACAGATGCAAACAAATACGGTTTCAAAATATGATCATGTTGGATGTGTAAATGTTCTATGACAAAGGAAAAATTACTTTTCCTTCAAATTCCTTCCCTATTTAGAAGAAAACTCTACAGGGTGCATTTGATTTTTTTTCCCAAATTAATTCCTCAAATTTGACAGTGTCTGACATTATTTTTATTATCAAGTTCATCAAGAAAAAGTGCAAAATCTTTCAACTTACTATTCCTTACCTAATTACATTCAACTCACTCAAAAAAATCAAACAGTAGCCATAATTCTGACTCCTGTGGGATTGTACTTTTCTATAGGCTTCATTTAGTTATTCATTTGTGTTTTTCTTGCCTTATATTTCAGTTAACATGAAAGAGATGAATGAGATATAGGAGAGGAGATGCCCTGGAGTGAATCCAGGCTCTGAATTTGTGTAATTCCATGAGACAGGCTATAGTCAACTCTGCCAAAATAACAGCTTGGTTCTATCAGTCTAACCCAGATTTTGTTTTTATTTTGGTAAAAGATAAAAACTACATTGATATTGTAAGTGCTGTATTTAAAGGCTGCAGGAAAGTTCAGTGATTATTTTTTCTGTGTGGAAAATCTTTTGCGCTTTAGGTTTTGGATTTAGGGCATTTGGAGGTCTTCCATGCCGAAAAACTCAGCGCTTACATGCCAAATGACCTATTTTCCACAACAGTGAGTTCTTTTTAAACCTTAGAAGATGAAACTTGTCTTGAGGGTATTTATTAAACAGGCGTGCATGCACGCAGTCAACAAATGTTGGAATAAGATTTGCATCAGGGAGGGCTGTTTTGAGATGCAGACCCATCAGCAAATTCACATAATTCCCAGGTCTCTAAATACACAGACACAACCACACTGTGAGTAAGCATACTGTAGGAACGGGTAAACCTGACAACAGCTGACTGTGAACAGCATGAATAAACCATGCTATAATCAGCTCTGTGGCTTTTCTTATCCAGTTGCTGAGAGGCTCCATTTACACAGACCAAAACAACACACACCACTAAACTATCCCTAGTGCTAGTGTTAAAAAACATAATAGAGGATACAGACTGTTCTAATGACTGGACGACAAATTATAATGAGGAACTGGAAGAAATATGGAGAACCTCCGTTCCAGGAATGGGTGACGGAAGTTGGAAAAGTAGCGGCATATGAAAGAATGTCATATAGGATGCAGGACAAGACAGAAACATAATTGAAATGAAACAAATACCTAGCATCTTTAGATCTCAAAGACTAAAGACTAAGAGGATCCACACTGAGAAGACAATGATCACATACCTTATGTATGCATGTGTGTATATTATGATTAGACACATCTGTGTAGATATTTATGGTGTATGTATATATTATATACATGGATACTCAAAGTTGATGTGCGTGGGATAAAAGCCACAATATCGACTATGAAGACCCCTTCTGGTTATGGGTGGGTGGGCGGTAGGGTGAGTAATTTACCAATGCTCTAATGTTAGTATTTGATATGCGATGATGTGATATGTTCTGAAAAATTTAAGAAAAATTGCAAGTCATAAAAAAAAAAAAAAAAAAACATAATACAAATAATATCCTAGCCATAATCATGTTATAGTGCAATAGTGAATAAAAATTAACACAGATATTTTGTGACTAAAGCCTGAGTAAAATCCTTTTGTCTCATTATTTTTTCCCCCTTATAGGAGCACTCATGACCTTGTGGCCATGGATGGGTGGCTATACGCAGTAGGAGGCAACGATGGCAGCTCCAGTCTCAACTCCATCGAGAAATACAACCCGCGCAGCAACAAATGGGTGGCAGCCTCCTGCATGTTCACACGGCGCAGCAGTGTGGGTGTAGCGGTGCTGGAGCTGCTTAACTTCCCACCGCCTTCCTCGCCCACCCTCTCGGTTTCCTCCACCAGCCTTTGACACGGGGTCACTGCTTGGCTGATCTCGGCCTCTGCTGCTACAGCCCAGACTGGTTCTGGGAAAAGACGCAACTGCTCGGTTTAACATGGGGGAGGAAAAGGGGAGACAGGTAAAGAAACGAGGGATGTGGAGAAGTGAATGGATGGAGGGAAAGAGGGTGTGAATGAGTCTCTTGTCATGGTTAATGCACTGTACTCTGCAATCAGTGGCCACTTGGTGAAACTGGTCAGAATATGCTGTAAAATATAAGCTTTAATATTTAATATCGGTGCTGTAAATTCAGAGGCATTTTTTGCAGCATCCTGTAATCCCAAAAGACATAATCTACCGTTTATTTTAATTTTCTTACGGTACCTACAGCAACAAGGAGAGGATTTCGATTTCAGTACTTTTACAGCTTCAGCTATTGTTTTAAACAAACTACTGTTGCTGTAATGTTGATTTGAGTCATAGAATTGGAGTGATGGAGAAACACTAGAATAAAAAATACAGTAATTCTGTTAATAATACTAACTTTTAAAATGCCTTCTGTATAATGTGGGGTTTCTATGGTCAAAACAATCTGGGTGCTCTTTTCCAAGTTCACCATTAAAGCTAGATTGCAATGTATCAGTTCAAGATGCCTGAAACCTTACTGTACAGCTCCACCAAACAGATACCAGCTCCCACCCTCTTTAAAAGCGCAACGATATTCCTGGAAGGTGTACAACAATCCCCTGTCTTTACTTGAGCCCCACTTTTTCCCACCACTTCAGTGTTTGACACACTTGTCTTGAAACTTGGTGGATACTTAACTGTCATGTGTAATGTAAATGTTTTTTGGTTTAATGTTATTGTTGTTGTCATTTGCAAGTGTTTTCTTTCTTTCTTTTTTTTGATGTCAGGATTTTTTGCAATAATGTATACAAGAGAAACTGAATGATTTACTTTTAGAATGTAGCTTTGACTAGCTGTACCATGCATGTTTACATTGGCATTGACTCCCAACAGGAGGATAAAATGATGTAGTGCTGCTGTTTCACACTAGGTGGCAGTAACAGGCAATGTTATAAACCCCTCCACACTGCAAGAGAGCATGGATACCAACATATGAAAGCTAGGCCCTCAGAACTGTAAATGAATTTGTTTTATATATACAGTATATATATAAATATACAAAGAAAGAATAATTATGTTGAGCGATATGTATTTATAAAATGTATAAAATATATTCTGTTTTCAAAATGTTAAGAGAAGGAAATAGATCAGACCTATTTAAGAGTGTTTTAATGTATTTATTTAGGCGTGTGGTGTGCATATCATTGATGGAAATGACAAAGAGAATGTCTAGGTGTGACAGGTAGTTCAGTTTGTGTGCATTTGGAGTTGTATTTCTCCTGGTTAAGAGGAATGAATTTTGCATTGTGATATGCAGCATTTAATTTGTTCACTGCCACAAGCACGATCTCACATGATACAGATTCAGTCAATTACATGTCTATATTGTCTTTTTTTTCCCATTTAAAACTGTAAAAGTGAAAAGTGATGGATCTAATCTCTGGACCACAACAGCTCAAAATGATTTTACAGCATAAATCTCGAGTTTACCTACAGTATACTATACGAACACTTGACATTAATGAGTAATGCTGTCGTCAGTTTGTGCTGTCATATTATCATCCACACCACACCCTACCAAGTGTGGTATGTTGTCGTGTTACCTCATTCTTGAAATGGATTCTATTCTCACCAACTACACTACGTTTACCTAGAAATATTGTGACTACTATATAATTAAACATCATTTTACTGGCTAGAACATGTGGGTGATATTGATTACCCGGACTTGGTTTAATTCATGTGTAGCGCAGTGATATCATTCCACTTCTGAGAAGTTGCCTTTTTTTTCCTTTTTTTAAAGGGTTTGCAGATCCAATTATGTTTATCTAAAACAATCGACTTTTCATTTAGATGTTTGAGTGGACCCAGTGGAATTGGGGCTGTGATGGTCTTATGGAGATACTGTTACTCTGAAATTGATGTAAGTCAGGGACACACTTGAAGAGAAAGGTGCACAAAACCACATAAGACTTTGGCCTTCATTCTGTGGATTGAACTGTACATAGAACGACTGCTCAAGTTATCTTAAATCCATTTGTGCAATTTCGATATGACTGTAGCTTTTTTTTTTGTTTGTGTTCAGTGTGGTGAAAATTGTTTATTACATGTTTGTTATTTATGACAAAGTTTAAAATATTGAATTTTGCACTATTGCGAAATGGAGCAATACACTGTCAAAAATTAAAATAAAGATGTTTTCAAACGTGATAATTTGGCTCTGTATTTAATGAGGTGTAGGAGTGGGAATCTAAAAACCACTGCTCCAACTAGTTCTGTTTTACTGCTGTAGATGTGGGAATGAGGTTGAATTCATTTTTAATTACTTTATATATTATATAATCTACAGCAGTTGTTCCCAGTCTTTCAGTCTAAATGTCTCTTTATGTTTTTCATTACAACCCTTACTTCTTCAACATTTTCAGTGTTACAAATTTCACATTTTTTACATCTGGTTGCATCTTTTACATGCTTTGTCATTTTCATGTTTTTTCTTTTCTGCCAATTTTGTCTCATCTTTTTTTCTCTTACCTTTTTCTACTTTCACAGCATGGGGAAATAGGAAACTGCATTTCACTGGTGTATAAACTCTTCCAGAGAACACTTTTGTTTTCATTGGGAAAACAAACTTGCATATAATATTATGTATTTTACTCTGATTATAGGTGGGCCAATAAAAACAGTTGGGTGACCCGTTTTGGGTTTCAACCTTAACTTTAGAAGAGGCAGAAAGGACCAGTTATGCAGCGTTAAAATATCATATCTTTGGTAGCATTGATGTCCTGTTAGAACCATCTGTTTCAAGTTAGCTTGACCATCTACAGTCATGTCTGTAAGTATTTGGACAGGAAAACAAATGTGGATCTGAAATGAAGCAGTTAAGTTGTGATTAAAGTGTATACTTTGAACTTTAATTCAAGGAGTTACACAGAAACATTGCATTAACAATTTAGGAATTAGAAGCATTTTAAACAAAGTTGCTCCAGTTTTATAGACTTAAAAGTACTTGGATATCAGACTCCCAAACAGCTTCATGTCCAGATGTGTCCTGTTCCCTGGTTATTCTTTGCCAAATAAAGCAGATAAAAGGTCTGGAGTTGATTCCAAATAATGAATTTGAGTTTGGTAGCTGTTCACTGGAATTCTCAATAAGGTCCAAAGAGCAGTCAGTGCAAGTGAAGGCCGTCCAAAATTTGTGTCACTGTTGAAATACTTATGGCTCTTATTTATATTAAAAATAGTCAGATCCATACGTATTTCAACAGTGAAAATTATAATGTGAATGTATGTGTACAAATATAGTGGACTGAAGTTAAAATTTAGTTCTGAGATGTGGTGGAGTACACATAGAGGCTTGTGTAAAACTGAAATACTCAAGTAAAGGCATATAACGTTTGTACAGGGGTGTTTCTATGAAACAGGGTTCATTTTGGTACCTGGCACTTTACCAGATTTTTAGACCAAAAAATAAAAGAGAAATTTAGACATATTTCCCCCCAGGATGTACGTAATGATGACCTCAGATAAATGCAAAAAAAAAAAATACTATAGCTCTGAGCCATCCCAAAATTAATATTGTTTTTATCAAATATTGGGGCTAAAAACAGGACCATATTTGAGACAGGAAAAGCTACTTAGGTGTCACTGCATTTTATGTTAAAAACATGGTTTGAAATGATCCTTTATACTACTATAAATAAAGACACTGTTAAATTTGATGATCCTAGTGGTTTTTCTAATTCAGATGTGGGTTTTTCATGAATCTCAGTCTCATTCCAGGTTTCATGTGTAACCCATTGTGTCCATTGGCGTTAAATGTGGAACCTGCCCATTTAAACACAAATAAATCTTGAGGGATTTTGCAACAGCAGCCATTTTTATGAAACACACTGCCTTGCATAACTGGTTCGATTCCCAAAATGTACCTGACAGAATAAAAAGATATTTGAAAAAATAGTAGCGCATAATTTTTGTGTCCTTTTTTCCTGTGTTAGGTGCGGATTCTTGTATAAAAATAATATAAAAATGTGTTTTATCTGAAAAAATTGTTTCTCTTTTATCTCAGGAAATACTTATTTTCAAAATAGATCTAAAGTGCTTCCAAACTTGCTTCATAACAGTAATCTACATCTGGTTTGAATTTTTAGCCCCCATGTCCTGTTTTTAGGGACCAGTTTCATAGAAGCACCTATAGAAGAGTCTCTGAGTAAATGCACTATATTTATATCCCACCACTAGTCATATCAATAAATGCTGCATTTTATTGCACTCCTTATACATATGTAAGAGAAGAAGCTAAATGTCCGATGAAATCATGCACAAACACATGCTAAAGGTTGTGTTGCTACTAGAGTTGCTAGGCACTCTGTACACTTTGGCTTGATACCTTCCCAACATACTCCTCTTTCACAGTGATCTAAGAGGACAGCTGAGCACTCTCACTTTACCCTTCTTGACCTCAGTCACATGGCATTCACACCTGTGGCTGCCTCTGCACACTCAGACCTATGAACTCCTACTCCCACAACACAGACAAACACAGGCTACATATACACAATGCAAAACACAGCTTTGGCGCAAAAAGGGACGTGTTGCATGGACACACATGGTGATCAGTTTAGTTGTGTTGCAGCATTGTAGTATAAGCTGCAGGTAAAAGCATGGATTTTGTTTACAAATTCTGGTGACTTTCTTTAAATGTAAAAGTTGTGAAGGAAAAATGAAAATGGCATAAATAGGCAATAAATAAAATGTGACACTAGAAAATCTGAAACATTACCTTTCCCTTTTTACTGAATATTTAGGCTTAATCCCTCCTGTTGCAGAATCATTTTAAAGTGAGATCAGTAAAACATTTAAGTTTTTACAGTTTTATAAACACAATATGGATCTGTGCATTTTTAAAGTAAGTTTAACAACCCTCACAATAATATCACACTCAAAATATTACAGAGGCTGAGCAGCTAAAATGTGGCTGCAAAAAGTTTGTATTGAGTTCTTAAAGTAGAGAATTAAACTATACAGAGATGTACTAATGGAAACTGTACATACCTTACATTAAACTATGAAAACTAGTAAAGGGTTCTCTCATCTCACATATAACACTATCCATTTCTCTGGTATAATTCTATATTTTCAGTATATTACTGAAATTGTTGTTTCACTAAATTTTTGTTATAATGAACTAAATAAATAACTTGAAAGAGTACAAACCTCCACAAACCCAAATACACTTGCTACACAAAATTAATTAACCATAAACCAAACCAACAGAATACAAATACAGTCACAGAAAAAATTATTAGACCATCAAAAGTCACCAAAAGCAATGGTTATGCAATCAAGTATTAACTCCTGTGTGTAACATGTGACTAAAACAGATAGAAAAGAAAATATGAACTGCCTAAAAGCACTGTTTCTGGTAGTACAATGCCATAGATATTGATGTAAGAACTGAAGTGATTTTGGTTATTATCAAGAAAACCATGGAAAATGGACCTGCTCTGAAATTAAACTCTTATGAGCAATTTTTGTTGTTATCATTATATTTGTCCAAACAAATGTACCTTTAGTTGCACCAGGCATTAAAATGAACAAGAAATTGAAGAAAACAGGGGTGGTCTAATATTTTTTTCCACAACTGTATGTCAGTTAGTTCCATTGAATAGTTAAACTGTTGCCGATAAAGTTCTTAGTACTAATTTGTCTGCTGGTACCACTGGTTAGTTTCAATGGCTGTCCCTGATCCATACTATACCTTCTCAACTGGTTTCATGAAAATCAGTGCAGAAATGTTTGCATAATCCATCTGACATGCAGATAAACATGACTGGTCATATAATCTCTGTGGTAAAGGTAACTCCAGCAGAAGTTCAAAGATACCAGAGGGGCTTATAGAGGCATAATAAAACAAAGAATTTGTGCCCGCTGAGATAGTTAAAAGTTAACCACCCTACTTAAGAGGTGAGTCTTTAAAACTGAAAGCTTTTGGATGGTGCATCACTTTAAATTATGTACAGGTGTCTGATATGTGGATGGATCACTGCACTCGCACGCCTCTGATCGCTGTAGCTGTGAGTCACCTCCGCTGCTATGACGATGGTAATGAGTTTACAACCTGTCTAAATGAATGTGCTCAGTGTGGAAGAGCTGCTGCAGCTGATCCGGGGGCTAGTCAGTTCCTGCATAAATGCCACTGAAGCCTCTCCTCTTTCCCTGAGTGTCAGCCTCTGTGCAGCCCTTATCAGGCCATGGAGATGCTTAGCTGAAGTGTAAACCAGACCACTGCCCCTACTGCAAGACGGACATGCATTTTTTGGTTTACTACTTCCAGATAAGTCAAGCCCTGCAACGTAAAACCTGTCAACCCTGTTCAAAATTTAGGGGAATACTGGAAGATTACTTCTGAAGACTGGAGCAAGTTGTGGAACAGAATAGACTTAAAAACAGCTCTGCTCATGTACAAGTCTAGCACCAAAGTACATCTCTGACATGTTGGTCCCATATGAACCATCTCAGACTCTGAGAACCTCAGGGACAGGTCTTTTGCTGGTGCCCAGAGTCAAGACTAAACACAGTGAAGCTGCGTTTTAGTTCCATGCAGCAAAACTCTGGAATAGTCTTCCTGATGATGTGAGACAGGCCTCTACTCTGACAATGTTTAAAGTCCAGGCTGAAAACGGCTCTGTTCAACCATGCATAGAACAACTGAAAGTGTACTATCTGCACTCTTCTCTTTTACTTTGTTTTAATTGATTATTTGTTTTATTGATTATGTTTTAATAGTCGCTGTATGTTTTTAACTTGGGAACTGCACTGTGAATTGCCCTGCGTATGAATTGTGCTATACAAATAAATTTGCCTTGCCTTGCCAAGTTAGAGAATTACCTCCACAAACTACTGTATTTGGTATCCGAAAGAGTCAAAAATGCAGAAGCTCAAAGGATTAAGTGGGTGGGTGCTGGGAGGGTTGATGGAGGGGCTGGACAGGTTCATTACTGGAGCATTTCATATCGCCGCATTGTTGTGTTTCGTCATGATTCCTATAAAGCCCAATTCCAACCCCAATTCCAAAAAGAAACTGGTCATTTTGCATCTATTCAGGTTCATTAGCAACAGTTCAGTAGCTGGGTTTCCATTTCTCTCAGAAATGCGCAAAATGTAAATTGCGCAATAGAAAACTGGTAATGAAAACACGAAAATGCGGCAAAAACTGTCAAAGATAGCAAAAAAGTTATTACACTCTCATAAGGTGGTTTTTGAGACGTTTCGAATCATAAGTATTGCGCAAAACTGTAATGGAAACACATTTTGCGCACTTTCACTAGTCATGGGCATGACACGTCCGGTGCCACAAGAGGTTCAATAACATAACAGTTCATTAAATGTAGCTCACGTCGTTCGTAAATTCTAGATCCACTACTCATTGGTGAATACTGTACAATTCTCTCTCAGAAATCCATTATGCGTGACCGCTGCCATAAATAAGGACTTTGCCTTGGGACAATCAGGCGTGCCTGCAGAGTGAAAGTGTGAGGTACGCACAGACCCCCCCCACTCTTTCTCTGCAAGAACTTCAACATATCATGAGACTGGTAGACATGACTTTAAGTAGAATCATGCATCAAAAGCCACACACTCTTTAATGGAAACACCTGCAAGTAGCAATTATACTTGGTCAAAATTGTAGAAATACTGCTTTTATTTTGCAGAAAACTGTAATGGAAACCCAGCTAGTGATATGATGGGTCTAAATAGATCACACTGAGGCAGAGTTTCTAAGAGGTAAAGATAAGCAGAGTCTCACCAATCTGCTACAAATTGCGTCAACAAATTGTGGAACATTTTCAGAACAGTGATCCTCATTGTTGACAGTAAATATCTTATCATCTACATCACATAATGTACTGAACAGATTCCAAGAATCTTAAGAAATCTCTTTGTACCAGGTACAAGGCTGAAAATCAGTATCAGGTACATGTGATTTTTGGACCCTCAGGGGGCACTCCATTAAAACCATGCGTGATTCTGTAATAGAAATAACAGCTTGGGCTCAAGAACACTACCAGAAATCATTGTCTATAAACACAGTTTGCCACATCATCAACAAATGCAGGTTAAAGCTCTGTCATGCGAAGAACAAGAAATATGTGAACATGATCCAGAAATGTTGCTGTCTTGTCATTTAAAATGAACTGAGGCAAAGTAGAAAACTGGGGTCAGACCTATCGAAATGTCAACCATGGACACTGCATCCTCCAGACAAAAGAGGAGAGATTTGTTATAAGCACTCAGATCAAAAGCCTGTATCTGTGATGGTATGGGGGTGCATCTGTGCCTATGGAATAGGCAGTTTGCACATCTGGAAAGGCACAATCAATGCTGAAAGGTACAAAACTGAAAGCAACATATGCTCCCATCCCGACGCCTTTTTCGGAGAAGGCCTTGCATATTTCAGAGACAATGTTAAATCCGCATACTCCATCTATTACAACAGTGGGGCTTTGTAGTAGAAAAGTACAGGTGCTGAACTGGTGTGCTGCAGTCCAGACCTTTCACCAACTGAAAGCATCTGCTACACTATGAAATGAAAAATGAAAAGTATGATAAATAAGACTCAGGACAGCTGAGCAACTACAATCCTAATGGTACAACATTCCTTTCTCAAAACTCCAGCAGCTTATCTCCTCAGTTCTCAGATGTTTACAAATTGTTGTTAAAAGAAGAGGGAATGCTACAGAGGTAAAATAATATTTAAAATAGATAGTAAAATAGTAGTTTTCTATGTTGTATTGTGAATAAAATATGGGTTTATGACACTTGCAAACAATTGTGTTGTGTTTTAAATTTACATGTTATGCAACATCCCTTTTTTTTTTAAGAATTAGGGTTGTAAGAAAAAGGTCTGTTAGCCCCATTAAAAGTACTGATAACTGTACAGATGAAAGACATTTGTTTTAAAAAGCTCCTTTAAAACGTAGGTTGACAGAGTAACTTTCTCTTCCTCCCACTGCAAATTTTCAGGGAAGTGCAAGGTCGTAACAGAGGAGGATCTTAGCATGAGACCTTTAAGCACATTAGAAACTACAGCTAATAATCCACAAAACAGCACTCGGAGTCCTTATTTTTTCTGCGTTGTTGATAATTATAATATATACTTTTAATAATCATGACTAGTTTACTAGTTGGAGGATTCAATATTTCTTAGGTAAATAGAAGCCGCACCCACAGCATTCAAAGCCTACGGTGGTTAGTCAGTGGTTTTTCGGGTTTCTATGAATACACTTCCCAAGAAATGAACAGTCATGTCAAACAAGCTCCCACAAATCACTAACATTAGTCATCCTGACTGCGTTCTAAATTTTTTGCATAGAAAGAAAATACATTCTAAGCATTAGATAATTAATGCTACAGACTCTAATGCAGGGGTAACAAACTTATTTCTTCCAGGGGGCGCATTCAGCCCAATTGGATCTCAAGTGGGCGAGACCAGTAAAGTAAAAGCATCATAACCTATAAATAATGACAACTTTTTCTCTTTGTTTTAGTGCAATAAAAACATTAAATTATGAAAATATTTACATTTACAAACTACCCTTTAACAAAAAGCATGTGAATAACCTGAAAAAAAATTAAATTTGTAAGAAAAATAAGTGCAGTTTTAACAATATTATGCCTGAACTTATGTGTACAACACACAATGTTACACAAACATTTGGTAACAGGCATAATATTGTAAAAAACTTTGGAGTTTGGAACTAAAATAAGAACAATTTCTCATTCAATTCCTCATTTGCCCGGGTCATTGTTCTTCTTGGTAGTTCTTTGAGGTTCAACTGGACTAGTTGTGCTTCAAAAGAGCAAAACTTGTCCAGTTGAACCTAGAAAAATGGAGTTGTCACTGTTTAGAGGTTATTGTGCTATTATTTTACTTTAGATCATATTGGTCTATATGTGGAACCTGAATGAAAAATGAGTTTGACATCTTTGATTGTTAATATCTTGTGTAATTTTGGCACTTCCAAAATTCATCCTGCAGGCCAGGTTGGACCTTTTGGCGAGCTGGTTTTGGCCCCCGGGCCGCATGTCTAAGGCCCCTGCTCTAATGTCAATACTGGCATGTATTTCTGTAATTGTATGGATTTTTATTATCTCTAAATCCAATTTCCATCATACATTTTGTTGATACTGCATATTAGCATAGTTAAACAAAACTCACATCCATTGTTACCACATGTGGTATTTGACAGGCTTTCATTCAATGAGGAGACGGAAATGTTTAGTTAAACTGACTTTGACTGATCTTGCCTTCAAAGACGGGTCAGGGTCCAATTAAGATTTCTTTATGGTCATCCTGTGTGAGAACTTCAGCACGTTGAATTCTCTGCTGGACACCTGATGTTGGGGGCCTCATATCCAGACTCCGTTTTAGTGGCCCAAGGTGTGACTTTAGCACCGCTGCTCTCACCCACTGAGTCTGGATAAACACCAGCGAGTGACTTCTCAGGGAGAGCCAAAGTTCAACCCACCACACATGGAGGGAATGACATTCTGAATTCTGGGCTTGTTGCTTTGAGCACATGTGACACATAAAATAAAACAGATAATCTAGGGCCCAAATATAAGAAATATTTACATAGACTTAAAATTATACAGAGAGGGGCACAGACACTGACACAAACCAAATACTTAGGTGGATATTTGTGATGGGAAACTGTGTGGGAATATGGTCCGGATATGGCTTATTCATGAATTGTGACCACCACATGAAATGATCCAGGAAAAAATGAATGGGTTGTTTGCCTTTCTGGATACACTCAGTGTTGCTTTTGGCAAAACACCCGGTATTCCCCCTTCCTGTCTTGTAATGCGACACAAAAATGTAAGAGTGAGCCTTACTCCAGTTATTTCCTTTGAATGGAATGTTAATTTAACCTTTAACAATAAATGGTCATTAAATAAATAACAACCGGCAACTATTTCTATAATTGATTCTGTGTTTACTAGTTCAGTTCCCTCTTCTCATAATGTGAGGACATCAATCGTTGTTTTTGTCAAACAGATTTGGAAAAAATGATCAGACCACCAGTTAATTTGCTGTGGATGTTCAATACAGTGACCCTTCAAAATACTAATTTCAAAGTGGTTAAATGATTATATCACTTTGTTACAGCAGTGATAAATATGATAATAACAAAACACAATCTATAAATTATGTACAAAAAAAACACTGATTTTTTTTTTTTTTTTTTTTTTTTAATTTTACACTAAATGATGAAAAACATTTCTGAGGCACCATTAATTTAAACTTTAAACAGTTACATGTATGAGGTTAAGACAATCTAAAGTATTAATAACCTATAATCTGGCTAATATTCGTGTTCATGTGCTAGTCACTGCTAGCAGACTCGGAAACAAAAACAGAAACAGAGCTGAAGTTGAAACAAAACAGCTGTTTATTATAACCTCCACAGGAAAATGGAGCACGACTCCACCAAAATCCACAAAGGAAGATGCATTTCAACACCACGTCTCTGTAGTCCAATAATTAATTCCAAGACTCAATATTTTAGTTAACTAAATATTTAAGTGGTTTATACTATTAGTCAGACACAACAAATGATGTCTACAAAGCCCTAGAAACATTCAAAGACTAATCTAACTTCCCAGACCCGAATGCCTTTGGAAATCTGTGGAATGTGATCAAGAGGAAGGGAGGTCACAAACTATCAAACAAAGCTGAGCTGCCTGCATTTTTGCACCAGTGTGAAAGACTGAAGAACACACCAAGACACATGACAGATGTGTCTGAAAATCAGGCGTAATATGCCTAACACTGATTACTATACTCGTAGCCTAAAACTTTATTGTATTATGGTCTTTAAAGATCAGTTTACTACCTTTACTTTTTTACTTTAACTTTTCTTTACTTACTTAAATATGGAGACACATTGTCAGTGGTTTCTAGACTATTTTATTCAAATGCATACCTACAGTCACTCAAAAAATTATTAGACCATCAAAAGTCCTCAAAAACAATGGTTATGCAATCAAATACTAACTCCTGTGTGTATCATGGGACTAAAACAGACAGAAAAGAAAACATGGAATGCCTAAAAGTACTGTTTTTGGCAGTACAATGCCATAGCTATTGATGTAAGAACTGAAGTGATTTTGGTTATTATCAAGAAAACCATGGAAAATGGATAGATATCAGCTCTGAAATTAAACTACTATGAGCTATTTTTGTTGTTATCATTACATTTGTCCAAACAACTGTACCTTTAGTTGTACCAGGCATTAAATTGAACAAGAAATTGAAGAAAACAAGGGTGGTCTAAATTTTTTCTGCGACTGTATAAATAGTCAAACCAGCGATTGTTTTTTGGAACTGTACATGACTTTGGGGTCTGTAAAACTCCCATTATTTTCTAACCTTTTTTATAAATAGACACATAAATAGATGAATGTTAGTCAATGTACTAACTACTCTGAATTTATACTAAAAACAAACTGTAACACACAGCAATGGAGGTACAAACTTTTTTTTTTTAATCTTTATTTTCTATACCTGCAAATCCTATGCGAAGGAGTAAGGGGTGAGGTGTGTACCACTAAGCCTGTTTTTGGCCTTGGCATTCGCAGTCTTTTAAGGACACAAACGTAACTCCGGAGACCCTTTTTAGTCTTCAAGTCTTATTGACATAATAAATGTTGAATCCGGGTTGAGAACTAAATAAAAAAAAAACAATCACAGACTTACTGAGGTTTTGACAGAGTCCAAAATGTTTAAAATTTAATATATCACAGTCCTTTTACAAATTGACAGGTGTTAAGTGATTTATCAAGAAGGTTAGAAGAATTCAGCGAATTTAGAGGCATCCTAGATCACGCCAATGACTGAGTCACAGTATACTTCCATGTAAGCACAGGTAAAATTCTTTGGGAAGAACCTATCCTTCACATCCTGAAACTGGTTTTACTTCAGAGTAAAATTTCCCAAGATTGTTTTTTGTCAAGCAGTGTTCCTTCATCAGATCTTCGGGATACTGCAACACACATGTGAGTCATCATCTGCTTTTCCATGATGATCCAAAGCCAGACTAGAGAGGTGCTTCCTTATAACCATACCCTCTTACATCATTGAGACTGTGATACTGAGAACGATATAATCAACTGGATTTCCTTGTTAAACAGTCATATTATTTTAAAATGATCCTAATCACCTTTCAGGCAGAAGTAAAAACAAACACAACAGTAACTAAAACAAAAGTATTATACGCTTTGATCATACTATATTTCAGCACCAAAAACTAAAATTACTGCTACTCAAACTCAGTTTTAACCAACAATAAATTGCTCTAAATAGAATTTTTAAAATCTTTTACTTATTCCTCCCATTGAATGTCACTGGAATTATAAGCTCAGACATATTTAATATATAGTTACCAATTTGATTTATAGTTCATGTTTATAATGAATTATTGAACTTGTTTTCAAGAATGAATCAATAATTTTTTTTAAGTATTCAAAGTTGTTTCTTATCTTACAATCACTGTTCAACTACCAATCTGTTTTTAATCTTTAATTCAGTACCTATTAAATTAAAAGAAGATCCTTTATGAGGAACAGAAGCATTTTTATTGACTTTCATTTATATTCCTGTTTGATGACTAACTTTATGCATGCTGTCATTAGACTGATATTTATGACACTGTGGTTTTGAGGGCCATCCCTTCATCTAACATGTCACGTCTGACTCCTTGTAAATTAACATTATGTAGAACAATCTCTTTCAGTGTCAGTCATCAGGGATTAACTCAGAGAAATAATGAGTTAATTCTGAGATTAGTTAATAAGATAGACACTTTCTGCTGTTATCTGTCTGCAATTCATGTACTGAAGTGATAAAGACATTTTCATTATTTGGGTTTACACCTTTTCTCTCACAGATGTTGTTATTCGGTCACACCACACGCAGTTCAGTCAGTGTTCTCCCATGATTAAATTACTTGACCTAACCTTATCATGAGCGCTGCGGCTCATCTCACAAGACCTCACAGAACAATAATGCACTGTGTTTGAAGCTCTGACAGTTGGTTTTAAACAGGCTGAGGACTGTTGGTGCCTCAGGTGTATCCGTTTAAACAATCCGGTTAAACAGGTTGGCATTACCAGGATGCGGCACACATTTTACTTTACTTTGTTTCATGACTAGAGCTTAACACAGACAATGATCTAATTAGTGAGCAAACACTGTATGATTATGAGTGTTGACTCGTCAGTCTGACTGATAAGACCACTTGTCACTGTCTATTTATGGAGATCTGAAAATTACACATTTTATACCACACCTAAAGACTACTGTTATTAACTCTAACAAATTTCGATATGAAAGTGAAAGAGTAGATTTACATTTATGTGGAAAATATTTGCGGTAAACTATTTAAAGATTAATTTCTAATTTCATAAATTCAAGCAGTTAGTTTTTCTAAAAGGTTAAGAATTTTAATATTCACCCAAGAATAACTGTCTGAGCTATTGCACATCCTATAGTGATATCATCTAGATGGTTTGTTTTTCTTTTGTTTGTTCTGGAGCGGTTTTTCTTTTTGTTTTTTGGGTTTATTATATTTATTTAGTTATTCTTTTTTGTTATTTGTTAGGTTTTTGTAATTGTTTTGCATTGTATGCTTGCTGTTGAAATTTGGTTTTCATGTTGTTGTGTTGAGTGTATGTACATCCTGTTTGTTGAGCGAGTTGTGGGAAATTGTGGTGCTTTGTTTTTATGTTGTTACTGACCCCAGGAAGAGTAGCTGCTGTGGTGTGCAGCAGCTAATGGGGATCCAAACTAATACACTAATAAACTAAACTTCATGTTATTACAATGCAGTTTCTCAACAGGATACTAAGGACTGAACTGCTTCATCAATATTTATAAACCAAGGTATAGCTCAATTTTATACTGTCAGATAATTTCCAATTCAATATTGTTTTCACCAATAAAAAAGACATTTTTTCAGTGGGAGTGTGTTTTTTCACTGGTAGTTTCCATTCTTACATATGTTGGATGTGTCATTCAGCTCCTTGCATACACACAAGACATTGTTTGCATACACCTCTTGACTTATGAAAATAAGTGGCTTTGAATATAAAAGCCTCATGTTTACATACCACCCTTCCTTTACACTAGTGACAGATGACTGCAGAAGCACTGGTGAAAGGCTTAAGGCAAATATCCTATAAAAAGAAGCAGCAACAACAATCAGTAAAGCTAATTTTCGTAGTGTTTGACAGAAATATGATACAGTCACTTTCCCAGTTACAGTTATAAGCCATGTTATGTCTATTTTTTGTCCATTATTCAAACATTAGCATATTTCCCATATATTTCAATTTCAAAATGACACTCACATGGTTAAAATACGTGGTACAATAATAAACATACTTCTCAAGACTGAAGGCACTTTTCATGTCTGGGCATGCTATCTTCACTCCCAGCTTCACCTTTGATTGACACACACCATCCAGCGTGTTTAGTGACCAATCATTTCAGCAGTCGCCACAATGAGCTCCATTTGGCTCCTGGAAGGTGTGAAATGGCACACTTCTCCCTGAACCCCCCTGTCTTTGTTGTTGGGATTGATTTAACAGACAGAGGCAACTCACAGGAGGTGTGAGCTCTACTGATTATTCACCACACACAGCCTGTGACACAGCTCTAAACCCCACCCCTTTTACGCAGATAGCTCTCACCGGTCTGTCTAAACAGCCCTCACCCTGCCTGCTTCTGCCTCAGTACAACTCTGACTTCAACAGGGAGCACACTGCACTCTTGGATTACAGTCATCCATCACAGAAGGAGTATAGTTTGTCTAGGGCGCTAATACCAACAGACCACAGCAGCATGGGGAGCAGCATGTCATGTGTCCCCCAGCACAATTTCAGATTCTCTAGCAAGAGTTTCATACGCAGAAACAGGTAAGAAACTTTTCCAGGTGTTAGTACTGTAATTTTGTCTCGTGCTTGCTCCACTCAAAGCATGTCATGTCCTTGACTGCCGTTTGTTATTTTAGACTCTGTATTTCAACTGGAAGGAATTCTTGGTATTTCTCAGGGTTTGAGATGTGGGGTTAAACAGAGGTTGTGAATTTTGTGAGGCCAGGGTCAGGATCAAATGGTAATACGGGATAGTCCCAGAGCCGTTCCTGAGCGGTGTCCGTCTGGCCAACGGTGTCAATGATCCAGTTACCATTTGCCTCCTCTTTGCATCTCTGTGAAGATGATCTGCCAGCTGTCAGTGAATCTGGTTTCCCTCCAAAACCCAGGACCTGACTCCATCAGATGTGGGCAATAATAATTATTAATTGATAACATTTATGATCCAGACATGACCATTGATGCATTAGTTAATAGTTTATACTTTAGTAATATGACTCGGACCATGCCAGCTGACAGTGGCAGGTTTTGCTGAATTTTCAACCTGGTGTTCTTAATTAATCCTAAAGGTTTATGCCAGGACATGTTACACTTAGGTCCAGCCCTCTCTACTGGACCACTGCATCTGATTCTAATTAGTGTGTGCTCCAGTCTTTTGCCCTGTGCTGTGCAGTGAGTCAGGGTCTGGTTTTGTCAAACGTGCCATGTGGGCCTTGGTTTTCAAATAAAAACAGAACCACAACCATTACATTTGAAAAACTCTCAGCTGGAGCTTGAATGCTGATATCCTAACGTTGGATCGATGGCTCAGCATGAACAATACTTTCAGTGTCCCTGTTTCCTGTGTTTCCAACCCACCTTTTTGTGTTGGTGAATCAGGCCAGGCTCAGGTATTCCCCACAGTGAATTCTGACTGAATGCCACAGCAGCAGCTTGGATAGCATTGGTTGTTCAAAACACTACCTGTTTATTATCTACATTCCTCTTTCACTCTGCAACTGTGGATTGCATCAGTGTGCATGATTATCATATCATGTCTGCATACTAGAGAAATTTAAAGTGGGATTTAACAGAACAGTGTCTTCAACTACACACTAACATAATGATTAATGCTGGACATGAGCTTCCTGATGAGACAGACCTTGGTTCCCATCGCACAAACAAAGCCTGTGTTGTTTCCGTAAGGACACTGGTACACATGTTCGCAGATAAGCAGATAAACTACATATGGAGACTGTAAAAGCAGTCACGATGCCTTATCACTGCAATGTAGGGGCTTCCTCATAAAGATGTGACACTAATGGCAACAGCTGAGGTTCATGCAAAACAAAGAAGGACATTGAATTCACATTTTCCTATGCATATCCTCATTATTGGAAACACAAGTCCTGATTGTTCTTATCATTTAAATGGATGGCATTGAAGAAATGAGGACAAAAGAAGGCTCTGGTTCTTGGATTTAACAGGAAACACAAACCATTATCCAATGTCATTAATTTTCTGCAACAACTGACTTAAGTGGCTGGAGTACTGTAAAAAATGGGGAAATACGTTACTGACCCTGAATTTGAAATGCAAATCAGTAAAGCTTGTCTTTGGGTCATCTATCCATCTGATAATGTGGACTCGTATGAACAGGAAAAGTTCCTTGTTGACACAGCATTTGGGCAGTAAACTATATAGCGAAATGTCAAACATGGGAAAGTAGGTAGTAATGCATGTTTATCTCTATCTTGAGCAGCAGTCGCCTGTTTCGCAAGAAGAATCCCCAAGAAGGACAGGAGAAGTCTAACAGTATCATCAATATCCTGTGCACCGTCACTCCCAGAAAGGTAATTATATACAACTTAATGAAATGCACACCAACTAAAACTAGGTGCCATCTTTCTGATTTTAACAGCAGGTCTTACTGGTTTGTGTTTGACTCTGCTCATTCTGTCATAACTTGTTGCAGGAAATGTCTCCTAAAGATCTGCAGACAATAGAGAACATAAAATGGGATCCACCGTTTCCCTATGACCCGGCCAGCGGCTGGAAGAAGAGCAGCATCAATGTGAAGAATTATGGGAGGATGATTCATAGCTCCAAAGTCCGCTTCCGCTTCCTCCACTGCCAGGTGAGAGGAACAAAATAACATCACTAATGACTGCATCATGATATGAGAAACACTACTTGAAAGGAAAACAAAGCTAATGCTGCACAATTCCCATTGTGGTTAATGAGGTCTTAAACAATGACCAAGCCTATAAATGACGCATCATGCCCATCAGCCATGTGAGCACATTTAGTGTCAAAACTACGAAAACAGGTGGAGAGTAACAGGATGTTACACTGCAGCCACAGATATATTGAAACTTACTGGTGGTTGTGAATAATCAAATCAGTTTTCCAAAAAGCACACCGCAGCCTGTGTTTGGACATGCTTGTCTGTGCTACAGTTGTGAAACTATTAGGAAAGAAAACCTCAGGGTAGAGAGTGTTCCTCTGATCCCAGCGACTGATAAAGGACATGCCGGCTCCTCGCGGTGGGAACTGCAATTTGTCAGAGCTTTGACACAACAGCTCTGTCAAGAAGTTGAAAGAAAAGATTGATATAGGGAATGTTGTGTTCAATGAGATCATGATGACAAAAGAACATACTGTATTTTAACACAAAATGGTACTACAAAAGAAACAGAAAGTGTTGACACAGGAAGCTACATAAAAATGAAAGACAGGAAGAACCACTGTCCAAAAAAAAAAAGGAAAAATCAAATTTTTTGGTATGATTCACACATTTCTAGAACTTTTTATCAAGCCATCACAGCATAGTTGGTTCATGATATTACAACATCAGGGTATTATTGAACAAGTTGTTTCAAAATTAAATACAAAAATATTAGCTGTCAGACAAAGCCTCTGGCAGGAATTTGAAAGGTAATTCATCAAAAGATAGTGATTCAGAGGTTTATCAGTCTCTATCTGACTTCTCTTCACACTGTAAAAACACATCCGGGAGGACAGTAGACATTTTAATACAACATGCACCTTCAGGTCTTTGAATAACTGCACATACTGAATGCATGCGCACATAGAGAACTATTTCAATGAAGACAGTCAGTTTATGTTTTCAGCCGCAATTCCTGTTTCTTTCTGCAGGATGTACATGACTGCTACCTGGATCTCTTCCAAACACACCTTCACTTTGTGTCAAACAATACAACGGGACTGACATACCAGGTGAGTTCTGTAACTCACAGTTACATAAGGAACAATAATAAACAGGGTTACATTTTCAACTATCACATAGATTTTTTTATAGTTTTTATTATTCCTGTGGGGCAAAATTTTATGTTGTATTATCATACCTTTTAACATGCGTACCCTGTCAACCACCAATGTGTTAGTAAACAGTATGATCAAGTGTCTTCACCTGTCTCATAAAGCGTGAGCAGCCATTAATCATCACTGCACAGTGTCTGTAAGGAGCAGCCTGTCAAAAAGTAATAGCAAAGCACCTGTAGAAAGGCTGAGTCAGGACAGAGATGACGACAAATAAAAGACAGACATGAATACATCACTGACTTACAAGACTGACCTTAGTGATTCATTTTCTGAAACATTTACTTTTTGACAGTATAACTACAGAACAATGAATGTAGTAGACTAAACTTTATATGTATGAAAGATAATACTTTTTACTAAAAGTGTATATTTGAAAATTTTTGGTTTTGCTGTGTACAGGGAACTCTTCCACTGAAAGAACTCACAATCTGCAACCTGCAACAGAACTGCAACCACAGCCAAGCCCAGGAATTCGCTTTTCAAATAAACGGTAAGTTAAACTTGAAGGACAGTGGGTGTTGGCTACAAGCCCTGGAATGCTCTAATCATCCATTCTGAGTTTTATTGGTCGTGTTGAATTGAACTGATCAATTAGTGAAACTGGAACTGGGTAATCAGGCAGGATGATTAGATGCTAGTGGCTGACTTCAAACTGCAAAATAGGAAGACAAGCATTAAATTTGACTGGAGTCTAAGGGTCATACTTTTTCAGTCTAGCACTTTTAATCTGTCACTATTTTTCACCTCTGAAGGTGGTCTGCTATGTTTGTCCCTCTCAACACCGAGGAATCAAAGTTAAAAATTCTCATCACTTCAAAAACCAAAAGGAAACCACACGCTATTTTCAAGCTGCAGCATTTCCTATGTTGTCACATTCCAGTGATTCAAAGGTGCCGCGACCCACTTCACCTCTACTCAACCCCTAGACTAACTAGACTTGGGCCCCCTTCACCCTTGGTCAGGGGGCCAAACTGGCCTTAAAGGCCTTGCTTGTTAGAGAACAGGTGCACTTCAGTCAACCCAGCTGTCGCAAAGAAAAGCCCAGCCACCGCTCTTAGCCTTGTCACTGCATATAATCTATGGCACATTCCAAAAACTTCTCAGGTTAATGCTGGGCAATAATTTCACTTATCTTTTGAACTCTGAAGAGACAAAAAATAATCTCAAACTTGATTTATTTTCATTAAGATGAAAAGGCTGCTGTCATGAATATGGGGACTCTAGGGATTTGGTCCTCTCCTGAGAAACAATCAAATGAGTGAAGTCAGGGATTTAAGTAAAATACAGAGGAAAGTCAGTCCCAGTAATGATCAGTGTAAGGTTTCTGTATTTATAATTCTTTGTTCTTATTGAAGTCTGAAGCATGTCTGCAATCATAATATTGACTCACCTTGATGTTGTTTTATCACATTTGGCTTTGCCATATTTCCCAGATACAACTTGTTATTTTGAGATATTATATTTCAGTTGTTTTCTTTGTTCAGTATAGACCTTTATTTATCTTTGGAGAGGCTGATGGGAAGTATGTAGAGGAAGCATGATGAAATTCTGAGTCAAGTGAGAGATCCAATAGAATGGCAAATTCTCCTGTGAGACTTGTGCCTTCCTCTCACTGAGCTGAAAATATGAATCAGCCGAAGAAACGTGGGTGAATTAGAGAGTGACGAAGCAAACACGCACCATGTCCGGTAAAAATTCCAGGAAGTTTTCACATGGTTTAAATTACTGTAGCTGTTAAAGTTACATAATGATAGTTGAGTGGTTTTACCAATAGGGGTTAGAAAGCTTTATGTGGCTTTAATAGTTGTCAGGCCTTCAGCAGTACTTAAACTGTGAAAAAAAAAAACATTACTCTTCAAGGGTCATGATCAAGTCTAATATGAGGAGTTGGAACTGATCTAAATTCAACAGATAAGTCTAGAGTGACTGTTTATTAAGAAAGAATCAGCAGACTATAGCTTCCAACAATTACAGTACAAAGCCAACGGCTATCTGTGTTGGTTATCTGTGGTATGTGTAGGGCTGACAAAGGGAGATTCCAGGTCTTTTCATCCCAGGTCTTGCTCATTCCTCCTGTGCAGGCCGTGGGAGGACATTTAAATGCCAAAAGCAGCAGGTCAGAAAGAATTTTCTGGCCAAGGTCTAACATGGTTTTCTGTCATGACTATGTGTAATACTGCCTTATTTTACTTTACAGCTAACATCCTATAAACAGTCAAGATAGCAGAGCTGTTCAGAGAGTTTGAACACCATTAATGATCAACCACCATGGCTTGGTTTTCTTTGGACTTGGTGACACTTTCCCTTTTTGAACTTGTGACTGTTGAACCCTACAGGTGTTAGCCTTAACCCGATCATTGTCTACTGCGCCAGTCAAGAGGAAATGGACATGTGGTTTGGACTGCTTAAAGAAAATATTGAGGCCAACGGAGGCACTGCAATTGCCCCTGAAAACTACACAAGAGTCAAAGTAAGTTTTATTTTTGGTGCCACCTTTCACCAAAAACTTCATGAGCCACATTTGTTATGTGAGAAAAGTCTCCTGAGCTTCCTAAAGAAAAACATACATGCAAGTTCAAACATGCACTCACATGTGGTCATGTTTTAATCCATGCAGTGGATTAGCCAAAAAAATGTGATGGTTCCCATCACTTCTGATAAAAAAAGGATGTGTGTGAGCATGTTGATTTGGTGAGTCAAGTAGGTCATGGTTGGCTCTCCCTGAGGGCTGAACACTAGGGAGTGGCCTTGACCACATCAAAATCTACATCCAACTGCCCAAGATATCTAAGCAAGGTTAAAGTACTGACTCCACACCCACAGCTGGAAAACCACTGATGAAACACCTAGACTGAGATCACAATAAATAACTGTTTTAAAGCTTTGGCTTAGGATCCTTTTAGATAAACAAACACATGACATTCTGAGAAACAAATCTAGAACAACAACGTGATTAAATTTGCCCTGTTCATACTGACTTTGCTCATGATTCTCTCCTATTCCTGTTATTCCCTGTTTGTACTGTAGGTACACAAAGATGAGACACTCGAAGGGAGAGAGGAACTGAGGAACTCCATCAACAAAGAGCCCATCTATGAGTGGGAAGGTTCTCAGAGGGACAGCTTGGGTCCGATCACCTATGTCACCAAAGTCCGTCTACAGCACCTCCCTTGTCAGGTATGACATCTCACTGGTCATCAAGTCATTTAGAATCATTTATGTCAAGCTACAATGCTGTAAAACACAGTCTTTGCTCTTCACTATTTATGGTAAAAAAAAAAAATTATAGAGTACAGTAGACCGAAACCTGTGATACATTCGCATTTTAACACTCTGGGATTTTTTTCCCACCATGACAAGGTGGAAAAATCACTAATTCCAGGTGACTCACATAGATTTTGAATTGCACAAGACACACATCACCTCAACATAATGTAAGGAGTGACGGATAAGGGTGGGGCCATGGTCTATTATATTTGTTTTGCTTTTAATACATGACATAATGTCAGACACCTGCAGCCAGCAAAATCTAAACTATGTGACACTGCTAAACAAATTAGAAGTGCAAACTAACAATTCTTCCAAAAAAAACATCAGTCATGAGACAACTTGCTGGATATCTGTAATTAATTCTCTGTGGGAAATAGCGGCATCTCTATTGAAGTGTGTGAGATTTAGGGCCTGGGTGTGTGAGAGGCATTTGCCCAGCTCACGCAGTGACTCGACTCACCTCACAGCTGGAATGTCAGCTGTCTGTCCAGACACTCCCTCTGAAAGGGAGAGGAAACATAAACTGCCGCACCTTTAAATGGCCCCCTAACTGGTATGACAGAAGATCTTACTGGGATTTAAACTGCATGTCTCAACAGAGTATTATGCTATAATATTTGTATTCTGTACTTTGCGTTATTTTTTATATTGCATGCACACAGTCATATTATCGATCTGGTTTTCTTATTTTGTTAACTGCATCTATATAAAAATCCACAGATTTCAGGTTTAATTCGCTCAAAGTTTATATTTTTCTTTCTTGTGACTGGGTAATGCATTTACTTTTTTTATTCCTTTATTTACTTTATCTAGTTTACAAAGCAGAAATCTCAACACGGATATGGTATCTCTGCGATTATTATGGCACTTTGCATACACAATGCATGCAGTGGCAAACATAAATAGGAAAGGTCTCTGCTTATGTTGCTAATAATTAAATACTGTCCCATAGCTTAAATAAAATAAGTAAACTCACAACTTTCTCATGTCTACAGGAACAAAGTGACAGACTTCTGGTGATGTACCCATCAACACTCATCATCCTATCAGAAGAAAATGATGGGCTCTTTTATAAGGTACCACTGAACTCACTAACCTTTTCTTCTAAATCGTTACCTTGGATATTTGCCTACCATATTGTCAATACTTGCATCAGAGTCATGTTTAGGTGTCACTGTGATTACAGGGAAAACTTCCGCTCAACATGATAACTGTGACCACACCCTGCCAAGATGTCAAGCCAAACACATTTATGATTGAAGGTAAATACACCGAACCAGTGAGCTGTTATATGACACGCTCTTAAACACATGAGCATTGTAAACATCCATGTTAAAGGGATTTTAATGAGTGTACATTCTTATGCATGTTTTACCCTGAGTGGCCTTTTCCATGAATCTACTCACGTCACAAAGTTTAACCCTCCATGAATGAGCTGGTTTTATCCCCAATGAATGACAATCTGACTTTAGCACATTCCAGTGAGCGACTGGACCGAATGACAGGCTTTGTCCCCCTCCTCTCTCCCAGGGAAGCTGATCAACCCCATAGTCGTGTCCTGTCTGGATAGGACTGAGTTCTGCGACTGGATCCAGCATTTCAAAGCTGCTGACGTGCCTGTTCTCAGCCCGCCGCCCCCTGTGTATGACATCATCTACACTCCAACACAGAGAGAGGTAAGGCTGCCCACCTTCCTTTCATAGCCACTGATGATCCATAACTATCTAGCCAGCTATTTCCACTTGGTTTGAGAACCTGTGGGTGGGGTGAACTTAAGTATGAGGAAAAGCGATAAAGACGTAGCCCTAATTCTTAAGTAAATTTATATCCAGGAATGAAATGACTACCACATTCTCCAATACTACAAAATCAATGCTCTAAAATGCAACATTTTGATTTATTTTACCTATTATATTTTAAGTCACATTTTTTTGTTCTACAAACTTCAGGTTCCACAGTTTGACAGGTGGAGTGGAAACAGCCAAGGAAGAAATGAGTCCCTAAAGTTCAGCCACAGTGGAAGTGGGTCTCGTAACCTTCAGTTACCAATACATGAAGACAACCCCCTTTCTCCTGGATATGCTGAACCCCTTTGTGTAAGTCAACTATTGGCTTCTTCTTGCATAAAGTATTCAGAAACTAAACTGAGTACCACACTATCAAAACAGTTGGACAGCTCTAAATGTGGGTGGAGTTAGTTCTACAACTTCTAAAAAAAATCTTGTTTGTTTTGGTGTATCTGAACAGCAATACTTTTCTTTGCAAAGTTAATTATTAAGCACCTTCTAACTGACCTGCTCCTGTAACAGCAACAAAGGCTGAAGTGGTTGTCTAAAGGCAATGTAGGAATGTTTTTTGTTTGTTTTCTTTTTCCAAAACATCCAAACTTTTCAATGCCTTTATTTGCTGATTCATCACTGAAAAGTTTACTTGTTAACTTTGGAAAAAGGAAGAAAAGCACTTTGCATTATCAGGAGTTTTGAACTCCCTAGGGAGAGGGGCTATGTAGGCCAACTGCCCATCTAATTAGCTTTAAGTGGGAAAGGCTCAGTGCCCAGAAGACATGTTATTGTTCAGCTTCTGACCTGAACCTACAATCTCCCAATTAAATTGATGGAAACATTTTTCTCTCACGCTTAGACTGCTATACCGGGAAGAAAAAAAAAAAACACAAAACAATGCAGAAAGTGAATTTTGTGCTGTGCCGAATGAAGAGGCCATTTATAATGTATGCTTTACAAACACAGAGTAGTTCAAACTCCCAATGACACCTGTGTCTGCATAGACACTAGTCTTAACTAACTCTTGCTCTGTTGTGATTGTTATCCCAACAGTACAACTCCAGCCGTCCCTCCTCAACAGAGACTGCACGCCTGGGCAGCAGAACCAACAGCGTGTCTTCCCACACGAAGCCTGAGCGCGACCTGCGACCTTTGTCCCTACGCTATTCGTCCCCCCAGCGCAATTCCTACATTCATCCTGCAGAGAGCTCAGGACTGTCTCAGATCTACAGCACCCCCTACTCTGCCTTGCAACGCACCAGCCCACAGAGTCTGGAGAAAACCCCGCTTGTAAAGGTAATTTAGCCTGGCCTCTAACTTAACCAAATATCCCCCTCGAGACTGCTGGCTTATTTGACATATCATGTGCACAGCAACTAAAATAGAAACACCAAGTAGTCTGCTGAGACGAGGTTGTGATAGTGTTAACAAATGGTGTAATAGTGACATTTGTCTCAAATTGGGGTTGAAAGACTCATCTACTTGACAGTGCAGTAAGTGAATGAAATCTTGAGTAAAATGTTAAAACTTTACTTGGAGACTTTTCTAAAAATGTCAACATCAGTGAAGTGCACAGATAAGATCAGATTTGTAAGACCACAGAGTGGTGTCAAGCTACATCTGGCATTAATCCGACACCTACACTTTGGAATCTGACTCGAAATCCTTTAATGAAGTGTGGTTTATGTGATTGCCTTGTATGAACTTGAAGAATGCAAGACAGAAGAATGAATTCACCAGTGTTTTTTTATAAGCACTTGGGGAATCTAACTCCTGCATCTGTTTGAACTGTTTGTTATCAGTCTAACAGCTGGAGCACCCCTCAGACATCTCTGAACTACTCCCTGAATGTACCCCAGCGTCACTCAGACCTGTGTGCATCCCGACAGCCTTTGTCGCCCCTGTACGATGAGCCCTGCAGCCCCGAAATCTACTCCTTGGATGAAGCTAGGCCAGTGGTAAGTGGGTCAATGATACTAGATCCATAGGTTCAGTTTACACCTGCACAGCTTGTCTGATATCATGAGTTCCACACACATATGTACACACATAGGTCAGAAACAATCAGGCTACTTTTTTGGTTACAACTATTACTGAATCAGTACCACATCTACTAAAAATGCTTAAATCTGTTCCATTTCATCATTTTATTTTTTTTATTTATTTATTTTCTTAGAGGAGTTGAACCTGGGGATCAATTTTTGAGCAACTAAACTGAACAGCATCAACAGGGCACAGAGAAACCCATATGATGTAATACTTACACACAAGATGACAATGAAAAACAAAATGTCTCTGATAACACTGAACTAATACAGATATGCAACACATTCTACCTTATTTTATAAAATGTTTTCAGGTGGTGTTACTGGAAATATGTCATGTGGTTTTATGTGTCATGTGGTTTAATGGAAACAAACATGCTCAAACAACATTTCCCGCATGTCTCGAGCAAATCTGTTATCACCGTCTTCCATCTTTCCTCTGTACAGCTCTGACTACACCTGGCGCTAATCTTTCTTCAGAATAAACATATACACACTTAAAGATTATTTGATAATTTCACCCTTTCT
Source organism: Sphaeramia orbicularis (assembly GCF_902148855.1). Lineage (NCBI taxonomy): Eukaryota > Metazoa > Chordata > Actinopteri > Kurtiformes > Apogonidae > Sphaeramia > Sphaeramia orbicularis. The sequence goes on along the minus strand of NC_043963.1, from coordinate 15,495,792 downwards.
ATAAACCTTTTTTTTTTAATCACTGTAATAAAAAAAATCTAATATCTGATCAATTGTTTGTACAATAACAAAAAAAAAAAATCATTGCCTTTTCAATCAAATAGATAAAACCTACCATTCTCTTCTTGACTGAAAGATCTATAAGCTAAATCAATCAAAACTTCCTCACTGCAGTTTACTCTGTTGATGATACATTTAGATTATTTTGTTTGGAATTTATCCAAGATACAATGTGATCACAGCCTGACCTTCTAACCTCCCCTCTCTGTTCTTCAGCACCAGAGCTGGCAGGAGCCGGTTCACCATCATCAACCCCCCCAGCTCCTACCCTCCTCATTCCAGCTTCGCACTCCTCCCATGGGCAGGCGCTGCAGGAGAAGCCTGGTCCTGACCAACTCCCAGGGCCACGCTTTAGGCCTGGAAACTCCTCAAAGCCAAGCAGAGCAGAGAGCAGAGGCCGTGTCAAGGCTAAAACTGCTGCCGATGCCTGGCCAAGTGCAAGAGCAGGTGAGAAACATAAAGATACTCATCTCCCAGGACACTCCGGTTTCTGGAATGCAGCAGGACAAAGTGGTGCCACGGTGCACTGTGTGGAAGCACAGAATGTGTATATACTCGTTCTGCAGGTGATATTTAAACAGGTGCCATAAATAAAAAATATTTAAGGAAACATGAGAGTATTTGTTATTGTTGATCATGGGAAGTAACTTTCTTTTGTTGTCACATCTGTTAACAGATACTCCTCCCATCAAGCTCTATGATGAACACTTCTCAGATGTCTTGCGGTTACTCACCAGGTAAGAACTAAAGGCATGAAGACTTAAAACATTATTGTTTATGAAGCGCAACCCAGTGTGTAGACTCAATGCTTAAGAATGTTTGTCAGTTAACAATAATTATATGCTTCCAGCCATCACAAAAACAAATATCCATCTTCCATGTAATGCAAGAAATTAAATTGAATAATTACAGTTAAAAAGAAAACAATTACTATAGCACAGCCAAGTATAATTTGTAGTTCCATAGAGAAACAACAGGAAGTCAGATCTCAGCTGTAACACTGCAGGATCATATTTCCTAACAAGTGTGAATTATGAAAGTCAACACTGCCAGCCGCCTACCTAAATAACACCAAGGACAGACAGAGCATTGCTCACACTCCATTACACCTAAATTAAACACTGCATACATGTTGGATTTATTGACCTCTTGGGTCTGTCAGCAGGTAGTCAGAAGGTTAAAGGCTACAGAATTGAAAGTCCAGGAAATGCGCAAATGTGCCAATGAAATGGAGCTTAGTGTAGCTCTAAATACCATTTGTGCAAATGCCCCATGGGGGGGAGCTCAATGTAAGGGAACACTATTCCATAAACAGGATTTTTTCTAGACTGTGATGGACAGCATACAACTGGACCAGGGTCACACTCTCTTATCTAGGGATTCTTTGATCACCTATGAAAACATTTCATTTGACTTTGATTAGATTTCATCAAAGTTGTTGCGACAAAGTCATTGTGTTGCACTGTCAGAATGAAGGTGGTGTAGAAGTGGCATGTGGCGCTACTGGTTTTGCAGAAGGTTTATATGTTAGGACTTGGCCGATCATGCCATAAGTACGCTGGGACTGTGCCCCAGTTTGTTCAGCCAGGGTGAGCCTGTCTGTCATTGTTTGAAGCTAAAGCCTGGGAATCTTCTCTGACTTACAGATCACCACTCATACCTTGAACCCACAGAGCCAGATGACCAGGAAATGGACTATGACAACATTTGGGAGTACGATTGTGATACAGGAATGATTCAGCCAACGTCTGGAATTTCAGCACACTGGACAGGATTAGACTTTGGGGCCAGAGGCCTTGGTGCCATGGCAACCCAGCAGAGATGGTCATAAAACATAACAATAGCCCGGCACTCGTCTGGACGTGTGCAAACAACAGATCTCTATCAGAGGGATAATAAAAGTCAACTATCACAGCCGGTGTTGGTCCTGTTATGTACAGTACGAACCACAAATCCCATGAACTACTTTAGATGTGGGGCAGTAACGAAAGACTAATGAGTTCAGGAATGTTGAAAGAAAACAAGTACGAAATCCACTGTCTGTTTAACATGTAGCATTCAAGAAGACAACAGTGTATATACCTTGTAGCATTTTTCTTATTTTTTGAATTTCTCATGGGATTGCACTGTAAATTGTATGTTAACTATATGTTCAGTTAATATTTAAGGTATTTTGTAACCTGCTGTCCAGTTTACATATTGTTATCTATTTCATTTTATAAGTGAAGCTACAAAAGGCATTCCAGCAGGGCTTGTTATTGTAAAGGATGTATATTTTTGTAAAAATTGTACAGTTAATATTTTATTATACTTCACTGTCACAGTAAACAGGCTTCAACTGACTGCCTTTACAGTGCTAGGAATACTATCACTGTGGCAAAATGTATGTAACTGTGTGGTTTTCTTTTATAAATATTTTGTTTGAGGTGTTTATTTATATTCTAAATAAAACTGGAAAAGTGAACAGATAAGTTCATATCTTTATTTTTTCTAATGCTAGAGATTCTTTGATAATATATCTTACATACAGTAGTGTATTCGGGTGTTTCACAGAAAAATACCTGCATTTATTATTATTATTAGAGTGATAAATTGGTGATGATGTTTTTGATGAGCTTCAATTTAGTTTATTAGGCTGTAGCTATTCTTCCTAGTGTCCAATACGTAGTTCACACAAGAGTTTCAATCTCTTTCTCTTATACTGAAACACCTAAACTCAAGTCAAGGTGAGCTGCACAATCAACCAGATCAGAGCAGTAGCTACACATTTACAAACCCTACAAATTCCAGTACAGTTTGTAGAGGTTGTGGTGTCCTCAAATTTCCATCACATCAAACAAACAATAACAACTAGTTAAATATTTCAGTAGTTTATAAATGACAATTGTATGCGTTTTTCGTGGAACTCAATATTACATCGATATAACAACAGAATTATCATAATTGTAGACCCTGTTCATACTTTGCTTTAACTTCATCATGAGATATCTGAAAACAAATACCGCTGTCTGATCTGTGTTTATTCATACCTGGTGTTAAAAAGCCTCTCCAGATATGTCTTCATAGATCACTCCTAATTGGATCTGACTTCTCCAACCAATATGCAAATAAAGAAGCTCATCTATAGCCGAAACCACAGCAAATGTTAATTTCAAGTTGAACAGACAGGATTTGCAATGTTTATTTGCAGTTAAAATTCACTATTCCACTAAAAGACTGATGGCAGATTGTTTCACGTAATCAGTCACTAGACCGGTCCATTTCCTTTTCTTGGTTTAACTGCATGATATATTTTACACTTTAATGACAACTGAATCTTCAAGTGCTTATGAACTTGTATATAATTATATGAACTGTGGATAGTGTATTTCCCCACAAAGGAAAAAAACAGGCAAAGGCGGAGTGTCAATCAGGCGAGCTCTGGCCACATCACAAATATTAAGCAGTCATAGGAAATTTCTGAAAGCTCAGACGTATTTAAAACACTCGAATACTGCACTGTTGGCATGATGAACTGAGCATGTCTGCTGAGTAGGCCGTCCTTCAACACGTCCCCAGGACTACTACAGAATGTGAAAAATTTTGTTAAAGACCACCCAGGAACATAATCTGAATCATCAGATGGAAATGTGTCCCGAGTGAGTTCAGATCTTGTATTAGAGCTGTACACGAGATCAAATTGAATGTTAACGCAGTCTGAGCAGGGTCATACTGGGCTGTGTGCAGACATGTTTCATGGCTCAATATTGCCATCTGGTGGTAATAGGTATGTATAAGAGAAAACATACATAGGAATACCTGCCAACAATGTTGACAAGAATAGTATTATTTTATGATTTTTGATACATTAATTAAAAACTGCAGGTCACACAAGACTCCAGTTGTGGTTCTAACGTTAACTCATGTCACCCTCTAGTGTTTGAAAAGTTTCATGTTTTTGTTTCAGAGATTCTGGAAAAGCAGGAAACACATGTATGTTAAAAGTGCTTTTAATCACATTTAAACTGAATGACATCACATCACATCACAGACCAATCCATCTGACACAATGCTTAAGTCAACTATACAAAAGGTTATACTGAAAAACAAAATGTCTCTCATACAACACTGGCACAGAAAAAGTCCCAATCATTAAATATGCATTCATTAGGCTGTCTTATTAATGTGTCTTTTTTAAGTTCGCAGTGCAACAAATACTGTCTCATCCATGTTATAAAATGTTTCCAATTAGTGTTAATGGAAATATTTATCATATGCCATAATCATGTGATACAATGGAAAAAAAAACCTTGCTCAAACATCATCCTACATGCCTCAAGTAAACCTGTTATCACATGTCCATCTAAAACTGCAGTCAGCACTTCTGACTAAACCTGGCACTACTCTCTTTTCAGTAAATGCACAGCCTCTCTCTGCTTTGGTCATTTCATGATCCATGTGAATGTTCTGTTGACATTACCTACCACTGTCCTTTCAGCTTTCACAGAAATTAATAAAATCTAAGATAATAACATAATTACAGTGCAAACACATTGCAAACTGACTTGTAGCGGCACATCAAACATTTACATGACAAATTTCACAATACTTCAGCCATTCACAACTTAGTATATATTCATGGGAAAATCATCATTTCAAACTCAGCATATTAATAGCAGCAGATATCAAGATTCAGACATTAGCTGCATGGTTGGTTTTATTGTCACTAACTGCTGCCTCCACTTTGACATACTTCCGCAGGTATCGGATGGCTGAAAGGGCACTTACATTTGCCAACAGAACTGTGGAGAAATACAAAGAAAAGCTGAGTAATCATCACATTATTCATACTTAAGGTCTGATCCTTTATGTATATACAATATCATTAGCCCATCACAGTCCATTCTTTATGTAATATTTTACTGAGATACATACCAGCCTTCCAGGTGTCTCCATCCTGTGGGTTTGCAGTTTTCAGCACCCATGAAGCAAATGCAATACAAACTAGACACATATCAGAGTGTCTGAGAGGCAGGAAGGAGGAGTCCAACCCTTTAAATAAAATGACAGATACACATCTTCCTTCCGTTAGGGTTTCACACAAATGCACATATGTTAACAGTCATCCACAGGCAAACAGTAGGAAGTCAGTGGGAGAGGGAGTCTAACTGGTATTAACACACCGACAGCTGAGGACAAGCCTCTGTTAATGTGTTGGAACTTCCTGTTTGGGTCAAACCATGACCCAGTCAAAGCCCAGCTTTGACAGCACCCATACTAATTACACTTACGTAAACAAGGCAAATGATATTTGACTTCATGGCTTTTAAAGGCTGTAAACTAATTCTTACGACAGCTGCTGAATACCAGATGCCATACCACTGTGCTATAAGTTATCTTAATTAAAGCTTTTTTGACATATAAGAAGTTAAGTGGAGTGATTTCATTTCCCTCATAAATTAGAGTGTTCTACTGGCAGCTTAGAGGGGACACTCATTGACTGAAGTCAAGCTATCACGTACAACCACGTTCCGCTGGCAGCTGAAGGAAGAGAGTCCATCCCATTTATGAGTGCAACAGCTGACTGAGTGGATAACATATTCTCCATTACTTTTGTCAGTGGGTGAAATACACAAAGTGTGTAGCTGGAATAGAACAGTTTGGCTCTCCTTTTTGTTTGACAATATTTGTGCATCTTCATTAACTGTCAGTCAATGGATTATGAAAGTAATTACATTTTCTCAAGAGCTGTAGCTCTGAGGTAGTTTTGCATGAATTTTACATCCATATTTCTATTTAATGCTACTCTATAGTTCTAGTCCACTACATCTCAAAGACAAGTATTGAAAAAAAGTACACTTACTTGACAGCTTTAGTTACTGGTTACTTTTGAGATCTATCTTTTACACTGTGAATATAATAACACAAATACACATTGTAAAAGATTAAACTAATGTTTTCCAACATTTCCCTAACAGCTCCACCAAATACTGATTTTCCCATTAAACTTCCTATATGATTTTGTTTCAATAAATAGTAATACTGTCCAAAAACTGAAAACAGATTTGTGTGTCAGAACTCTACCGAAGTCATGTAATGATATTTCAGATGTTTCTGATGTACCTGTTGATAAAATATGATATAAAGTATTTCAAACCAGCTGCATCTTCAGAAGTTACAACGGTAACATGGCTCAACAACACTGATGTCTTAGTATTAATAACCTAACAATGTCATACATAATAATATAACCAGGGAGACTAAATAGGATTTTCCTTCAATACTTAAACTACTTTTTGCTGCTAATACTTCTGTATTTTTACATCTATCTTAGGGATATCTTAAGTATATTTCATGGAGGACCTTGTAATTATTTTTCATATTAGTGTTTTGATGCCTTTGCTGAAATAATGGAACTGGGTATCTTCAACTCCTACTGTCACCATAACTAGACTTACTTGGATTTGCGACAGCTGTTTGCAGATCCTCATATCTGAAAGGTTGTTGTTGTAGTTGTTTGAAGATCCTCTCTTCCAGGTGGTAGAGAAGTGGATCAGGAACAAAATCTTGATTTCCCAGGGCACTGATGGGAGTGAGAGTCCTACGAAGGGACTGAGGTTTTTGCATTACAGGTAAAGGCAAAGAATTTGAGTTCCGCCTCTGGATGGCACGCCCAGTTAACTGAATGTTCCTAAAAGAGAATGATTTTGGCCAGAAGAAATCCTCCTTGAGGTCACTATCTGTGAAGAAATTATCATATACATCTGTTGAAATCTTACTTGCGCTTGCCTTACGGCTCAATCTTGTTACCACCCTCACAGGCCTGTGGTCATTTTTATCCTCTTCATCAGAGGAATCATCAGAGGATGAGGAGACAAAAAAATAATCATAAGCCTCAGGAAACTGCAGGTTTCTATTTGCTGAGCGAGAGTAGGAGAAGATTGGCACAAGTTCATCTTTGGCTTCATCTGTTGCTGTGATGAGCGGATAGAAGAAGGTATCTGTATCAAACTCTGAGAAGAAATGGTCATACGTTTCAGGAACAGAATTTCCATCGGTGAAACTGCTGTTAATGCTGTCTGTAGGTGGCTGACTGGGGTTTGACTGCTTTCCACCGAATAAATACTGAAATATATCTGTGAGAGAAATTCTGTAGCTTTCTGCTGAAACTGAAGGTAAAGAGTTCAAGTCTTGTTTTGGCACATGTTTGTCAGTTACGTACTCTAAGTTTGCACATTCCTCTTCCTCTAAAATTTGTGAAGTTTGGCCTTCATATTTGTGGCTAAAAGACTCAGATTCAAGGGCACGTAGATTATGTACACTTACATTTTTTGAAATTTTTCGAAGGGATTTCTGAGTGCCATCAGACAAGACTGGTTGAGAAATGTCACTCGCAGCTGTTAAAGTCATACTCGATGGGTAAATACCCACAGGTAGGCTGACTGAAACTGGTTCACTTTCCCACATGACACTTTTTGAAGAGGATGCATCAACTGCTATAACAGAACTTAAATTTGAGTCAACAGGATCAGAGACAATGGACGCTTCCATGCTAGTTTGTCCTAGATTGGATTCATCGACCTGACAGAAACAGCCAGAATCCATCATTACCAAGTCAGTATTCTCGGTTTCCAGTAATGGTGGGAGGGAACTTGGGGGATTGTTGTTGATAACTCTTAAACCTAAAATATCATTTATTGTCAGCTTCTCCATTTCCCTCCAAAAAGATGACATGGCAAACACTGAACACTTTGAATCCACAGGTTCATTTTCTACTTGGGATCTCACTGTGGAAACTTCCACTTCATTAGCTAAGTCACAGTTTGATTCTTCTGTGACATATGATACATCCTGGCCTTTATCCTGAGATGTTTCCTCTCTTTTGTCAGCTGTTGTGAGGATTTGTGATTTTTTTTCTTCACATCTGGTGTCACTTGGACTAAGAGAAGAACAAGGGCTTCCCAGTGCATCTTTGCTATTTTCATTTGAGAGTGACTCAAGAGATTGTGTTTCCAGAGAATAGCAAGAAGATATTAATGAATTATTTGGAAGACATACTGATAAATCTTCAGATTCAGAGAAATTGGGATTTGTTTGTATCTCTCCATTACCTATTTGATTCATTTCACTACATGGAAAGAGATTCTCACCCATTACTTGTACCACTGCTAATTCACATCTCTCAGGTGTTTCATGTTTCACCAATGAATCTGTTTGTTTGGATGATTTTGGATCATCTGGAGGGTGTTCTGTTTGGTTCACTAATATATCTACACTGGAGGGGTTTTTATCAAGTGATAAACTGTCTCCATTTGATGTCAAGCTGTCACTTTGAGTGGGGTCATTCTCATACGATGAAGAATTGCTGGTTTTTATTTGAAGAGTTTTTGTGTTGTGATTAGCCAGTTGTTGCACATCAGAACCATTCACAGAGTGAAGCTTAGTTTTTTCCAGCATATAGCTATATTGGTATGTGTCATGACACCCAGTTTCCAGCTGTTGTAGTTCAGCCAGTCTTTGACACTGTGAAAGGTTGTCTACGCCAGAGCTTTCAGTCTCCACGCCCATGACAGACTTAGCAGTGGATACTGTGTCATGCTGGCAGACTTTCACATCAGGATCATTTAACTCTACACTCGGTAAAACAGTATGAGTTACTGATTTGACCTCATCTGCACAAGACTGTTCATTTTCACAAATGAAACTATGATTCATTTTATTAGACAGCTCGAGGCTCTCAGCATGAGTGTCCTCTCTTTCACAGTCTCTCTTTTCTGTGGTAAGGGTTGATTTGTCTCTTTCACAGTCTGAAATTGAAAGTGTCATCGATGGATCTTCAGTCAGTCCATCTTTTACTGTTAATTTTCTGCATGGCTGTAAATCTATCCCTACATTACAAGCATCGCTTTGTGCTGACACAACACTGGAATCACTTTGACTTTGTAGGCTTGCAAACCTGTCATCTGTTGTAATACTTTCAGTCCAGCTAGCTTGTTTGAAAACACTGTCTTGAAACTTTAGGTGTTGAATGTCACAAGAAGGAACAGAGTGGGAAAGATCTTTTACTCTTTTTTCTTTAACGTTTACAGGGTGACCATTTGTGACCAAGTATGTGTATAAAGGAGGTGTGAAGCCATAATTCATTTGTGGCTCTTTTAACAAAGGTAAGTAAAAATCCTCTGGCAAGCATGGATCCAGTCTTCCTTTCCATAAGAACTGTTCCTCTTCTGAGTCTTTCTCATTTCCAAAACCACTTTCTGCTGGTTCAACACTAAGTCGCCTTTTCTTTCTTCTCTTTCTTTTGAAAGAGGCAGATGGTGATGACTCTAGGCTTGACAATTTGCTTGAGACTTCTGAGATTTCATTTTTGTCGTCCTTGCACTTGACCTTTGTGACTGAATCCAGACTTCTGGGTGAATCAGTGTGTTGGCTTTTAATGAGAGTCAGAGGGTTTCTCAAAAAATCTTCCTGCGTGACATCACACAAAGGTGTACATATTTCCTCTTCCAAATTTGTCACTTTGTTAGAATGAGGTGTTGCTTCTGACCAGACAACCTTCCCCGGTTGTGAGTCATTTGACTCTATTATCTCATAAACTCTGTTTTCTGTGCAGGCTTCCTCTCTGATGAATAACTCAGTTTCAGGGTGAGCTGATTTGTAAGTGTGTAGCATTGAGTTACTGGCAGAAGGTTCAGGGGAAATTTTGGATCGAGGCTCATCTGTTTTCATTGTGTTTATGTTGCTGATGGTGTTGACAGCCTCCACGGTCTCTCTGCCAACGACTGTTTCACCCCTGGCAGACACAAAGTTTAACTTGGGGATGTTTTTTGGCAAAGTACAGCCAGTGCAGCTGGCTTGTTGCCCATCACTACACTGCTCCTCCTCCTGTGCTGCTGCTTCTCTGTTTTTTCTAGCTCCCACTTGGTTTGGCTCAGTAATTTTTTCAGCCTCTGTAAGGCTTTTCAGTTTTTCAAAGAACATATTGACTGACTGCAGGTGTATATCCTCCTCACTGCCCGAGAGGACGCTCTCCATTCCTCCCATGCTGTGTTTGCTGAAGTAAAGCTCCACAGGAGAGCCTTCACTGTCTGGGGGACCTTCGATAGATCGTTCAGCCTCTACAAAGCCTGCTGTTTGGCCTTCTTTCTGATCCCTGTTCGCAAGAATGGACCCTGTATCATCCATGTCACTCATACCTGAGCTATCCACACCTGCTAATGAAGGAGGAAGGAGGTTGCACTCCTCGCACTCTGCAAAGAAGCATTCCCAGTCACGGTCACAGATCTCGACACTGTAATCGAAGTCTTCCATTCTGACAGACAGGCCTCAGTACAACCTATAAAACCAATCAGAAGAACTGTCATTAGAATAAGCACTGCTAAAAACATTTACTGCCTTTAATTTTAGAATCATAAAACAATTAAAAAACAAAACAGATACAGAAAATGCTATTTAATTTCAACATGCTAGATAAAGCTCAGGTGCTGATTTGTTCTAGTATTTTCACTAACTGTGTTAAAGACTTAAGAACAGTATTGTGGAGTCTTGGAGTTCAAGAAAATATTACCTTTTTCAATAAAAAACATATACTTCAGCATGATTTTGAACATTTATACTATTTTATGTGGACATAGAAAATTGGAAAAACATTAAAAACATTAAAAAAAAAACTTAAAACCAAATCTTGCTTAAGTGTACTGTCTATCAACTACAACTATCAAATCTGAAAAGACATTTGGGTCAGTTTTCAGGCTCTTCACATTGAATTTACATGACTGTGTCTTGGTTGGTGCCCAAAATGCCTTGTCTGCTGCACCTAAGTCTTATAATGGTACGAAAAACCTTGCATGCTAATTACATCATAATAAGCATGCTGCAAAAAAACACAATTTATTTTGATCTTATAATTTCTATTGCACTGTTTTAAACTGAACTAAATGCAACTGAATATCTCACTATAACTTCACATTACACTCTGTAACACATACCTGTGCAGTAAAGTAAAACTACCCCACATTAAGTCAAATTTCAGTATGCTAGAGTATGACAACTTTCAATGTTAATAATCTATGCACTTATTCTTGCATTTATGTGAACTTTCATGCTGGGGTCCTACCTGTCTGGTTTCAGCTGTGATCCTGGTCTACAGGAGGAGAAAGTCTGGGAGGTATGTTGAATGTCCTCTGGTGGACGTCCTTGGTCATGAGCACGGCAAGCCCCATGATTTGATAAATATAGAGCGGTGCTTCTGATCACGTAATACACGCAATGTTCTTACAGCAACCATCTCCGACAGAGGCATAAAGTTTCAGATCTTTAAATAGATATTAACTCCTCAATGTGTGACACAGCATACTGTTTCTACTTTTACTTTGTTTGATTAGGTATACTTACTAAAAATTATTTAATAACATTTGAGTTTATTTTTGCATCTTTATTTTGGTGGTAGCAATAAGACTCAACAACATTCAGATACTCAACCATTCACACAGCAGATATGCAGTCATGTGAGGTGTGAGTGCATATGCACATTAGTCAGCTGATACCTTACTGGTGTGATGTCATGGGGTGAAAGTTGATCTGAATCTTTTCTCTGCAATGTTTCCAATCTCTACTGGAGAGCAGACTGGCCAGAGAGAGACTGGAGTGACTCATGTCACCCATCTGAACCTGGTTGAAAGAATGCAGACAAATGTATTTTAAAAAGTATTATGGTAAAAAAAAAACATGGCTGGATTAATTGATGAGACATTTTTATGAATAGGCTTACATGCTGTAATATTTCAGATGACATTTTAGCATAAGTAATCCTATGGAGCATCTATATAATACACTATGAATAATATGAAGTTAATAATTTATTGGTGCTTTATAACACTATAAAAAGAACAGTTTACACATTGTCCTTAGATTTTACAAGTAGCAGTTTTAAAACAAGCTTATGCATTTTAATGCATACAATGCCTATTATAAGTAGCTATTCATCCCCTTGGATGTTTTCCACTTGTATTGCTTTTATAAATGGAATTATGGTCAACATAATTTTCCTTTTTCTGAAAAGAAATTTAAAAACAAAATACACTTTGTCAAATTGAGTAAATTTCTAAAACATCTACTCAAAGTAGCAAAACTTTGTATTGTAAAATAAGTGACTGCATAAATATTCACCCCCTTGAAAATGACTGACTTAATTCAATCCTGATGCAGTCATTTGGTGATAGTAGTCTCATAATGAGTGAAAAACATTACTTGGGAGAAATGAATGTGTCTCAAAACCTGTGTCTAGATGGTCCAGTACCTGGTCAATCTGTATTTCTGGCAGCAATTACACCATGAGGACAAAAGAACACTCCAAGCAGCTCAGAAAAAGTTAATGTCAGAGGAAGGACATAAAACATTTCCAAGACAATGAATATCCCCCAGAGTTCTGTTAAATCCATCATTAAGAAATGGAAAGAATTGGGACCATCATGCTGTGGGAATGCTTCTTGGCAGCAAGCCCTTGAAGAACAGAGTAAAACTGAAGTGTCCAGATGTGCAAACCTGACAGACATATTCACAAAGACTCAGTGCTGGGATTGTGATCACAGGCACAACTAGTACTGACTTTCAGGGGGTGAATATTTATGCAGTCACTTATACATTTTCAACTGACATTACTTTGTAGAAATGTGTCTTTGCTTCGATGTTTAAGATTTCAATTTTATTTTTTAGAAATTGTTGAAAAAAATCCAAATTATATTTAGCATAAATAACAGGAGAAACATCCAAGGGCTAAATACTTTGCAAGCCTACGTAGCACATTTTATTGTCCAGTGGACATGTTAGTTAGCCAATTTAACATAAAACCTATGTATTGTATGTATTATTATCAATCTGGTCTAAGGTGTGATGAGAAATGTCCCATGTAGGCTAATTAAATAATTAAACCTCAAAGTTAGATTTAGCCTTTTAAAACAATTAGATTTGCACTTGTCTGAATTTTTTTTCCACATATAGTTATCACATATTGATTTAAGCTGCACTATGATTTTAAAGTTAATCAAAGGTTAATTTTTATAACCAGTTTTATCTTTAACTGTTCCTATTAAATCTGACTGGCATTTATACTTTCTAAATAACTTACAATACTTTACCTAAAATTAACCTGTGAATATTTTGTCAACCACTGGATAACCATTATCTTCTTATCTACTTTAAATTACAGCACAGATGTCAGGCTAAAACCAAGGACTATTTTCTGCTTGAATGTGAAATCTACCATTAGGGAAGACAGCTTATCTGAGGTGGTACTGAGCCTCTGTTTACAGCTATCAGTAGGACAATGTGATTACTGTGATTACTACAGTGCCATCCTCGCTCACAGAATGTCACTGACACTAAAAGATACCAAGATAACATATCAGTCCTGATCTCATTAACTGCTGTTAAACTGTGCTTAACAGATGTCTAATGCATCTTAACTGCACTTAAATACATTGATTAACAATGATGGTCTTATTGGTCATTCAGAGCAAAAAATTTATAGGATATAATCAAATGTTACCTTATACTACTGTTTCGTGAACTGACTACATCTAAAATGGTGAATTTAAATTGTTTAATAAAAGTTTTTCTGCATTATATTTAACTTAGTTCTTATTTTAGGCCTTAAAAGCTGAAATACAGCAAATTCTTGCACACATCAACAAGGTTTTTTTCCAAATGGTGTATCTGCATCTAACACTTTCACAGGCTGTAAATACAGTCATTATGTGCCTAATTTTAATTTCTATAGACATTTATGAGAAACAGACCCCCTAATTAGCCAAACCACAGATTGGGCTGTGTGCCCAAGAGGGCCCTCTCAATTCATCAGCCATGATAAAGGGGGACAAGCCAGGGCCTGTGTGGCTACTGCACCTGGGGCAGCGGGCCGCTTTGACACGGGTGGGATTCTGTTTCCATCAACAGGATTAGGCTCTCATGAGTCAGTTCTTGGAGTTAAGATTGAAATCTGTTTGGGCTGTTTCACAGCGGCTAATGTGAGAGAATTTCCCTCTAATTGTTTACCATGTCAGCCCCGGCAATTCAGCGTCAATTAAACAAAGCCCAGTAAACAGACACATTCAGCTCAAGCTCAGCGACATGATGTTTAAACAGAAGGAAGTTTGTGTATGGCCCCGTTACCAAGCATCCTCAGTTGGTGGCATCTTTTGTGCCAAACAGGGGTGCAAAGTCTTAATTATGGCAAAGCAAAGGGTAGAAAAACAGAAAACTGTAGACAAAGATGCCTATTTTGGATCTTTGGTAACTGTTTAGAAAGCAAAGAGGAGGTTTAACAAGTTACTAATGCCACACAGGTTGATGTAGAAATCTCAGGGTTAGTTTCACTCTAAGACTTACAGAATTAAAAAAAAAAACAATAGGAGATGGAAGTAGATTAATGATTTATAAAGTACATGATTTACAAGCTATTATAGCCCATAAAACCACTTTTATTCTTTTTTCATTATTAGCATTATTATAGCTACTTTTTGTAGCATAAGCGAAACATTTTAATTTGTGTTTTGCCGAAATAAGTCTCAATGACAGAAGTTAAATTGAGTAAGATCTAGAAGAAAATGTATTTTCAATCAGGGGCTCCTCTTATTTCAAGACTCAAAACAGAAACGTTCTCTCTCCAGGGACCCAAACCCAGAAAAATACACAATGAATTGCTACAACCATTTACATTTTTACTGACTTTGTTCACTTAAAGAATGTAGGGTAAGAATGTTAAAATGTCACTCAAAGCTAAAACTGATGAGTAATGATAGTCAGCTAGCAACATACAGTATGTCACCAATAAAGTCAAATGATAACACATACAACTGACTTTTACACTGTCAAAACTGTTTCTTTGTTCAGAATGTTAACTGAAATGATGCTGCAATGATGACTTCTTACACTGTTGTTCAGAGTCCAATTTGTTCAGCTTTAAACCCCCTTTACCAAATATACATTTCATCCTCTTCTCTGCTCTTTCAAATGACTTTAATGAAACTGACATTCCTAAAAATCGCATCATTTCAACATCGCGCGTGTGATTAAGAATGAGAGAATGACAATTGTCACAATCAAGGCACACGTGTCAGCAAAAAATTGATGACATTTATAGGTCGAGGTTTGCAAGAGATCCCTGCACACTCAGCAAATGAGCTGAACCCTTGTCTATTTATGTAGGAAAAAAAAAGTACTGTTGTATCATAATACTGTTTTACAATTTTGGCACTTGACGATCCAATAAAACCAAATTTGAGAACCCTAAGTTTGGAAAACGCTGCTTGAAATGAATGATTTGATGGCCTTTTTTTAAAGCTCAATGACGTAATGACAACTGGTTTCAACCCATTAAATATTATTAAATAAACAATATTTAACATCAATCAATCAATCAATCAATTTATACAAAATTATTACAAACAGTTAAGATCAAAAATTAATTTACAAGATATATTTTGTAATAGACCCTAGAGGCAGTCCTCAGGTTATAAATGGCAGCCCTTAAACATGTGATGAGAGACGCTATTTACATTATAATCTTTAATAAATTCAAATGTTCTAAACAACTACAAACATATGTAGTGGGACCAATGTCCTACTACATGCTTAAAACACATGTTAATCCTGGTTATGTGTATCTCATATAAGCAAGTATGTCTGATTAATCTTCTGACTAATCTTCTGACATGACTTTTTTTTTCTCTGAGCTGCTAACCTAGTTGCTACAAATCTTTATCTAAAATAACAAAAACAACTTGCATAAAGAGGTATTTTTTTTGTTTTTGCTTAATCTGAAGGGTTTACATGCATGTCCTAATGCAAATAAGTAGCCTGCTTGTATTCAAATAAGGTTTAAAATACAGAATTAAGTATTTTCAAGTTGTGATGTTAATACTTTTACATAAAGAGCTGAGTTTTCAAGGTGTGATGTTGGTACTTCTACATAAAGAGCTGAATTCTCCATCACCTCTGTATGTATGAATATCAGTCATTTACATGCAGGCCCGTCGTTACCTGTAACAGACCTGATTTAACTTTTGAACCCGTCCCTTTAAACCCGATACGCGATTGTATTGAAATCCTGCAGCTCCGTCTCGTCTGCCGTCACCAGTTTTATTCGTGGTGTAAAGACACAGACCGCCTGCAGGCCCCCACGAGGATTATGCGTCCTGACAATGGTGAGATTTGATCAGTCGCACCAACAAAACATCATTGTCTTCTCTTCAAATGTCACACTCAGGTGTCAGTGAGTGCACCTACTGTTTGGAGATCGTGTCAGAAAACCACCAACTGTGTTTTGACACATTTATACTGTTCCTACAGGCAACTTCATCAACATTTTCTGAATGAAAATAACTCCAGACGGATCACTTTGCTTGATCACATGCTAAGTCAACGGGGTTAGCTAGCTTGCTAGTTAGCCAGAAAAGTGCTCATGTGAGGAGTGGAGCGATACATTTGATAGGATACGGTTTATAAATGTAGTTACACTAAAGTATTCTGACTTGACATGATAAAACAATTAACTTACTGAGTGGAGGGAGCACGTCCACAGGTTATAGCAGAGTGCAGTCCTTCCGGCTTCCCACAAGATGGCGGACAATAACCGCTGTTAGTTAGGTCTGAACTGAGCCGGAGTCTGATACAAAACAACTGGTACTGTCCTGTGTTGTGTTCAAGGATATTTATAGTTTGAGGAAGATTAAAGGTGGTAAGATTAATAAACAACGCAATGCTATAAGATATTTTCAGCCTTGTGGATCCCAGCAATTATTATCCTCGGTCGACCCTCGAGCCACAATTGCACATGCGCAAAAGCTGGCATAAAATCATCATTTGTCAATGTTTTTTCTGCATAAATCTCTTCAACCATTTCAGTTCTGTTTAAAAGTATCAAAATGTGTTAATCATTTTCAGGATTTTAGCCCTTTAAATGCTAGTCTGAATAATTCATGTCACTTGTTATGTATAAAAAATAAGACCAAAAAAAAAAAAAAAGATTTTTTAAAAATATAATTAATAGTGTGGGGTTATTGCAGGTGAGTAGAGTCTCAGATATGTTTAAAAGTAGCAATAACACTGATTTCACTTCATTAGTATTGTTTTATGTGAGATTTAAAAATGAGATTGCAATGCAAGTTAATGAGGGTCATACATTTCACAAAAACTGCTAATGCAATGAAATCACTATTATTGCTAATGTTTGACATGTCCAAGAAGACTGATATAAAACAGTGTTACACCCCTCCACCATGTACAGTATTATATGGGAAAGTATCTCATATTTTGTGCTGTTTTTAAATGACAGAAATGTACAAAATCTAAAACTAACTCACTGCTGCTTACTCATTATATTATATATTTTGGCCAAAAAGAATGTTACAGGTTTAGAGCTGTGCAAAAATTCACCTAAATACTGTGAACAAATTACTGTATCCTACTCATAATAGCTATAATTAGAAGTGTCCCCAGTTTATATGCATGCCTGTTAATTAATCACATATGCATGTGGCTTAAAGGTATGAGGGGGTTTTCAGTGAACATAAGAAAAACGTAAGGTAATAGCACTACAAGTGACACTTTCAGTGTTCAGGCTAGCATTTTTAGTTATATTTGTATACAATTGAGCTATAGAATCCAATCAAATGAATAAAAATTTGCAAATGTGACAGGTGAAATCTGTAAAAAGTGATGTAAAGTGACAGTGATGGTAAATGACAGTGATGGGTCATTGATGTGCCATTGCTTGCAGGTTTTGTGGGTAAAAATCCCCCTTAAGACCCTCACAGATAGCAGTTTATACAGTGCTGAACTGACTTTTCTTTCTCTTCTCAGGCTGATGTGTCTCTACTTTTAGGTCAGGTAGTTTATTATGTCACTTTGGCATTTTTAGCAGGCTACTGCATTCATTTTGTGGACTTCACAGTATAGTTTAAACCAGTTTTGACATGCAATGAGTAGGCTTTATGCAAAACAACAAATGATAAGTGCGGGGCTGGAGATTAGAAGAGTAAAACTAAATTTTACCCCAGTAAACAGTAGAGTAAAAGTAGTACAAGTATGATAATATTGGTGATCTCTAGGTACTTAAATAGGTATCTCAGATTTTGATTTGAGTACATTTATTTTTTCTTTCCAGGACTAACATGGCTGTCTCGGTGTGAGTAACATGTGCAACCAAAGCTGAGTGCACAGCAGACTAATGAAATCATAGTTAGCTTTCTAATTTTCCACAAAATGGACTTTTATTAATTCAGTTATGTTTTAAAATGTCTTTGTACTCAGCGTAGATGCTCTCTTTTTGTGGTTTGTCAGCTGCAACTCTTTTCTAAAGTTTGACCAATTTATAAAGTATCTGTAATCCCAGTAAAACATACAATTATTTAAAGTTATGTAAAATTATTCTTATTTGTAATTTAATCATGAAGATGATCCAGGATTTCTGTGTATAAGATCAAACATTCTAATGAACAGTTATCTTCAGCTAGAACTTCCTCTTCATCACTTGCCAAACCGCGGCGTTACACATTAGCTAGTGTCAAGATATTTTTAGACATCTGGTCCTCCACGAGGCTGCTTCTTAGTGTTCCCAGCCTTAAGGCAGTCTAGCTCCTTCACATAAAACTATTTGACCCATTTTCACTGCTTCTTCCCTTGAAGTCAAACAGCACAAGTTTTTGTAAAGCGAGCCAGTAACGCTGAGCAGTGTTCAATTAAGGCAGCAGACGCGTGACGGCGGCCTCGGGGCCTGAGGTGTGGGGTGACCTTGGCTGACACCGGTCTGTCTCTGGTTTCTGTCCTGACTGGAGAACCCTGCAGACCTCATCAGCAGGATTAATTATCTGCTTTGAACAGCTGCTTGTTGTAACAATGTTAACCAAATCTGTTTGTGTGCATAAAATGAATTGTAGCTGTTTTTCAGGGTTAGGACACACTGCTTATAATTACATTTTTGTAATCATATTGTTTTTCTGTCATTACCTTTAACCTCCTGAGACCCAGGAAAGCTGTGAAACTCTTGTCCCCTATTTTGTATCCTCTAGCAGGCCAGAATTTGTATCACTCCTATAATAATCCCCTCTTTTTTTTAATAATCTCCCTGTATTTATTCTTTGTGTTATGTTTTTCTGCATAAACGTGTAATGTTTAAAGATTCCCGAGGTATTGTAACGCTATGATTGTTTTTAAGCAAGAAATACGGAAAGTGTGAGCACCCAGTTCATATGTTAGTTTTTTTTTTACACTTTTGTATGTATAATATTAGAAATACGAAAAGGGCTCTAATAGATCATATCTGTATGAGTGTTAATGTTGGAGATATTTTGTTGCCTTTTTAAAAAAAAACAAAATGACAAAAAAAAGAAAAGAAACTCTTGTCTCTTATACAGGACAAAAATGCATTGCTGGATCTCAAGATCTAAAGACAGGAAACTTGGGGTGACAGGAAACAAGATGGAACACACAAACAAACCTCAATAATTGTTTTTTTTTTTTTTTTCAGATTGAAAGAGTTTCTTTTATGCCATGTTCAATCTTCTAACCTCCAGCTCTACTTGCTTGATGAATAAAGTTACTTACACAGTCACGTAAAAAAATTATTAGACCCTCAAAAGTCATCAAAAACAATGGTTATGTAATCAAGTACTAACTCTTGTGTGTATCATGTGACTAAACAGACAGAAAAGAAAACATGGAATGCCTAAAAGCACTGTTTTTGTCAGTATAATGCCATAGATATTGATGTAAGAACTGAAGTGATTTTGGTTATTATCAAGAAAACCATGGAAAATGGCAAGATATCAGCTCTGAAATTAAACTCTTATGAGCTATTTTTGTTGTTATTATTATATTTGTCCAAACAAATGTACCTTTAATTGTACCAGGCATTAAAATGAACAAGAAATTGAAAAAAACAAGGGTGGTTTAATAATATTTTCTGCGACTGTATGATCAGGTTGCACATGACAACAGGGCTCAAAGTACATAACAGAATTAAACAATAATCCTTATCTTACTTTTATTTAAATGTTTATAAATTACCTCCCCAAAAGTTTCAGTGGGTCTAAATATTGGATGTTTCCCTTACTTCTAAAGTCATTTCTGTTCAGTCTCCGTGGATAACATCCTCCCTGTCCTTGTTTTTACCTCACAGAGACTCCTGAAAAGCTGTTTACTCTGGGTTAACCATACGGCAAGACATGTGAGAAATCATTCATTTCTCAGCAGACTCATGGGTTAATAAGTTATCTGGAGACAAAGAGCTGACAAGCCCAACACTACAATCCAAGCGATGGCCTTCCTTCCTTTGGCTCAGGTCAGAGGGGTTATCAGTGACAGGGGAACAATAGGAAGTGGTGCGACCAGTCACACTGAAGCGCTGCCACTCACCTCTCGCATGCCTCCACATAGATTGCATAGAGTGTTGCTGGGAAACAGAGCTATCCTTCCACAGGGTTCTCATCACATGCAACACACCGGCTCCTGTGCTGTCATCACTTTGGTCAGGGTGTCATGTAGCATGAAACAGCCCCCTGACCTCATTTATTACTGCTGCACACTGTCTGAGGCTGACAGCGATCATTTCAGGGAAAGTGGTCTTTTAGTGTACCACCAATGTACAGGGACAGTACGTGTTGTTTGGCGGAATTAGGTTTAACGCCTCTATGTGGAAATGTGTCAAATGGCATAGAAAACAACTTGCACAGTGTCAGAAGTGCAAGATCAGTGTGACAAAGTATTTGTGTGATGATGATCGTTATAAAGTTAAAGCAACCACTGAGCAGGAAATTGGTTTCTGTTAATCTTTTACCATTATATGCAATGCTTTTGGATTCCTGTTACTGCTGCATTAACATGTATGTTGCATTTTATGTCTATATATTAACAACACTCATTCGAACTTTATATATACTGTGGGTTTTCTTTTAATCTACAGCATATAATCATATTCTTTAATATCACCGTATGTTTGCAGCATCACTGTGAGAACATGTACAGTCGCGGAAAAAATGATTAGACCATCAAAAGTCATCAAAAACAATGGTTATGCAATCAAGTACTAACTCCTGTATGTATCATGTGACTAAAACAGACAGAAAAGAAAACATGGAATGTCTAAAAGCACTGTTTTTGTCAGTACAATGCCATAGCTATTGATGTAAGAACTTGAGTGATTTTGGTTATTATCAAGAAAACCACGGAAAATGGCTAGATATCAGCTCTGAAATTAAACTACTATGAGCTATTTTTGTTGTTATAATTATATTTGTCCAAACAAATGTACAGTACCTTTAGTCATACCAGTCATTAAAATGAACAAGAAATTGAAGAAAACAAGGGGTGGTCTAATAATTTTTCCCATGACTGTATCTTGAAAACTTTTCATGAGATGTTTTCAGCAAGATGTTTTTTCCAACCCACAAGGAACACTTCCTCCTTCGGTTTATCGCAAACATTTAAGATCAACACATTTGGAAGTTTGTGGTTTTTCATTTGACAGGATGTGAATGAAAAACTGTAATCTAATAAGGAACTAAAGCTGTTAAACCAATGTGCTGGAGTAAAGGATGGAATATTTACCACTGAGATGTGGTGACAAAGGAGTATATTCAATTCAATCCAGTTCAACTTTATTAAGTGCATTTCATGCACAAGACAGATTCAATGTGCTTCACAACAGGTATATAACATAAAAAACAATCATGAGAGAGTGCAAGTGCAAGTAAGCAATCCCATCGACACACGCTTAAACTCACACATGTGCACATACCCACACATGCACACACACAACTCAACAGAACGCTGCTGAAAAAAGGTACATTTTTAACCTGTATTTAAAAACAGCCCCTTAGTTTGGAAATGTTTTTGAGATGATAGAATGATACCTTTGTAGTGTGGTTGATATGACCTTTGAAATTTAGATCACTATCTATAATTACACCCAGATTTCTTGCTTCAGTTTTACTGTCAAGCGAGAGTTGAGGTGTGCTGCGATTTTCTGCCTCTGAGTATGGGTTGCATAGAATTAAAGTACATGGAAAACTGTGCAATTTCATTTATGAACATCTAAAACGTGATTGACACTCCTGATTTTGTTTGTTTGTTTTTCTTTGCTTAAAAGCTGAAAGTAGCAGTGGAATAGAAAGCTCTAAGTAGGTATAAATAGCCACAATTAGCATTGCATCAACCAACTATCAAATGAAATAGTAATATACAACTTTTACAATAATGCATCTATATTAATAAGCTCAAAATAGAACCAAGTATCCGCTATTTTCTTCATTTTGGCTACTACAAATTATAACAGTACAACTTATAGTGTTTTACAGTACATGTAAGCATGCCCAAGTTGAAATGTAGGACTGAAAAAGGACTGCTTTGCTGTACAGTGTTACGTTTTTCTGTGTGTCTTAATATTTTCTCTAAAAAGTTCATTTGTGACATGATGGTTTACCATGTGAAGTTTAAGGGCACATTTATGAACATGTCTTAATAAAATCTAAGTATTTTGTGTAACTTTCAGTCGCCAGTTTACCCTTAACAGAGACGGTAGACGAGTGGTAATAAAATCAAAATTGGGACCTTGGCCCTTGTAAAAGTGTTATAAACAGATTTGGTCTGTAACACGATCACAGGGTATTCAGGGTGTCTCCTCCCCAGTAAGGAAAAGGCGGATTGCGCAGGTTGCAACCTTGTCAAATTCAGCCTGTAAATCACAGCCGGGTCGAGCAGGCTTGCAGTGCACACCCACAGACGTGAAGTCTACACACACCGAGGCTAACTCAGTCTGTGTGTGTGTGTGTGTGCTGTGCCCTGGCTGCCCTCTGGATCTGAGTCAGCCTGTTGGTGAGAGTGGGTGTAGCGCCACTGAGGGTACGGGCCATCCCCTTTGTAACCTCAGTCTGCCTCCACGCCGCTTCGTCACTGGGCAGAATGACTGCACCAGAGTACAGGTCCTTCGTTTTCCAGAGCACAAACAAACTCCACTGCCTCTGTGGTTTAACAGCCACATATTTCCTCTTCCAAATCTGCAGGGTGTTTGTTTCCTGTTGATGTGGATCACCCACTGTGTTAAACGACTCTCCTAAAACCACTCAGTGCACGAGGTTATCAATAGCCGACAACAGAGTGAGGTAAACTGTAGACGCAAAATCCCTGGTTTGTTTAATCACAGCTGGTTGTTTGTGGCACAACATTTGTTAATGATGCGTCGCCTGGAGGCTGAATGGCACATTCTTGCACTGACACTTGAGATGTTTTTAACTCTTTTGCCATTGAGGTCCAAAAGACTGGATCAAGTAGGACTGAAAGCAGCTAAATTAACACAACCAGTCAGTCAATGCTGGCCTTTGCCACCTGAGAGGGTGGGAGAATTCGCATTGAGGTTGCACCATTCATGCCACAATATGGTGGGTCTCTGACAAGTGCTCCAGAGCTTGTCTGGGTCTTGGGGAGAGTAGCTCTCCAAGGAAAGACACTCTTCACTTGTATGATGCCAGAGGCCAAATGGGGAGCTTAGGTAACAAGAGGCAAGTTGAAGCTTATTTGTTTGCTAGTTGCCACAACAGAAAGGGTAATAAGTAGTATTGGCTAATGTGTTCCCACCGCTTAATGAGGAACAACAAAAGCAAGCGGTCAGAGGTCGGCACTGCCAATGCCATCAGCTCCCAAACCCTCTCAACACTTCAACCCTTTCACCGAATAATCAGACTTTATGCTCCAGTGATCAGAACATGTGCGGTCAGGCTTAAAACAATTAACCTACATGTCATAAAGCAAGACCAAAAGAACATTAAAAAGAGCACCAAACATTTAGTTAAATAGTACACATACTTACATATATATATGTCATTAATATGCCCTATGTCTGATACAACCTGTGATATAATACTGAGCTCACTACTGTTTACTGGAAGCTTGCAACATTTCAGATGTGAAACACTTCAGCTGAACTTCTAAAGGTCAATAAAACTGTCATGGTGAGCAACACCTCAGCTTAAGAAAACAGTTGTGTAATGACTCCTGTGAGTTTGGAGAGGTTTCAATCAACACAAAAATAATTTCTGACAACCTATGACAGTATTATTTTAAACAGTAGTGTTTTAATGAATATCTGAGCTAAAAACTGGTGACATGGAGTTAAAAACAGGCAGTAACCAGACAATGTTGGCAGGAAAAACACAGATTTACATAATAGGAAATGTAGGATTCAGCATTTTATTGGAGTTTTCACTGTTTTAGTGGCTAAAAGAGACAATAACACAGTTTCTGCCGTTTATTGGAGGAAAGCATAACAAAAAGAAGCATTAAATGACTTTACCTAACTTAACTTCCACACCTTGGAGACCTTTTGATCAACCTTTTTTGTGACATTTAAATATGAAATTACATTTCAGCTCTGCCAAAGGATATTCTGTGATCATTTTTTCATGCCTATCAGTAAAGCTGCACAAAAACTACTGCAATGATTTCGATAAATCTTCTTGGAACAATAGATCAGGGTTGCACACCTCTCAAGTTTGAAGGAGACTGGAATATTTTTTACCTTTCAGAACACTGGAGGGCAGCTTATCCCCAGGTTAATTTAGAAGGAAGACCTCTGTTACCATGGTAACATATGGTAAAACTGGTTAAACTAACCACTGACAACTGAAAGAGGAAACATAGATCAGTGTTGGAGGTTTAATAAGACTGTTAAAAAAGAAGTTTACTGTTGGCCTTGGCAGAGTGAGTTTCTGTTATGAATTTTCTGTCTGTCTTATTTTTATGTTGATGGTTGTATCTTACAAATTTCTATTTTTTGTAAAGATAAAGTAGGCTACATAGTAGTACTTTTTGAATTTGTTTGGAAAAATGAAAATAAGAGAGAAGAAATAACTAATGTACCTTAATATCTGTCTGAAAAGATTTTGCATGCCACGGCATACAGTCGCCGAGAAAATTATTAGACCACCCTTGTTTTCTTCAATTTCTTGTTAATTTTAATGCCTGGTACAACTAAAGGTACATTTGTTTGGACAAATATAATGATAACAAAAATAGCTCATAAGTGCTTAATTTCAGAGCTGATATCTAGCCATTTTCCATGGTTTTCTTGATAATAACCAAAATCACTTCAATTCTTACATCAATATCTATGGCATTGTACTGCCAAAAACAGTACTTTTAGGTATTCCATGTTTTCTTTTCTGTCTGTTTTAGTCACATGATACACACAGGAGTTCGTACTTGATTGCATAATTATTGTTTTTGATGACTTTTGATGGTCTAATATTTTTTTCTGAAACTGTAAGTACTAATATAGCATCAAAAATACATAACATACAGTTTTTAAGAGAGAAATCAATGTCAGAAGCTGAATTATACAACCTGTATGAGCAGCACATCAGTTTTCATACTCAGTGTTGGAAACATGTCAACTCTATTGTCTCTATTAAATGAATCATTTGGAAATTCAAATCTGATGTTAAAACAGACTGAAACAAGCTGCGTCCAATATTCCAGTCTTCCACCTGACAGCAGTGATTTCCTGTAAATGTGAAGAAGAGCCAAAAGAATGAAACACCTGCCTGAGTTTGGACGATAAAGCCTTTTCTCTGGTATGATGTCACCACCTTCCCAGAGTTCACTGCAAGTTCTCGTCTTATCTGGTATGATTGTTAAACCACAGTGGGCTGTGACTGTGTTGTAATACTGGTGGACGCCTAAAAGCTAAAATTTCTCATCTGCAGTTTCTCAGCCTAAGACAGTGGTTCCCAACCTTTTCTGGCTCGTGACCCCATTTTAACATCACAAATTTCTGGCGACCCCAGACATTCAAAACGGAGACATTTTTTTGCTAAAATTAATTTGTTTTTGATCATGTAATAGTTTGCTATACTAAGTTACAAATAAACGTTAATTTTAGATGACATTCAGGCTATATAATGTATATAATACACCTTTTTGGTGTTTGCTTCTCAGTTTCTCTTGGAGATGTCTTAGTGGGGCCAGGTGGGAGAAGAAATCTTTCCATTCTCTGTGCGACTGTGTCCGGGCAGGTTGAAGCGTAGTAACGCACGCGGTCACATGATCAGGTCAATCAAGATATGCCCTCTCAGATATTATATCCTGCATTTTATTTGAACTTGATTTTTATTAGGAAAAGTGTGTGGTGTTTTAATTATAATAAAATATATATTGAATCATTAAGAAATATTTTTTATTAGCAATTTTTTAGCTTACCGGCCAACAGGCCGTAGGCTATTGTCGTCATGCAGCGCCCGTCGTCTGTCGTCGTCTGTCGTCCGTTACAAAAATTTCAATCATCTTCTTCTCCGAAACTACAATTCCGATTGACTTCAAACTTGGTATACAGCTTCTTTATGATGATGTCAACAAAACTTAGTGAAATTATTTGGATCTGATTCTGGATTTGGTGCGACTTTGAAAAATTTCCCCATTATAAGCGATAGGAAGTGGATCAATGCAATAACTCAGTAAATATAAATGATATCCAGTGTAAATTTCTACAGTCCAGCCCTGATGGGGAGATGACCAAAACATAATGGCCACATGCTGATCAGGATCTTCTTCTGGATCTGGGAACTTACAGAAAATTTAACATGGGCTTTTATGTGGAAAAAAATTCAGTCGTCTTCTTCTCCTAAACTTGGTATACAGCTTCTTTATGATGATGTCACCACAAGGTATTGACATTATTTGGATCCGGATCTGATTCTGGATTTGATGCCACTTTGACACATTTTCCCATTATAACAGATAGGAAGTGGATTGATCCAATAAATCAGTAAGTATCAATGATGTCAAGTTGGAATTTGACTTTTTTACAGATCTGATTGGAATATGACCAAAACATGGGCTATTTCTGCAATATAATAAATACACATAACTGGGGGATAATAAATGGCATCTGGATACATTTCCCAAAGCTTTTAATTTGGCCAGTAAGCTACAGGGCCATTGGTCCTATTTTTATAATAATGATAACTTTGTTTATATAATACCTTTAAAAACTGAGTTTACAAAGTGCTTTGACAGACAAAGCAAAAGTGCACAACAGCAGAATAAAAACATAGAAAACAACACAATAAAAGAGAAAAGTACAGCAAACGTGAAACCATGACTAACTTGGAATGTATTGTTGCAGAGAGGGCAGAAATAACATAACATGATGCTGTCAGATCAATGCAAAATGAAAGGAATACAACAACATCATGTATGTCAATATAAATGAATAACCAAAACAGGGTAAAATTAAATATTCAACATTAAAAACATTAAAACATCAATTATCAATTACTAGAAATTTTCAGGTGACCCCAAGGTTGAAAAACACTGGCCTAAGAGTATCCGTGCATGTTTCAGTGTGTGTCAGTCTCTTATATTGCAAAATCAAGGCTTTTTTTTCTCCACTCTGCGCTATGTATTCACGGAACAAATTACATTACCACACTGTCATTTTCACCGTGGAGTGATACGAGTCAGCATTCATGCTTTGAGTAACATTGCCTACTCAATATTTCTTCGAATAAGCCTCACAGCGGTCAGAATGAAAGTCTCTATGTGATGGCACGTTGACTATAGATGCCGAGGCGATGGGTTGCAGAGAGAGACGAGCCAACAAAGACCATATACTTGAGCAACTCTGTACTTCACAATTTTAATCAAACTACACAGAGCTAAGCATGCTGGGAGAAAGTCTACCCCCACTGTAGCCTGGGAAAATGCCAGCTTGTCATGAGAACTTCCAAACAATCACTCCTTTCCCTCCTCTACTCTCTCAGAGCTCCCACTGTGTTGTAATATAACCTTAGGAGGGGGTACCAGGCCTGGGAGAGGTTAGTGCTGTCAGTAGGTACATTATAGTTGAAGCTTCAAGGCTGCCACACGATATTACTAAATACTAGCTGCTGCGTAGATGTTGCTGAGGTGAAGTGCTTGGTTTTGGCAGGTGGGGAGCCGGGTGGGGTTGGGGCTTTCACAGTGGGTCGTGGTTGATTAAAAGTGTTTCAGCACAGTGGTGACCGGTGGTACCCAACCGCTCGCCATGCGGAAACTAATAGCATCATATATTACCGTGATCGGTCGGGGCTCGAAAGTGTTCCCACAACAGTCTGAGAAGGTGAGCATGTGGAGACAGATTTAAAAGGGTGAGGTCGTTTTAATATTGAGTGTCTGAAAGGATAGAGTTGGTCTCTGTCAGCTTTTAGTAAGTTTATGAGCTCAAAGAATGGTTACTGCGAATACGTGGAGTAAAAGTTTAATCCTGGCATTCACATAGTTCACAGTTACCAGACGTTAATGTTATCTGAACCTTAATTATGATGCCTGGAGTGCACATAGAGTCCTCATTTGTATAGATCATTATCATAATCTCCAACGTAAAGTGCTGAAAGTTTTAACCAAATTTTCAGAAAATCAGCAGAAGAACATACAAATTTAACCCATAAAGACCCAAACATCTACTGGCGACCAAAACCTTCTAGTGATGTAAAATGTTGATCCACTCATCCTATCATTCATTCATTCATTTTCTGAACCCGCTTTATCCTCACTAGGGTCACGGGGGTCGCTTGGAGCCTATCCCAGCTACATAAGGGCGAAGGCGGGGTACACCCTGGACAAGTCGCCAGTTCATCGCAGGGCTGACATATAGAGACAAACAATCACTCTCACATTCACACCTATGGGCAATTTAGATTAACCAATTAACCTATTAGTGCATGTTTTTGGATTGTGGGAGGAAGCCGGAGTACCCGGAGAGAACCCACGCAGACACAGGGAGAACATGCAAACTCCACACAGAAAGGTCCCACCCCCCGTCGACTGGTGTTGGAATCGAACCCAGGACCTTCTTGCTGTGAGGCACGAGTGCTAACCACTGCACCACCGTGTCGCCCCTCATCCTATCAATCCATGTAAATAATTGGTGTAAAATGCAGTTTGTCATCTTTTCATGGTCATCAGATATGACCCATCTGGACGTTCAGAGGCTTCGTAGTTACCATGGAAACACCGTCATCTTCTACAACATTGATTCACCAGTAAAACCTGGAGTTGGATCAATGACAGTGGATGGAGACACTTGGTTTATGTTAAATTAATGATAGATTTTGCTGAAAAAGTCACTTTTTCCTCGGTTTTCTCTATTGTTGATATAATAACCCTCAACTTCACTCTGAGCTTTAATGAAATGTTGGAAAATACCTCATCTTCATTGAAAAAAACACAAGACACAGAAGAAAATATTATAATAAATGGTGATAAACCACTTAAGGATGGATAAATATAGATCAAAATTAATTTGGGATGGAGATGCTTGGTCTTACAATCAGGTATTGATATTTTTGCTGAAAAAGTCCCTTTTTCTTCAGCTTTCTCTCGTCTTTGATAAAATAACCTTCAATTTTAATCTGAGCTTTCATGTACATCTACATCACCAGTAAATAAAATATAGGGAAATTACTGATGTTCACTGAAAAAACACAAATTACAGAGGATAATATCATAATAAATGGTGATAAATTACATAAGAAAAATTAAATGTAGAGAAAAAAATGTTTTGTAACGGCCACAAAAGTAGCACTGGGTCTTTATGGATTAAGCGTGTTTCCTTCCACCAGTGTGATGTGAATAAGATCCAGTGCTACTTTTGCGGCAGTTCCCAAACGAATTTTACTCTCTATTGAACCTTTCTTAAGTGATTTATAATATAATATAATATAATATAATATAATATAATATAATATAATATAATATAATATAATATAATATAATATAATATAACATTATCCTCTGTCTTTTGCATTTCTTCAATATAAATCAGGTATTTTTGAATATTTAAGTTACCGATCATGTTGTCATATTATCAGAAAAAGAGAACAACGATGAAAAAGTGACTTTTTCAACAAAATGTATCATTAACTGAACATAAACCAAGTGTGTCCATCCACTGTCACTGATCAAACTCCATGGGTTTTACTGGTCAATTAGTGTTGTAGACGATGATGGTGTTTCCACGTTCACTATGGAGCCTCTGAATGTCCAAATGGGTCATATCTGATGACCATGAAGAGATGACAAACTGCATTTTACACCAATTATTTACATGGACTGATAATATTAGTGGATCACAAGTAATTAAACATTTTATACTGGTAGATGATTTTGGTCGCCAGTGGGTATTTGGGTCTTTATGGGTTAAGACCTGGTTCATCATCGTCACAATAGAAAGCTTTGCCCATTAGACGTCGTTTAACTACTACTAAGTTATTGATTGTGCAGTTTATAGACAGTATTGTAAGATTTAGCTCCATCCCCCTGAGCTGCACTGAATCTGGATCATATAGCTAATGCTGTCTCAGACTCTTCCATGGTTTATCTAATGTTCATTTCTGTAGCTCTACATTCATGCTGCTGTTTCATTGGTGATTCTATCTAATATGTTATTTCTGTTTGTTTTCTCTATTTATTTATTTATTCAGTGAATGTTCTGGTCTCCACATTGGTCCACACATCCAATGCATTCGCCTTTTATTGATCCACCAACTTTGCCTCCTCTCCAAAGCCTGAAAACTTTTTTTTTTTTTTTGGTGATATTTCAATGTTTTTCATTTTTCTCTTTTCCATTCTGTTCACCTCTGCAAAAATTGAAAATGGAAATAAAAACAGGTGGATTGAAATAAAACTATTGGCATCTATATGCTTCTGCGGAAAATTTATGGGGAATAACAGGACAAAAACCCAATAGAATAAGCAGATACAAAAATGACTTAGAAAAGTTTGCATGTATGTAAAAAAAAATGTAATTTAGAAAAAACTCACTGATTCTACAAATCTTATCTCCTCCAGTGGGCAGTTCTAAAGCTAAAACACTCTGATAGCAAAAGCACATTTACTTTTATTTTGAGGGAGATTGATTTAGACACATTGATTTCATGTGCTTTCACAGACCCTAAATACTGCCTGTCCAAACATAAGATGATATTCAGAGTGAGAAATATGGTTTATGTCTACAAAATTAAATGTTTAACCCGTAAACATATGCGTTGAACATGTTCTACATACCATTAGCTCTCACATACTATACAAAATAAGTACAGTTGCGGAAAAAATAATTAGGCCACCCCTTGTTTTGTTCAATTTCTTGTTCATTTTAATGCCTGGTACAACTAAAGGTACATTTGTTTGGACAAATATAATGATAACAACAAAAATAGCTCATAGTAGTTTAATTTCAGAGCTGATATCTATCCATTTTCCATGGTTTTCTTGATAATAACCAAAATCACTTCAGTTCTTACATCAATATCTATGGCATTGTACTGGCAAAAACAGTGTTTTTAGGCATTCCATGTTTTCTTTTCTGTCTATTTAGTCACATGATACACACAGGAATTAGTACTTGATTGCATATCCATTGTTTTTGATGACTTTTGATGGTCTAATAATTTTTTCCCACAATTGTAATGTATAGAAATCTAGGATAAATGTAAAAAGCATATGGTAAAAAAGAAGGCTGTATGTAGTGTAAAGACCAAGTCACTTTTTCCTCAGTTTTCTCTACTTTTGGTATAATAATTCTCAACTTTACTCTGACCTTTCATGAACATCTACATGATTAGTGAGTTAAATGTTGGAAAATACCTGATTTTTATTGGGAAAAAAACACAAGATACAGAAGATAATATTACAATAAATAATGATAAACCACTTAAGGATGGTTAAATATAGAGAAAAATTTATTTGGGAACTGACACAAATATCAAACTGGGTCCTTATGGGTTAAATTGAAATAATGCTTGAAACTCAACGCAGTGCAATCTTTGCTGAAATGAGACTTTTTTTGTTTGTTTAGTTTCATACAAGTACATTCTCAATTTGATCTCTTTTGGTTTAGTTAATGAAACAAAATTTCTTCCAGTGATTCTGGGGCTTGACTTTTTGTGTGGGAAATATTTGAGTTTTTTTTTTTTAATTCACATAGAGATCATCTTCTACTTGCTTAATCAAATCAAAGCATGGATAGTCTTCGGATTGACTTACTTGGGAAAATATTTTCATTCATCCTGTTGGCTTCAGATTGTTGGAGAGCAGTTCACAATTCCTCTGCTGTAACCCCTCATCTCCCCCCATTTCACCTCAGGCCGGAGTGTCGCTTTTACTCCTGCTGTTTCACCTTCTCTTCTCCCCTGCTGTGGCTCAACCTTGTAAAAAAGCCTCTCTGTGGAGGGAGGGTCTCCTCAGGTACGAGCGGCCTGAGGACGAGCTCCCCTACTGGGCTGGGACACTCTCTGAGCTTCTTCTGGTCGAAACTAACACAATTGTTTAGTATCACACATATGCGAGCAAGCAGTCAATGCTCTCACACACACATGCCAGGAAGGAGAAAACAACCTGTTGATTGCTATGTTTGTGAATCCACCCAATTTTTGTTATTGTTTGCTCTCTGTGTGACCTCCTGGATCATCTACCTACTGCCATAATCCTTATTGTCATCCAAAACAGGTTCCCTGCCATCACAAGTTAAACAGAAGAGGCTAACACAATGAAACATTCACAATATAAAGTTTTTGAATGGATTGTTTTGTTGCTGTTTGTTGTTATTCTGACTCTCTTTGCTCAAAGCTGTGGTAGCAACATATTTAGAGGAAAACCAGAACAATCTCCACACCAGTGTAGCTCACATCTTAGTGTATGTTTCAATTATGATGCATTGAGGATCTTTTCTCATACTTTTAGAGAAACACGGGCAGAGAAGTCATCTTAAATTACAACCCAAATCATCTTCAAATTACAAGTACGTACATATTTTACAAAATAAACTATTCAGAGAAGTAATGAGTATTGTCATGTCCAAGAGGTATGGTTTTAGGAAGCAAGATCCTAGCATGCAGTAATACAAATACGCACAAAAATAACAGGATAGGCTCAATATTTAATGTAATAAATACTGAGTGTGTAAAACATCTCTGTAATGAGGTTTGTTGTTATGGGGTGCCAATATACATAAGGTTTGTGGCAAGTCATTGAAGAAGATGCTAGTGTATAAAATATGTCTCAAAAAGTCACACAATACAGATATGTAAAGGTAGTGCTAGACCATATAAATATTAGTGTTCTTGTATAAACCATCAAAGTACTATTGAGGGTCTTATGAGACTGCAGATCCAGGGAATTCACCCATATATAGGTCTTACACCACCTATAGGTCGGTTGTTTCTAGAGTTGAAATTAGCATGTACATGTATTTCTCATTCTCTTTTCACATACACCTATAGGATACAAGAAATATGTACACAGCCATAAAAGACGCACAAAATAAGAGGGCATGGGAGGATGAGCTGGGGGTAAAACTAACTGATGCGGTCTGGGGTGAATGTTTGGAGAGTGTACATGATCGTTCAGTCAATGTCAGGCACAATGCAGTTTAAAACATTACATACACTCTGCTACTCAAGGGAGAAGCTGACTTGCTTTTTTTACTGATGTGTCACCAGTTTGCAACCGATGCAAGTCTGCAATCGGCAACTTGACGCACTCCCTCTGGTCATGCGCTAACCTTTACTCATTCTGGAAGGGTATTTTTCAGTGGTTTTCAGTGGTTTTTGGGAAGCAGTGGGATCAAGATCCACTCATTGCCATCACTGGGGCTTCTAGTGTTTTCCCATCAGCCAATAAATATGAGAAAGTTGCTGTTTTGTTGCTGTTCAGGTCTCACTAAATACAACCACTGTGGTTTATAGAAGCTTTTTTTTCCCTAAAATGTTTGTTTCTACTGCTGTACATACTTCCCATATATCTAGATTGTATTTTAAAACACAGACTGAGAAATGCATGTGTGGTCATTAGAACTTTATTAAACCAACAAACCTAATGCTGGCCGAGGACTAACAGTACTGTATATCCACAAACATTTACCAAAAAAGCATGAATCACCTGTATATATGCATCTAGAGAAGAAGAAGCCATCATTATTCATATATTAGAGCCATAGAAAGGTGTGTTATGTTGTGGAATAAAGTGCCCATTGTGTGGATAATAGCTATATAGTCTCAGCATCTGCGTGGTTGGTCAATTATTTCAGTGTTCTACCCCAAAAGTCTTGCCAATGAAACATTGCCATTTTTTGTTTATGCAAACTTTGGATGTGCCAAATGTCAGTGTTTCTGAACCAAAAATATGTTTCATATCAAATTTTTCTGGATACACATTTTTCAATGTCATTGTTTTTACTTCTCGTGGTGCTTTTGGTGTTTAGAATGTGGTTTTAAAAACAACCATGTCTCAGAAACAACAGAATTATTCATTCATTATCTGAACCCGCTTTATCCTCGCTAGGGTCACGGAGGTCACTTGGAGCCTATCCCAGCTACTTATGGGCGAAGGCGGGGTACACCCTGGACATGTAGCCAGTTCATCGCAGGACTGACATATAGAGAACCCATCACTCTCACATTCACATCTATGGGCAATTTAGATTAACTGATCAACCTATCAATGCATGTCTTTGGATGGTGGGAGGAAGCTGGAGTACCCAGAGAGAACCCACGCAGGCACGGGGAAAACATGGAAACTCCACAGAAAAGACCCACCCCCATGGACTGGTGATAGAATCGAACCCAGAACCTTCTTGCTGTGAGGCACAAGTGCTATCCACTGCACCACTGTGTCGCCCCAACAGGATTATGAATTTTTTAATGGATGGATGGATGGATGGATGGATGGATGGATGGATGGATGGATGGATGGATGGATGGATGGATGGATGGATGGATGGATGGATGGATGGATGGATGGATGGATGGATAGATAGATAGATAGATAGATAGATAGATAGATAGATAGATAGATAGATGTACTTTATTCATCCCAAACTGGGAAATTACAGTGTAATTTAAAGTTAGGTTTCAACATAGACAGCATTCGGTTATGGATAAAGCTTTTTTCTTATTTTACTTAGTTTTTAGTACAGAAAAACACCACCAAAAAGGTTTTTTTTAGGCCTATAACTAAAATTTCTACCATACTTCTGGACCACAGGACACATATCTCCCAAATTTATGTTGTTGTTACATGTATCCATGGTGTGCAGACAACACACCATTGCCAACACTGGCAAGATTTTGTTCTGGCAGCTGTGTTGGGCAACGCAGTCATGTGGCCCAAGGGACAGAAGCAGGATTCAGATATAGGTGGCCACGCACTCAGGCACTTCCTGCTGCGACTTGCTTTCAGTCTGCAGCTATTTCAGAGGTTATTGATGTGTTCGCCAACTGAGAGCTTTCTAAACAACTACCCTGCTGCAACAGGTTACAAGTCCAGCTTCTCGCTCATTAGGCTCTAATTGATTGTAATCTGGCCTTTGAGAAGTGCTGGCCCACTATGGGGTTGTTCTGCACATGTGAGCGCCCCCACTGTCCCTTCTACTTGTCCACCTCACTCACCAGCAGGGTCTAAAGTACAGACACAATTGGTCCTCTCAGATGGAATCATTAAAGCGGGCGGGATAGCATGGGCTCTTTCATACATCAGGCCTCTGTGGACCAGCTTGAGACCAGGGACAGTGGCCACTCTGCCTGCCCAGTGGGAGAGCCCCATCCTGGGCAGGCTATTGTTGGCCTCACCCCTTGACTGGCTGCCTGCGGTTCTGGCTGCATTGGCTTGATTTGTATGCCAAGGTCCTGGACTAAAGACAGCCATGCAGGGGAGCTGGGTCAATATTGGTTTTGAGAGCTTGAGGAAAAATGTCAAAATGTTAAATTCTATTGACTTCCCCCCACTGCTATTTGTTTCTGTGGCAAAAGGCCTAGTGGGCCATTAGTGTAAACAGGGCTTTGTCTTAGAGCTCAGCGTCCAGCAGGAGGCTTGTGGAACAAAACGTGGAGGTAGAGAGTCTGATCTGGCTTAAAATGACCAAGCTGTGGGGCTGAAGAGAGACCTTAAAATGACAAAGACACAGATACAGAAAACAAACGGATGTGATCCCCTCTGACACATCCACAAGTAGTTACACTAAGTCTTGATTTGGCATTTGGAAAGCAATCAGAATAAAATGTGTGTTTTTGCGAGCCACAGATGCATAAACTGTTGTCCATAAAGTTGGAATAAAATATGTTTACCTCTTCTCATGAAATGATTGCGACAATGTGATTTATTTGTGGTAGATAAAGTATAACTGGGATTCAGTATGTAATCATAGTTGATATTAATGAATAGGAATAATAAGAGGAATGTGTCTGAAAACAAAATTATTCCAACTTTATGGCCAACAGTGTATATGCCAAAGTTTTTGAAGCACAAGTGCATTTCAAACCAAAATTTTTAGAACAGTTCACTATTAAAGAATGACACCACGTATACAAAAATCTGCAAAAATGTTATTAAAAGGACTCATATTTAATTTAGTAATATTAACAGCAAAACATAATCTTTCCCAAACAGTTCCCAAAGTGTCTTTATTGCTGAAAACTAAAGCTTACAGGATGTGAGATCAGTCAAACTCCATTTTCTGGTGGTAAACCCTTGGATTTTGTTTGTCCTCCATTCACCCCATGTGCCATCAGGGCTGTTATGCAAAAGGGAAAACAGTAGCTGATCTTTCAATGACAAATTGCATTGAAATTATACATAAATGTCATTTGCAAAGACAGACAATTGCAACCTTTTCTGCTGGCGACTAGGTTCCTGGAAAAATGCAGACAAATGGGTGTTGAGTTGTCCACTGGTAATTGTATCTAAGCTGAAATATTAAAGGAACATAAATCCAATGTGTTTCAGCATCACATTTATTATAATGGACTTTCCACATGCAAATGTTCTTTCTGCGCCTGTGTTTAGAGTTTCAGTAGGTTAGTGAAGAGCAGCTGTTTTATGGCTGTGCACCCTCTTCCTTTGCTCTGTCCTGTCTCTTTCAGCCCTCAAGGAATATGGGATTCTTTTTAAAATCACTTCAATTAACATGGAGCCATAAAACCATTCTGCCTGAGTGTTTTCACACCCTAATCCTCTTTGCTTTCTCTTCTGGTCCTCTCTGCTTTCTTTCACTTATTTCCTCCTAAATTTATTAGGTGGCAGGCTTTTGTGCCACTCTGACAAGTCACTTCCTCCGTAGGCAGGGAGGGAGGGTACATGGAAATCCAGAGGAAAAGGAACTCAACGGCCTGAAGGAAAACCTCTGTCACTGAAAATCTTATGCTAAGTTTTGACAAAGGTTGACATTCAGCCATAACATGTACTCAGTCGGATCTGAGATAACTTCTATGATCTGTCAGATAATCCCAGGATGACCTAATACTCCCCTACCCTCCTGCAAAGTTAGTTTTACCACTACTAATGGATTACTTAGCATGTAGTCATACTGGAAACAATGCATGTGTGTGAAATCACACATTACTGCAAGGTGACGAATTTCTCTTATTGGTTACCAGAGAACCAACAGGACTTGTTTAAGTGTGCAATCTGCTTACTCACACGTCTTTCTAAACTGTGCCATAAAATAGTCTAACAAGGTCAACTTAGACTCTCAAACAAATGAAGCTTTTATTGCAAGTCAGTTGTAGGAGGTGTGATTTATGTGTTCTGGTTTACTGGTCAGGAACATAAGAAAGGAAACATAAATATCTGCCTCTGTATCAAACTGATGATGTTTGTGGTCAGTGTGAACTACATGGGGCTCTAAGTTTTGTGGTTGGAAATGTAATAAAACATTCACACATTACTACATTTTTTATCTGTATTTTTTGATAAACCTGACAAAGAATAGGAAACAGATCAACAGTAGCTGCTGCTCTTTGCTGTGGATCTTTATCTTACACAGACATGGCTTAGGTTTTTTTTGGAAATTCAAATTTTGCTTGTCAGCTGCCCTGTTTTCTTTGTGACATCAGTGTGCTGACTACCACAAAAGAGAAATGAAAATGGTGATTCAGACTGCAAGCTGTGTGGGAAGAGTGATTCTTTCTTTTTTTTTTTTTTTTTTTTCTTTTTAGGGCATTTGCCACCAAGACAGATGATCTTGATTGTCAGGTCATCCTGGTATCTTTACAAATGTGACTTAGTGATAAATCACCCTCATGCTGGAAAATGAAGATAAAGAAAAATAGATGCATGGGAAAAATATCATGTTGTTAACAAAGGCGTACATTTACCCACACTCCCGTACTGGGTCTCTAAAGATTAAAAAGTAGTTGTGTAATGCAGCGACAGGCCAACTATGGAGATCAGATCTTGGGTCCAAACACTGGTCTCTTTCCACAGTTTTTTTCTGTTTCTATTTAATGTTAATAACTGAATAAAGATTACTGACATTCAGCTAAAAATGCCAGTGTATCGGACTGTAGAGATATGAACTGAATTTATTTACACCGACAGGCCGGGGATTTATGTGACCGCTAGAGGGAGTAGTGAGTCACTCTGGGGAAAACGAACACCACGGCATTTGATCAAAGCATCAGAAAGTGACCAGATGGGATGAGAACTGATAAAAAACAACTTTTAGAGTCAAAGAAAGTGATAAAGTGATTAAAAACTAGAAGTACTGTTGTTTTCACCACAGCTATAAATGAAAAGAATGGAGTTTGATGATGAAATGACAGTGTTTCTTCTACATGGGTGAGATTGATGATGAGGCAAATGAAGGTATAGTTTTTATGTGATGTTATTACCTCCACCAAGGAGGTTATGTTTTTGCCGGCATTGGTTTGTCTGTCTGTCTGTCTGTCTGTCTGTCTGTCTGTCTGTCTGTGTGCAAGATAACTCAAAAAGTTATGGACAGATTTGGATGAAAATTTCAGGAAATGTTAATACTGGCACAAGGAACAAATGATTCACTTTTGGTGGTGATCAGGGAGGGATGCACTGATCTGCCTTGGCGGAGGTCTACGCTTTCCGAGTTCTTTTCTAGTTATCTTTGCTAAATTGTTGTTTGTTAATCTACGGTTCAGACTAAACTGTGACAGTTCTGACTTTAGACGATTCTAAACAGATCTTTAATGGAGCTATTGACAACACAAACTGTACAGAAAACAGATGATCTGTGGTTTTACTGTGGTTGTTTTCAGTCTAAAAACAGAGCTAAGCTAACAGCGCTATAATGTAAACTATCAGCTGATGGAGCATCTATGTATCTATGAGTTTTAGATTGAAGAAGAAAACTTGGTAATCCCATAATCCAGATGTGTGTAGACAATTAGCTTTACACTCTATTCAGTGAGTGATACAGTCTGTGGATACATAGTGTTGATAAGTTGATTGGTGGTTTTGGTTGTCTCAAGTGTGTTCTATTGCGTCACTTCCCCCTGCTGGTTAGAGATCAGAATATCAATAGTGCACAGAACCCCTTTAAACAACCTGAAAGACTGTGAGTCAGACCAAAGTCTACATCCATACCGGAGCAGACTATAAATGCAGCCTGACTCTATCAGTGGAAATTCCCAGTCTGCTTTGAAATACTAAACAGAGCAGACTTTTTGCGCGTACTTTTAAATAAGGCTGAAAAAAAGGACTACAACTTTTCAGAGTCAGTTCACAAACACTCATAGATGATCTGTAAGACACATTAGTAAAGGGCTAAAATAAGACGTCTTGCAATTCACAGGAATTTTTAGGTTTACCGCTTTCTTGAAGATGTAACCTTATATAATTTCTCATGACCTAAAGTTCCTCTGCTGTGTGTGCGGAGTGTTGCCTCTTTGACTCAGGAGGACAAAAAGCTACAGTAAATGCACCAAGAAAGGCATCTGTCACCAACGTGAGTGCGCACACATGAAAGAAATATAACAGTTGTAAAATGTGGACACATGCGGTCATGACAAGACCTCCAAATCCCCATCCCGCTCCACATATGCCAACAAACAACCCACAATTCCCTTCAGTGGCGCTGACTTTGCATGAACATATTTGCACATTGTGATTGCCAGCTTTCTGACAGCCCCTTCTGGTGAGAGAGTGAGCAAACATGTCCGTCTCCCCCGTGGAGCTGCTGTAAACCAAAGACTGAAAGAGGCAGAACAAAAGGGGGGAAAAGAGCAGTCGGAAAGGTAAAGAAAAGTAGGGAGACGTCTGAAAGCATCGGAGTTGAAACAGAGAAAATAAATAGACAGTGTTTGCCTCCTCCTCTGCTGATACATTTGTGTTCCTCTTAACAACCAATAGTAAAATAAACTCCAATAACAATGAAGAAAAACTCACTTAGACAGTTGAAAGTTACACTGTGATATTTTGGTCTGTCCAGCCTTCAGCTGTGTGGGCAGTTTCACAACACTTCACATATAGACACATATAGGAGCCTCAATCATCAGGTTTGTTTTCATTTTAACCCTTAAAGGGGTCATATTTTGCTAAACCTACTTTTATTAGTCTTTGGTACATTTATTTGTGTATTTGGACCCTGATAGTTCAACACTAGAACATGCAGGGACACACCACATGCTGCCGACTAGGAGCAGTGGACTTGCCGTATCAAGTGCCTTGCTCAAGGGCACATAAGCCAACAACTTTCTGCCAGTCTGGGGAGTCGAACTGGTGACTCTCCAGACTTGATTAAGATGTGGAAAAGTCCCCAAGAAGAAACAGAACAAAATTTTAACAACTTTAAAATAAAAAAAAAAAAATAATGGAAGGATCTCCAGGAAGAGCCACAAGATGGACATTATCTCCTTAAAAATGAAGCCAATAAAAATTTATATTAGTTTTGCTTTACTGTCAAATTTTCATTTTCTGTTCCCAACATCACAATTTTGCAATGTGATAAAGAAAAAGCTGAACAAAAAAGGTAAATAACTGGTAGAAATAAATAAGTTATGCAGTACAGATATTTTCTACAGCCCTATTTTATTACCACTCCCACCCACACAAACATATACACAAAAAGACAAGATGTAAAAAACAATAAGACAAATAGCTACTTATATTATATATATATATATATATATATATATATATATATATATATATATATATATATATATATATATATATATATATATACATATATATATATATATATATACACACACACACACACACACACACACATATATATATATATATATATATATATATATATATATTTTTTTTTTTTTTTTTTTTTTTTTTTTTTTTTTTTTCAAATGTGTCCTCCTGCCATCCAGGCAAACCATAACTGCATCTATTTCAACAAACAAAATTACCATCAGTGACATTCACGTGAACAGCAAAAACATATTATACATACATATGTATGTAAATGTACAGTGTATACACTAAGAATAAAGCATAATGTAAAATGAAAGTCAAGCACAAAAAGAAGGAAAAAGTAAAATAAAACAAAGCAAAGAAAAAAAAAAAAGAAAAGAAAGGTACTGTATTTAACCTCAGTGTTATTTTTTGCAGGCTTTTCACGTATTTTTCAGCTATTTCTTTGATAATGTGGGGTTGTAGCTCATCATGTCTCCTGTTTCCTCTGTGGACTCCTCTCATATACGGAGTTAAACCCAGTGAGCATGTGCATTAAAGTTGTGGATCACTGTAAGCGTTGCCCCAGGGAACTGTGGCAGAAACCACTTACCCTGCTCTAAAGGTGAGCTCTGGATTCAGTTTCATACCTATACATTAGAGATTATGGGTTATTTTATGGTCAAAGCATTATTGTTCAGCCGTAGATTTAGGGTAGATAAGGTGAGGACACAACACTATGTCCGTGTGTAGATTTTGTTCAGTTATAAAGTACAAAAGTAAACTGTACTCTCATAAACTGACATAGTGTAAAGGCACCTGCTTGTAGGATACAAAACAGGCCGTGTGCCCAGGAAACAGCTGCCCCTCTGTTGTCGTCTGGAGTTTTAGTTTATGGACAACATGAATCTCTTAACAACTGCGAAGTCTCTGTGAATGACAATGGCCTAAGTAGGAGGCAGAGTGAAGGGCATGCGGCGTTAAATGAAGTGCAATGTCAGCTTTTTACTTGTTTTTATTGGGCGGTCAAGTGGATGGTGCAGTCTGGGGGGGGGGTATAGGAAGGGGGGTCTGCATTTAAAGAGGAGGGAGGGTTTTTTCACACTTAGGTGTCTATCCTGCTGTTTAGTCCATTTAATGCTGTGAGTGTTCATTGTTGGTAGTAACAGTGTCCCAGCAGATACGTATAAACACACGCACGCCAACATTTACACTGTGTACGATTGGTTGATAATTACAAGTAAAGTTTTCAGAAGTTGCAAGAAGGAAAACTAAAGTGTGCGTCATTCCAGAAATAGGTTTGAAGCTAAATCCAATCCAACTTTATCTATAAAGCACTTTAAAACAACCGCTGTGGACCAAAGTGCTGTAGAGAAGACAAAAAGCACAATAAAAAATAATAAAAGCATTAAGAAACAATAAAATCAAATAAATAAAACAAGTTAAAATATAAAAACAGAAACAAATGTCAATAAATATTTTAAAAAAATCAATAAATGTCAGTAAATAATAAGAATAAGAATAAGAATAAGAATAAGAATAAGAATAAGAATAAGAATAAGAATAAGAATAATAAATAAACTAGATTACTGTACATAGTGTGGTCATGTGGCACAGTAGAGCTAAAAAAAAACTTTGTATTACAGTCAGTGGTAAGAGACAAGTAATGTTTGTGATCCTGTTTGACTTTTGTTTCCTTTATGCATATGATGTTTGTCAGTTTAACCCATAAAGACACAAACAACCATCAACTAAACTGTTGATCCACTAATCCTATCAATCCATGTCAATAATTGGTGTAAAACGTAGTTTGTCATCTTTTCATGGTCATCAGATACGACCCATTTGGACATTCAAGGGCTCTGTAGTTACCATGGAAACACCGTCATCTTCTACAACATTGGTTTAACCAGTAAAACTCATGGAACTGGATCAATAACAGTGGTTGGAGACACTTATTTTATGTTCACCTGATGATATATTTTGTAGGAAAATGTATCTCTTTCTTCAGTTTTCTCTGTTTTGGATATGATAATCTTCAACTTTGAGCTGAGCTTTTATGAACATTTACATAATCAATAATTTAAACATAGGAAAATACCTGATTTTCACTTACAAATGCTAAATACAGAGCAGAATATTAGAGTAAATGATGAGAAATCGCTTAAGAAAGGTTAAAAATAGAGAAAAATTCATTTGGGAACTGCCACAAAAGCAGCACTGGGTCTTTATGGGTTAAAAGATCATTTTGCAAGTCAAGGAAATCACAGTTGGTTGTAAAACTGAAAATACATAAAAGAAAGACTACACATCCAGAAGTCATGGAGGTGATGTCATCATAATCGTCTTTCTCCAAGATCTGTTCACAGTTGCTGAAGGTGTTTGTGCAGCTTCAACGTGGCCAGACTTGTAGTGATTTACACCACATTTAAAATTTAATACCCCACCCCCCAAAGGGGTAGTATTGTTTTTGGTTCAGTTTGTTTGTTTCTTAACACTCTAGCAACAAAACTATTGGTTGAATTCATACCAAATTGGGTTTATAGATTACCAGTGACCCAGAATAGATGTCATTACATTGTGGGAAAAGTAGGTCAAAGTTTAAATTTTTAATGCTTTTTTTTTTTTTCCCATTTACTTATAATGGGTAAAATTTCACATGTTTGTAGCATCAAAACTAGTGGTTGAATGCATACCAAATTGGG
Source organism: Sphaeramia orbicularis (assembly GCF_902148855.1). NCBI lineage: Eukaryota > Metazoa > Chordata > Actinopteri > Kurtiformes > Apogonidae > Sphaeramia > Sphaeramia orbicularis. The sequence continues at coordinate 15,452,089 of NC_043963.1, read as the reverse complement.
TTTATACATTACCAGTGACCCAGAATAGATATGATTACATTTTGGGAAAAGTAGGTCAGAGTTCAAATTTTTTTATGCATTTTTAAATTCTTTTTTTCTTTTCCTATTTACTTATAATGGGCAAAATTTCAAATGTCTATAAAAACATCAATTTTCTTTCAATATACTTCAAACTAGGCACATATATAGAGGCCATTGATATGCTGACATCAGCACATGCATAGACATGATGACATCAGCTGGATCGATGTCAAAATAAGCTACAATACATGCAAGGGGCGGGGTTTGTTGTGTCTGGAACTACTTTTTCACCTCTTTCTTGAAGAATGGGGTAAAATGTGTCAAGACAGCAGCTGTTTTTGGTGCAGGTGACATGTAGCCTATAGATAAGTGATGCAGTCTACTGAGCTGTTTAACACAAACTAGATGATTCTTTACTGTCTTTCCCACAAACTGCAGTTTTCTTGGTTTTGCAATATTATCTTAGACATGTGATGCTGTCCACTGAGCTCACATTAAGCTACATATTTCTTTACTGTATTTGTCACTAATAACAATTTTCTTGACTACTAACACTGTGTGAATATGAACTGGATAAGGAAAAAGTTATTTCCCATGAGGCACAGTGGGACTTCAGACCTCTATAGGCTATGTTACACATGGCTGTAGAAGAAGAACATTATGTTTCTGGGCTATGAGGTTTTTTCCACTGGTGAGACTGAGGAATATTTTCATTTTTCATTTCCCATCTGTGCACTCTCCGTGTTGTAACTTACAGTCATATTTTAGTACTTCATAGGAATACAAATACCCAAGAAGTCACTGGGGGATAGCCAGCTGATCAGTCATATGAGTTAAATGTTTGTGATATCAGAACTCACTGGATGACTGTGTTTTCATTTCATGTCTTATGTATCAAGTCTTTTTCAAAAAATCTAAAAAAAAAAAAAAAAAAAAAAAAAAAAAAAACACAAGCGAGTGTAGAAACACTGCCAAATGTGTAACTTCAAAAATGTGTTTTAGTAGGCTTATGGAAATGCACTTATTGTGGCAGTTAGAGATTCCAAAAGCGTATGAAGAGAATGAAGAGTTAAAATACAGTGTTTAGGTTTTAAACTGTATGTCTGTTAAATACATGTGACTACACATACAGTATAACAGCTAAGTGACCTGGTTGACCTTTAATGAAGAGTTTATTTTCATTATAATGGAGTTGGACCAGAGTTGATACAGTTTTCAAATTTTCATAATAACCCTGAAACTAGCAAAACAATAATTTGTCAAAAATCCTTTATTTTGTCTCAGGTTAACCTGTGTGTGTGGATAAAACCCTGTACTGGCCTGAACCTGCTGTGTAACTGCTGATTTAATCCTACAAGAGAAGCATTTATTAAGTGACTTAGAGCTTTGACAACAGAACAATAACTTCAGCTCCAATGGGGCATAATTTATGTTGTGTTGAGTACAAAATAATTCACATGTAACAACAAAAAGGTGTTCCCTAACCTTTAGCCTCTCGAACCAGAACTTAGTCTGAACTTTTTTCATAATAGATAAATATATCACCAGATCAGATCAGATCTGGGGGTTGTTAACGTTTCATCATTAAATTACCTTGTCTTTATAGAAGTAATAAAGTAAAAAATACCCTGTGTTATCAGTCTGTCAGCAGCTGTCAAGTGTGACACCATTAACAACAACAAAAAAAAAACCCTGAATCAGCTGCTTTTCACTCTCTGCTTTGATGTACAGATGCAGTTTATTAATGCGAATCAAGAATACTGTTCACTTCAACATTCAGCTGAGGATTAATGTGTTTTGAATCAGTAATAAAAATAAAACAAAGCCCACAATGCTTATTTTTTCACACAATGAAGAAGCTGATCCACTAATCCGGTGCCACAGGTGCACAAATACCTGTGTAAGCGGAGTTAATACTGATAAAAGCTCTTGGAGGAAGAAAAAAGGAACAAGAAAAAGTTCCCACACTTTGACTGTTTTGTTTCTCTCTCTGTGTCCTTTCTCTTTTTTTCAATCCTGCCAAAATGTAAAGCAGTGTGCCAGCCATGAATGAAGAAATGAGGGGGGAGGGAAGAAGAATAGACAAGAGAAAAACCAACATTGACTCGTGTAACTCACCTGTTGGTGAGAGTTTTTGTTTGGTGTTCATTCAGACAGCGAGCGACTGGGCGGCCCCTCCCTGAGGCAGTGCCGGTTCCCAGGTAGAGAGAGGAGCGATGGGAGGAGAGTTCCCACCACGCTCCCTAACCGTTCTCACCGCAGCTCATTGGTCGGACATTGCCTCATCGCTGAAACATGACTCTGCTCCAGCAAAGCAGGCAGGTGTATGAGCCTGCAGGGCAGAAGAAGCTGGTAAGTGTGTGTGCCAGACACGAGGACAAAGAGTCATGTGAGGATGAGGAGGAGGAGGAGGAGGAAGAAGAGGAGGAGGAGGAGGAGGAGGAGGAAAGACCGGGGTGATGAGCAAGTTTCGCTCTGCTTTGTCATACCTTCAGACTTTTCTCACGTTGAATACAGACAGATGAGTAATTAAAGGAAAACACAAGTTCAAGTGTCTGTGTAGGTTCTCACTTACGCAGGTCATCATTCTTCTTGGTGGTTCTTCTCAGTTCAACTGGACTGGTTTATAAAGTCCAAACCAGTCCAGTTGAACTGAGAAGAACCACCAACAACAAGTTAAAGTGGTGTCCTCCATAAAAAGTGTGTTTCTCAGAGAGCTACTATACATACAAACAAAAAGTTAAGGATATTTTTAATTTCTGGGCAATTTTTTCCAGTTGGGATTCTTGCACAGCGCTTTTTACTTTTTTGTGTGTGAACTGAATTGAAACACATTTTTTTAATGACCAGACATAGTTTTATTTTCCGCTGGCAAAAATGACCCAAAAAAAATTCCAAAAAAACCCCCCAAAAAACAAGAAATATCCTTAAGTTTTTGTTTGTAGTGTATTTCCCAAAATGTCAAACTGCAAATTGACACATGAGAGTATCAAACCAATATAGAAAAACCTGAAAAGTCCCTTAATGGTTAATTCAGTGAAATTTCACATAACACTTTACACTTCAGGCATTTATTTTTAATAAAATATGAACTACTTTAACCCTTTCATGCACAGTGGTCACTACAGTGGACAGTTATTCTACAGCTGTTCTCTTGTATATTCATGGGTTTTGTTGTTTTATTTGCATATTAGCCAACACAGTGGACGCTTATGCACCATCTCATACACTGCAGTTCACACAATTACTGTAACTTTGCTGTTTTTAATAAACCTGATCTGCAGTAACATGTTTGAGTGTAAATCATTCTGTAGTTGTTTTAACAGTTTGTAGTTAATTAAGTTAATTAAGTTAAATTAATTAAGTTTTCTTAAACAATTTTTTTTTGCATATTATCTCCATGAAGTGAGTAATAACTAGTATTAGAATATGCTAAAATGTGAGAAAACATCACATTAGCTGCATTTTCACACAGTATATCACTTTCTGTTATTGCATTTTAAATATGTTTCTTTGCTTCAAAAATTAAATGCATGGTGTCCAGCTGAGCAGACATTTTTTTAGCTCCATAAAAAATAGGTTCATTAAAAAAAAAAAAATTCAATCACACTGGCTTTTTCATGCCTAAAGAGGAATAAAAACACCCAGGAAAAAAAATCTTGACTAAGGTTCTCATAATTCATGCATGGAAGGGTTAAAATACATTAAATGACAAACACCAAATACAACTTATTAAAATAAGATTGTTCAATGTTTGATTATGCATCATACATACAAAAATGGATGTTAACATGTATTCAAGTCACTATTTGTTATATTGTCTGTCAATTATTATTTTGTTATTTACTTTCATTACTGTTTCAAAATTCAGAGGTGGTCCGAGGGGCGTTTTGGGGGTTTATGCTCCACACAATGTTACCAGTTCATGTCAGACAAGATATGTAATGCGTCAAAAGTTTGGGACTAGAATAGTTTAGAAAGAAATACAGAAAAGTACCTTGAGTTCTGAATTAAGACAAAAAACAAGATAAAAAAAGAATAAATGAAAACAGGCAGAAAGAGGTGAAACTATGAGACATAGGGAAGTTCCATTCTTTCAGAAATGTACAGACATCTGACGTGGCCACACAACCTGAGACAGATATGGTGCATAAGGCAGGAGGGTTCAGTGAATGATTTAATTAAAAAAATAATAATAATTGAAATGATTTAATGTGTAAGACTCACACTCATCGAATATTAACAGTTGAGGACCTATTAGAGGTTTTGGACTAAAAGCAATTACCACCACCATCATAATTCCAAAATACACTAAAAAAAATCAATGCTGATGTGCACTGAAGTTGCAAAGATCTGACTACAACACTTCATGATGGATTCTGCCTTTCATTTGTCAACCATCTGTTTGTGTTGAACAGCTGCTCCACCACCTGAAGGCAGGTGTACACAAACAGTTGATATTTGGCCGATACATAGTCAAATGAACCCTGGGAATCAAATGATTCTAATTCAGATTCTGTTTACTTTAAATAGAGCTGGGAAAGCTGGTTGTGTTTTCCATACTTCTGCCGCCAAAAGGAAGTTTTATGGGTATTTTTTGTGCATTTTGAGTAAATGCTTTGGAAAAACCTTCATGTGATTATTTTAACCCTTTCATGCATATTGGTCACTACAGTGGACAGCTATTCTACATCTGTTCTCTAATATATTCATGGGTTTTGTTGTTTTAGTTCAGTATGAGTTAACTCAGTGGACACCTATGCATCATCCCATACACTGACATTCATACCATTACTATAACTTTGCTGTTCTTGATAAACCTGATGTGCAGTGACATGTTTGAGTGCAAATCAATTGCTAATAAAAATTGCACATATGAGAAAATGTGAGAAAACATCAGATTAGCTGCATTAAAAGTGTTTTGATTTTGTATATCACTTTCTGATATTCAAAAATTAAACACATGGTGTCCAGTGGAGTGGACATTTTTGGAACTCCACAAAAATTATGAAGGTAGATTTGTTTCTTTATTGCTTTAACCCAAAATATTATTTTAATAAAAAAAAAAAACCATCAATTTAAAAAAATTTCACTTCAATTAAAGAAAAAAAGTGTTCAAATGCAATTTTTTTTGGATTGTATATTTTTTTTTTTTTGCATTCAAACACTTTTTTTAATTGAATTTTTTTAGTTAAAGCAATAAAGAAACAAATCTACCTTCATAAAAAACAGGTTTATTTTTAAAAAAAGAAATCAATTGCATTGTTTTTTTCATGCCTAAAGAGGAATAAAAACACTCAGGAAAAAAATCTTGACTAAGGTTCTCATAATTCATGCATGAAAGGGTTAATATATAGTATCGCTAGCACGATGACCTGTGGGGATCCACGGGTTCTAGATGTGCGACGTGACTTCATGATTGCAAAAATATACACACCGCTTTTAATTGGCGTGTTATCTGTATGCATTATAAGCTTTCCGTGTGTATGTTCACGCTGCGTCAAATACCACGCGATTAGCAGTTAGGGTTTTCAGTTAGCGGTTACGGATATGTGGACCGGAGATCTTGGCGTAAAGTAACACGTGATCAAATGGAGTTGAATAACACGCGAAAGGATGAAAATGCATTCATATAGCACGCCAAATGCCATAAGAACTGGCGTGACTACAATGTGATTTCATGAGATCAGTTTGAGATGTGGTAGTTTTTATGCTGTTGTTTATTCATGCATGCTGTACCACATTTGTCCAGCAGTCACCACCAAAGCATTCTGGCCATAGCAACGTGATTATAAGGCTATTGTATTCCAAAATTACTAATATCTCCCAAAATATTGATCCTATCAACTTCCTGTTTATGCTACTGTCTTCCTTGATGAAAAATGCATAAGTATGACAAACTGTAGCAGTCAGCTCTGTACGGATTTTGTGTGAATCCCTAGAAACACACACACACACACACAGAGGCCACTTAGCTGTTATAATATAGACATGAGAAAAAGTCTGACAGTGTAAGTGACATATAAGCATATTTTTCAACTCCTGATGCCTGGAACAAGCTTCAGTCTGAGCTCCATCTACAATCACTGATTCCTTTGACTGATTTTAAAGAAAGCGCATAAAAACTCTGGAATCAAGGCTGTTGGTGTGTAAATGTTTCGACCAATTCTATGTTTTTTCTGTGTTTGCAAATGCTTTTATTATTGTAAAACTACAATTATGTGACTGTATTGTTGCCATCTTGATCAGGTTTCCCTTGAAAAAGAGATCCCTCATCTCATCTAAAATAAATAAGTGCTTTTTTACCTCGACCCCACGAAGGGGAGGCAAGGGGTATTATTTTTGGTTCGATTTGTTTGTTTGTTTGTCTAGCAGCAAAACTATTGGTTGAATTCATACCAAATTGGGTTTATAGATTGCCAGTGATCCAGAATAGATCTGATTACATTTCGGAACAGTAGGTCAAAGTTCGAATTTTTTATGAATTTTTCAAATCTTTTCTCCCATTTACTTATAATGGGCAAAATTTCACGTCTATAAAAACATCAATTTTGTTTCAATTTACTTCAAACTTGGCACTTATGTAGAGGCAATTGATATGCTGAAATCAGCACATACATAGACATGATGACATCAGCTGGATCAATGCCAAAATAACCTACAAAACATGCGAGGGGCAGGGTTTATTTATAATTTTTTCTGACTATTGTATTTGCTTTTTACATCATTTATTTAATACAGATGATGCAGTTTAATTCACCTGAACATGACAACTGATGCATAACTACTGCTTAGTTTCAATTTGTTTTTCTTTAACAAACAAAATATTCCGTTTTCTATGTATATGTACAATGAATAACACAATACATAAGACAAAAATAGGATGAGAAATGCTCCAGCTCTTGCTTGCTTTTGGCCTGTCTTTAAACTCTGCTGCAGCTGGCCTACACAGATGACCCCCCCTCTAGTCTTTTCCAAGGTTAGTCTTACATAGTGCAATATTTACTAAAACTGAAGATACCACTCTTGTTTTTCCACGTAGAAAACTATGTGAGGTAACTACGAGGTGTGAGGTTCAACAAGTCATGCATGCATTATCTGTGCTGAGGCTGGGCTTTCTGAATGGAGAACAGGTAAACCAAGATATGAGTGAACTTGCTCTGCACCTGGGAACGTCATGAACTCCCGCGCCTCTTCCTGAAGCGAATACTTATCACAGGATATCATTTCAACAGCCAACAGCGACAGCTCATTTCCTGGTGTGGGTTTCGACATGGCATGGTTCTCATGCTTTCTACAGGCATGTAACCACCTGGAGACCTGCTCGCCGTCACCTCAGCCTGACTGACAAACAGCAGCAACAGGTGGATACTTAATCACTGGCTGTCTCCACTTTCATCTGTTCAGTTGTGGGGTTTTTTTAGGGGCTATTCATGTGTATAAATGATGAATGTGTCAGTCGGTTGTGAACAAGATTAGACAAGAAATCTTGAAAAAAAAAAATCTTTAATTATTTTAATAGTTAATCTGAAACAGTTGTTTATACAGAGACTGAGACACAATCTTTAGTTTAATGGCTGCTTGCCCTGTGAGTCAAATAGAACTTGACTAACCTACAACAGCGTCAAAATGCCAGCCGAGTTTAATGATTCGATTCAAGAAATAAGCTTTATAAGAAATTCTGTTTCTTCTCAACAACTGTTCCTTGACATAAACTTCATTTCTTTTTTTTTTTTTTTAATTTGATCAGTGTATTTTTATTAAGTCGTTCAAACATACAAAAAAAAAGTAAGACAAACACTGAGACATATAGCAGAGGTATAAGACACCACAAAACAAAACAAACACACAAACAAAAATTACAGGGTTCCACTATGTAGTTACCCAATCACTTTGTACACAGCACACATTATCCAGAGTCAAGGTGCATTGTCAGCTGTTCTGCATAAGAAATAAAAGGATGCCATACCACATTAAACTTCCCCAATTTGTATCTAATCTTTTAAATTTTAAGGAAAAACATAAACTTCATTTCAATAGTGCCCTCCAAAACCAGAGTTATAAATACACTGCCATATAACATATGTGCAAACATGGCAAATCATGGAAATAAAACAAAACACAAGGAAAGAGGAAACACCAGAGATAACACACAGACAGACAAAACTACTGTTGCAAAATGTTTTGGGAGGATTAGTTTAACTTTGACAATATTTTCATTTTACAAACAGTAGTATTAAACGGAAATGCAAGAAATTTCCATGTTTTTAGCTTATTATGAGGGGGGACAATTGAAAATATGATTATGACTAATCTAGTCTGTGCATAAATGGTAGCAACGCACCAGTGCAGGGAGTCCAGGTTGATTTTCAGGGTTAAATGAGACACAGAATGGTGTAATAACTGGCAATAGATATAAAAAGAACAAAACAGGACCAGGGACTGAGCCCTGTGGGATCCCACATGATATTATAACAGTTAAAACAGACTTAAAGTACTGGTGACTTTGAATAATTAATTTAACAAATAAAGGTGAAACATTTCAGAGCATCTAATATTTATGATTATGTTTTAATTAGTGTATAATCATTAATTATGATTCATTGTGTTTTCATTACTTTACAATGAAACCATTTATATTTACAGCTCCATGTTTCTACAACAGCACAGAACAAAGTTTTCCCCCTTCTTTCTGTTTTGTGGTGAATGCATCTTCTATGCTGGAGACTGAATCAGAGTTATGATTAAACCTATAAGTCAAAACAGACAATTAAAGGCACTGACTTTTTTTTTTTTTTTTTCAAACATTTTTTGCATCCATTGAGCACATATTCAACTGGCTGCAATCTGCCACTTTACCACTAGGTGCTACTAAGTATGTAGTAAATGCAAGTTTGTGTTAGAGTCTGTATTGGGTGGGGACCTCACTGTTTGTTGACGTAGGAATACTCAGTTTCCAAGCTAACAATATCTAGTGTTGGAAACCAGTTGTGGAGGTGCAAAAGAGAAGTAAGGAAGACCTCAGGAGTGAGCGTGAGAATTTTCCTCTACACAGAAATCAATATACAGGCAACCAAGACTGTGTTGTTGTTAGTTAGACATAGCTTCCAGCACAAAACCGACTTCAACACAAACTTCATGTGAGTACACAAGCACATGCAAATCTTTTCACACATGGAACCTTTGCAGAGGCTCTTGTAGGAGAATTTAACCATTAAGGGGTAGAGTTTATTTAGTGCCTTTTGAACATGTGATATTTTTAGTGTATATCATTGCAAAGTGCTAATCTTTACTGCTTATCTGTCATAAGGTTTAAAGAATTGTGTGTATGTACCTGCATGTGGGTGTGTGAATGAACAATTAATCCATCTGTCTGTGTGAGTGTGTGTGTGTGTGTGTGTGGGAGGGCGGCTGCCTCTGGCTTCTGCCTCTGTCTGTCAATGTGTGTCGGTCTGCAGCGAGGCCGTGAGCCCGGCTGTGTGCCTGCTGGATCTGCGCGTGTGTGTCAGTATGTGTGTGTGTGTGTGTATGTGTGTGTGTGTGTATGTGTGTGTGGCTGCTGACGGAACCTGTCACTATCAGGCCCACACATCTCTGGCGCTGTCTATGTTGACACACTGCCCGAGGGGGAACGAGTCTGCAGAGGTTGAGGAGAGCAGCGGTTTCCCACGGCTGCTGCTCTCAGCCTCGGCCCTGCCTCTGCATTCCAGGGCTGCCAGCGCTCTGTAAATGTTTGGACAGCCTTGAACAAATAACACACCTTGAAAGGCACAAGCACAGGCCCTCTCTGCCTCTCTGCACACCCCTTCTCTTCATCCGCCTCCTTAAGCTCACATCGCTAACACCCCCAACCCACCCAAACCACAAATCTACCTCCCTCACAGCCACCCGCCTGGCTGCTGCCACTCTCAAACTTTCCCAGCTTCACTCTCGTGCACAAATAAACACCGGCCTACTGTGTTACCATTGTACACTTGCACACACAAGCATGTCGACACACACCTGTATATATGTAAATACACACATGCCTATTATTCCGTGACAGAAGGGCTGAAGCTGTTTGAACTTTGCAGGATTATCTTTACACACAAACACAAAGCTATAGAAGAAATACATATTTGTAGTGAATAGTAAGTTTTTTTTATATTACAGCAGTAACATGAGAGGCACATAATGGACCACAGATGCATTTTGATCTACCATAAAGGTACCGTATTAGCTAGGTTTGGGGAGTTTAAAGCACCTATGTTTAGAATTTCTTGTGCCATTTTAATATTATAAAAGCCTTACACAGTCCCGGACAAATTTATTAGACCACCCCGTGTTTTCTTCAATTTCTTGTTCACTTCAATGCCTGGTACAACTAAAGGTACATTTGTTTGGACAAATATAATGATAACAACAAAAATAGCTCATAGGAGTTTAATTTAAGAGCTGATATCGGTCAATTTTCCATGGTTTTCTTGATAATAACCAAAATCCCTTCAGTTCTTACATCAATAGCTATGCCAAAAACAGTGCTTTTAGACATTCCATGTTTTCTTTTCTGTCTGTTTTAGTCACATGATACACACAGGAGTTAGTACTTGATTGCATAACCATTGTTTTTGATAAATTTTGATGATCTAATAGTTTTTTTTTCTGTGATTGTATGTAGACAAATGAGACAATTGCTGCACAAACTGTGCCCATGTATGTGTTTCTTTGTGCTCTGTGTGGCTGAATTCACAGGAGACACCAAAATAAGACATTTTTCAATCCTATATATAGGCGCTAAAGTCAGCTTAGGTTGAACACATACACAAATGCAGGGGAAAAATTGCTCCCAGTCCCAGCCCACAACCACAGAGATTAAATCCTAAAAAAAGCCGCTTCCATTGCAGCTCCACTGGACTCATTTTGCAGGGTTCACAGGTGGGAAACCAGCACAGAATCACAAGCTTTCTGAAGCATTACTGACTCCTATTGGTTGCTCTGCCTTCATACTTAAATGGGTCATATTTTGCTAAACCCACTTTTATTAGTCTTTGGTACATTTATTTGTGTGTTTGGACCTCAGTAGTTCCAAAAGTTTGAATTTGAACCCTCCAGGTGCTGCAAAGCTATCTTCAAATTCATTCTGGCAAAAATTGAGTGGATTTCTATAGCCTGTTTTAATTAGAGTTATGTCACAACTTCCGATGAACATTTCTCCGAGTATAATTCCGAGTCTCCGAGTCCATAATTGTTTGCCAGCAGCAGCGGTTGTAGTAAAAACTGAAAGTATGTCCAAACTTCGAGCCAATTACCTAAAATATTCAGTTGGTTGTATTAATGAACACAAGTGGCTGAACGGGACAGAGCAGCATAGCCAACAACCTGGAGGGGGTGGGGCATGAAGTGGCTCATTTGCATTTAAAGGGCCAGCACTTAAAATGACCTTTCCGGTGTCATTACTCTGAAATAGGGTTGAAGATGGACCTGTGGAGTTGAATTAATGAAGAATTCAGACCCAAGCAGAGCATTTACAGTTTATGTAGACCACAGGGAAATATTTTAAAATGCATAATTCCTTTTAAAAAAGCAAAATATCACTCCTTTAAGGGAAAAACAATTTCATATGATTTGACACTGTAGCATCTCATGAACAACTAATGATGAATATGTTTTTGTGCAGAAATATATTAACCCACAATTGCAAAGACTTTAGGAATCTGCATGTGCCTTTTGATGATTGCTGCTTTTAAGACAGATTTAACAGGACAAGGAAATGCTTTGAATGTAGCATTCACCTTGTGCCATGGATTGTCTGAACATGATGGGCCAAGTCAGCTATTGAAACGCCTGCAGCACCCTTGAAATACTAGACGTTCAAAGGAAATCGATTGTGTTGTTTTTTTCCGGTGCCCACAAGCGCTAACAACCGGCAGATGAACACAATGAACTGTTTTATAGATTATGCATGTAATGTCTTTTATCGAATAATCCAGTAAGTTTAGCCACAATAAATCCAATAAGCAGGCACACCTGCAGTCCATGAGTGTAAATTAGTGTCTTCCTCTTTGTTTGTAACACCCTGAAGAAGGCGCATGCCGACACGCATTGGTGTGTTTTTAACTCCAGCCCCAGAGAATTATTCTACAGGAAATAAAGGCTTTTTACAATTTGTACAACCAAGTGAGTGCCTGGATTTTTGTCTTTTTTTCTAATGTTCATTCCCTCTCCATGAGCACCTCTGGTTTGTCTAATACCAGTAGCTTCCTGTGAAATTGTAGGGTTTTTTTTTGTCTTTTTGACTCCAATAAGTTTGTTCATGCCTCTGCCAGTGACATATGCATCAAACTAGAAATGCAGTCATGATGTAATTATTGTATAAGAGAATTTCATTGTGATATCAGTAAAAGGTTCGACTGCTTGATCTGATAATAATCGTAGTATGCAGAAGATTTTATACCCACATCCACCTTCAGGAAACCTCCACACACAACTTCTCATGCACACTACGTGTTTACATGCCTTCCAAACCACACAAAGACTTCCTGTCAAAGATGAGTTTTTATGAGACATCTCACACTTGGTTTATTAGCTCATAATAGGAAAACAAAAGCACTTCAATAGTACCAAAGCTAATACATTTTGTGTGCATGTGACAGTCTGAATGAAGGGTCTGTGCTACTGGGAATGACAACATCCGCGTCATTAAGACAAATGTCTGCTCCTACTTTACATGAACAGCTCAGTCACTGGGCATCCGGCCTGATGAGCAAAAACATGGTAATAACGAGGCTGACCCTGTATGAATTCCCACACAACCACCCACACGTGCACCCTGATGGCTGCCAGCAGCTGTGGAATCTGGAGTTCCTTGCTCATAGTAAATCCCACGTAACATAACGCAGGACAACTTCCACTGCACTCCTCAGGCAGCAGCCACTCAAACACGGCTCTGTTTTCATTGTCGGGAGGCCTCGGGGTACATATTTCTGTAATTTGGCTTTTATGCTCAGCAGTTTTGCAGCTGTGATGACATTTGGGTGTCGCCCCCCTGTTTCTCACGGTCTTGCTGCCAACGCTGCTCCGGCCGCTGGTCGTCAGCCAAGATTGAGGTCTGTGTGTCAGCCCCCACTTCTTGTGTACACATGCTCACTGAAAGAAGGTGCTTTAGGAAAAAAATGTTCCTGGCAGTTCAGTTAACCACAGTGGGCTTTTTTTTTTTCTCAGGGTCAGTTTTCCAAACTGTAGCTCAATGGTTTCGGGGGGAGGAAGGGTGTCAGAACTGCAGCACACTGAAGTGGTTCAATGCATGCACAGGCCTTCCTTGTTTTTAGACTTTGAAGCTCCCTCAGGTGATTTTTTGCCTTTTGTCAGCGTACAACAGATAATGATGATGTTTTTATCGTTGTCTTTTCATGTTCAGCTTCTGGCAGAGTCAAGTAACTTCAAACATTTTGCCCATTGTCATGATTAGATTACTCTTAATAGGATTATTAACATTTACTGTGATGTTTTTTTTTTTTTTTTACTTTTTCCAGATGTTCATTCTCATTAATTTCAGCATTAACCCATAAAGACCCAGTGCTACTTTTATGGCTGTTGCCAAATGAATTTTTTCTCTATTTTTAACCTTTCTTAAGTGCTATATCACCATTTACTCCAATATTATCCTCTGTATCTTGCATTTTTAGGTGAAAATCTGGTATTTTCCTATATTTAATTCACTGATCTTGTAGATGTTCATAAAAACTCAGATTAAAGTTGAGGTTCATTATATCAAAAACAAAGGAAACTCAAAGAAAAGATCCATTTTGCTGCAAAATATATCATTTACCAGACATGAAATAAGTGTCTCCATCCATTATCATTGATCCAACTCCATGGGTTTTACTGGTGAATCAATGTTGTAGAAGATGACGGTGTTTCCATGGTAACTACAGAGCCTCTGAATGGGTCATATCTGATGACCATGAAAAGATGACAAACTGCATTTTACACCAATTATTTACATGGATTGATAAGATTAATGGATCAACAGATATTAAACAGTTTAGATCAATAGATGCTTTTGGTTGGTGGTGGATGTTTGGGTCTTTTTGGGTTAATGCTGTTAGTGGTTAACCGGGAAAAAACTCAATGACACAGCAGCACAGTTAACAAGGTTTTCATGAGGAAGCAACCTCCTTCATTAACAAACTGATGAAGTGAATGAAAGAACTGTCAAATATAATCAATAAATATCAACTGTAAGTGTCAGTACTTATATGAATCAACCAAAATATCTCCAGCCAGGCTTGCAGACCTCCAGTTTTTCCCTGATAAAGAGAGCGACTGATGTTTGGATGTGGATCCAAACCTCCATTTAGCCCGAATCAGACTGACTGGACATGTTTGTTTAATATATATCATTTATTTAACCAGGTGAGCACTGAGGTTAAAATAGTTTTTCCAAGAATGGCCAAGACAGCAGTTACCACAAACCAACACACAATAAACCAACAACTTTTTTTTACACAACAAATGAATAAAATACAATATCTAGTTATAACCTTAGCCCTAAGCATAAAAGACCAACCACTAATAATGTTTGTCAAATTTGATTGTAAAACAAAGTGTCCACAGAAGGCATTTTAATGGCTGAACGTATGCGTGGTAAACAATGAATGAAATTAAATCCACCAACAGGAGGGATTTTCCAGCCATTGACAACCCACAAGCATTGTTTTGAGAACAAGATGGAAGCTGTTGCATGCTGTGTTTCTCCAAAATCATAAATTTTCTGTCATGCTTTCCTTTATACTCAGGCATTAAAATAATTTCCTGGTAGGGAGGGACCAGTGGGCAGGGAGGGAGTAGGCCTGGGTCTCATGGGAGTGATAATGGTGGGTGTTCCCCATGGCCGCCCCTGTCTCTTTTTCTCTCTCTGCTTTTTCTCAGCTGTCCTCCCGGAAACCTCGGTCCAGCTGCTGCCCATTACGCCAGGAATGTATCCTTGGGTCAGATGCCAGAAGTGTGGTGGCACATTAATAACAGAGTGACCAGCGGCCCAAGCAGGCCACTTGTGAGTTATTAACATGGCACACACAAATCCTTCCCATGCCCCTCTGCTCTCCTTCCCTTAACCCCCTGGTCCTGACAGCAGCTGCCGGACTCTCAGTTTCCCAGAGACACGGAGCTGGGAGTGTGTCAGCGTGTGTGTGTGGGTATGTGTGTCCGAGGGTGGGGAGTTTATGGGGTCACGGTATCTGATTAATTGGTCAGATACGCATACCAACAGTTCCTGTTTTGTCTGTCACAATTTAGGCCGATTTGTCTAATCTTGTGACTCACTTTTTTTTTTTTTTTTTTAAATCTAAACAAAAATGCCAGAAACATGATCAGTTATTAGTAAACCGAACACGTGTTGTGTGTCGTCAGTCAATCAGTCACTGTTTTGCTATTTAAGAAGCAGGATAAACAAAGTGTCAGTCAGAGTTGGTGGGAATAACTGTATGTTTCCAACATTTTTTTTGTGGTTAAACAACCCAGTAGCTGGAATAAATGTCACTTTTGTATGTTTCTGGAAACCACAGATGTAATCTCACATAATTTGTTGTAGATGGCTCATCTACCCTTTTGCTGACTTTTGAGGTTTAGACAAAATATTCAGTTTCATTATTACTTCTTCGACTCACTTTATCATGTCTTTTTACTTTGTCTTGTGTCAAACCTGAACCCTAAATCATTTAATAGCAGATCTGTAATTTCTGACACACAGTAAACTCCATAATGCTTACATACACGTGTTGTATATAAAATGAATTTTTGGTTATTTGTATTCACGGTTTATGAGAAAATGCACAATGGCAACCTTATTCTGGCGGATTTGCTGGGTTAAAAGGACAGACAGTGGAAAAATATGAATCACAAAACTTACAGCGTGGAAGAAAAAAAAACCTTGACATGACTGAGTGATGTGGTTGTGAAGGAAGCTAGACATTTAGAGCCACTGCCTGTGATTCACTTCCTGGATCTGCACCATCAAAGGTAACAGAAGAGCCTTTGAAATACCCAGGGAACAAAAACACCATTCAGGTTTTTAAGGCCATTTACTTAAAAAGGCACACAATATGGAGGCTCCGCTGAATGTACATCACGTATGTTAAAGTCTATTTATTTCCTCTGATCACCTGAATGTGAAACATGCTCGCCATTGTGTGCAACAGGCTGATTGTCAGAATTTAAGGACTCCACTCTTGTGGCTGCGTATGAGCCCGAGAGTGTATTACAAGGCCTAAAAGCTCACAGACAGCAGTTTTTCTTTACATAATCTCTCAATATATTTAGGCATGGAGCACCTGGGCGGGTCATTTAGCCCCTAATGATATGGCCTGACAACAAAACAACCCAAAAAGTACTTGAAGAAGTTTTTTTGGAACCTGGGCCTAATTATAACACGGGACAAAAAAATCAAACCACCCCGCTCTTAATTGGCTTCTTTTCTTTGATGCTCCTATACATGGCCATTCAATCATGAGATAGAGGCAAACAAAACCCTTGCTCCCTCCTTGAACCAAAACACTCCTCTAATTGCTACTGCATGGTCAGCTACAGCAGTAGGTGGACTATCATATAGAGGAGGAGCTGCACTATAAGATAAACACACAATGGTTCATCAGCAAGAAAAAAAAAACAGAGGACTGTGATTATTTCTATACTCTAGTATGGTGGAATGCATACTTATGATCCAACCTCATCTGATAAAAACACTTTTTTTCTTTAGTTGCCAGGAAAGTGGCTGGTACGCTTTGTGAGAGCGATCACTTCCTTATAAAGATGTGCAGTCGAAACCTCATCAAACATCAACTCCCCCAATATGTGTCATTTCACATCCTTTTCTGGATGTGACGCAAAGATACTTTAAGATTAAAATGTACTTTCTCACGTCTGTAATTTTTTTTTTTTTTTTTGCAATATTAAAGCATTTAAGTATAATTATGTAAAAATTTTGGGAGGTTGTAAGAATAGAAGTAGATAGATGAAATACTCATAACTATTTTTTCATCATTATATGAGGGTGGGGGTTGCAAAGAATCCACCATGTTGCACTGCCATATTTCTTCTTCTATTATTATTATTGTTGTTATTATTATTATTATTATTACATTCGTAGGATGAGAATAGTTGATATTTCCTAAGCTACAAAGCACTGATAAACAACAATCATAACAGGAAGGATAAGAGGGTTGTTTGGCTGTAAAATGCCAGTTCACCTCTGGATGTCACTAAATATTTGACCCTGAATCTTGTTGCAACATAAGTAACAATACAAAAGTTTCTTGCAGCGTCTGACTCTGTTTTTTTGGGCTTTTTTTGCACATAGCAGTCGACTGTACACTCATCTGTAGATCCTATTTGTACAGTTTAGGTGATACAGGAGTTTAGTGGTGTTTGAAATTGTTGTGAGAACCAGTTTGGAGCCTGATTTGCCTTAGTCTTGGTATGTCCATGCAGCAGAAGTAGCCCCAGTACTCTTCTCTCTGCTCAGTATTTCTCTGTTCTATAACACAGTCATTCTCCTCTAAGTTTGTTTGTGTTGCCTTCATGTAGAAGAGTAAAGAGTGTGATTTCTGGAACGAGAGAATAACATAACAAGTGTAATATTAAACATGAGATGTTTTTCTTTTGTCATATTGTACCTCATGATGCAATAACTCATCTAATTCTGCAAACATTAATTATGTATGCCATGCTGTGTGAATGTGGTTGCACTACAATGCACATTTAGAGGAAAAACACTAGTATCCCAGTCTTCAAAGGTCACTTGCATGGTAAGGTTCTGCATGTCATGGTCTCTTCCTCATCTGTCCTCAGTTTCTCTCTGTGCATGCGGAAAAATGTGGTTTCTCTGCTCTCAATGGTTTAGTGTTGCTTTGGCTTCATGCGTCTGCTGTTGAGGTCATGACCCAGGACATTCACATATGTGGCATGCATGGCGGCTACATGCCAGAGCAGTGCTCGTCCAGAAAGACGGCTAACAGGACATGTGCAGACAGACGCAAACAGAGAGACGGCGAGACGTGCACATATCAGGTGGCTGGTTTTCAGAGTCTTCCACTGGAAACTGGCAGCTATTAGTAAATGTATCATGACAGCTTTCAGCAGCTTTAATTAAAGGGGAGCCAAACGAAAGGCATTACAATAAATAGACCTGTTCTGATACTTCTGTCGGTGTGTTTCTGTGAGAAGACATGCAGTTCTCAATCACTCATTCAGCTCAGATGAATACCATTCAAACACAGATGAGTGGAAGAGCTGTTTGTGGGTATATGTGTGTATGTGGATCTGAAGCCACCGAGTGGGACCCTCTTTTCACTCTCCTCCCCTTCCACGGCTGCTTCTAATCTCTGACCCCCATCAATAAGATGCATTCAGAGTCCATCAAACAGACGAGCTGCTGCACAGGCGGACGCACACCGCTGGGGGGAGAACCATGGGAAAGACTCTTAATTATCCCCCAAACCTTTTTAAAGAATATTAAGCTGCATTAGCCGACCATGAGCCTTTCTTCATTGGGCTTTCTTCTACACAGAGCCACAGCAGCCCACTCAGCCAACAGGCCATTAAACATGACAGGTCTTTGTAATGAGACAAACTCTGAGGAGAGTGTAACTAGCAAACCCCTGCTTAAGGAAAAAGAGGCTAACAGGTTAGCTAGCCTTACGTCTGGTTTGTATCAAGCGCTCTGTGCTGGTTGACTCACTCCTGCAGTCTCAGACCTATTAGGGGCTATTAAGCATCCCAGTGGAGGGTGAGTCTATACTGTTAGCCATAACTCTGGCACAGCCGATCTGAACAGACACAATAAAGGCCAGAGGATCATTAGAGGTAAGATTTTCCAGCTTAAGTGATGTCATTGCTTCATTCCTGTACAACATTCTCAGAACACCTTGTAACAACTTAGTGACTCAACAGCTTCACTCTGGTGGATTAAAATAAACAATATGAAACCAAACCTCAGTAAGTGTACAATATTTTTGTAAGGTAGTTGTAGTGAAAGCAAGTAGCAAAGTACATTTATAGCAATACTGGATGAATTAAAGTGATACTAAAACTAAAACATGTTTCTGTGTTGCACAGGGAGCGATCTTTGCCCAGTCCACTCAACACAGACACAGTAAACAAAACATTGCAAAAACTCTACAAGAGACTCTATCAATCGAGCTCAGATCTGTAGATTAAGGCTAAACAAGCAAATCACAGATGACTGCATCTTATCTGGGAATAAACAGGAAACTAAAACAGCATAAAAACAAACATAACCTTCTGGAAATTCTTTATAAACTATATATTTTACAGTTTTTAACATTATTTAACTTCAGTGACTTAATGAATTGACATTATATACAATGTTGCCCATAAAGTTGGAATAATTTTGTTTTTAGACCCATTCCTCTTTTTATTTCACATCAGTAATCAGTAATGACTACATACTGAGTCCCACTTACACTTTATCAAGAATAAATAATATTGTCACAATCATTTCATAAGAATAGTTAGAAATATTTTATTTCAACAGTGTCCATTTCAGTTTCTCACATCTGGGCTGGAAATATGTAAAAATCTGAGTTTTGTGAGTAAAAAAAAGCTCAACTGGTCACTTCCTGTCTGTGGAATGTTAACACCTTTAAGCCACCTGTCCTTCACTCAGCTTCTGCTAAGGTTCATTCATTTTCCAAAGTGTCAAACTGAAGTTTTATCGCCCTGTTCTGAAGCACTAGAATCACATGAGCACAGTGACTTTACCTCATTTAACTGCAGCCATGATTGGTTAATTTGTTCATGGGTTTAAACTCAAAGTAACATATTAATACAGCATAGGAACACAATGACACAAGCTGCAGATGTGCCCTTTTCACTGAGAAGTCTGGTTGAGTTAAGGACAGGGATTCAACATTTATTTGCTGAAAATATAGTAAATATAGCGTACATGTAAGGAGATACTGATCTTTAAGCAAACCTTTATGTGGTAAATTCTGCACAAAAACTGAAACTTTTACAGGTTTATATGTCCTCTATGTCATCCAAAACACTGTGATGATTTTACTGCACATTTACTATCATACTTTAAATACTTTTAGCTGATAATACTTTAACTTAGATTAGCATTAGATAAGCAAATTATTTTCACAGTGTAGTTTTAGCACTTTTGCTTGAGTAAATAACCTGAATACTTCTTTCACCACTTGGTAATGAATGGATGAATGCAAAGAAATTTCTTTTGCTTGTTTTATATTGTTTCTTACGCTTGTGACTTTGCTTTAATAAAACAATCGAAAACTAAGACACTTTTTGCCAGAAAGTTTGATAAACAATAAGTGAACACGATTATGCATTTGACCTGCCTGTAAACGTATGGTATATGTTCGTGGTTACATTTTATTTGGTAACTTCAGACGTTACATTCAGTAATTTTAGACCTGTTTAATAAAATTCCTGCAGAGTATAGTATTTCCTCATTAATTCACTCAATGCTGTGCCTTTATGGAATCACAATATGCATCACTGAATCAGTACAATTCCAACAGCAGCCTGCAGTAGCACATTAAGCCCTTGCTGAACTAACACTGAAAACATTTCTTGATTTTTCAGGATGTGACTTGTATTATTTTAAGTACCTGACCCTGTCATTCTCCAGGGCATGACTATTGTCCATCACATTAGCCTCATTAGGAATACTTCAGGAGCTTGGATGTAGTGAGCTATGTGTTAAGGTTGGTGTTAAGCTGCTTCGCCCTTGTTGTGCTCAGGCCTGAACTCGCCTTGTAGCTTTGAGCGACACCGGGGGATTTAGAGGGAATGGCCAAGTATTCAGTGAGGTTTCAGTCTAATTTAAGAGGTCAAGTCATCTGTAGGCCAAGGCACTTATATTTAGCAGATGAATAGAAGAAGAACAAGGGCCAGATACATAAAACTCTGTGTGGATTTGTTGAATGGCTGGAAAACCTGGAAAGGGAAGGGCCTAATGAGGTAGATAGTTTGTATATCGGGGGAAAAGAGACAATTTGTAGCTATGAATGACAAAGTGCTGAGTGATCAGACCCAAAGACATGGGAGAACATAGGAAACATGATGATCTTTTGACATAGAATCACAATCCATAATCTGAAAAACAGTTTTCTAATTAAATATAAGTGCGTTTCAAATGAGTTTGAATAGAAAGTCAGTATTTTTGCATCATTTCTGACCAACATTATTACATTATTGAAGGTGAGGGTGAGCCCCGCCCAAGGTTATAATAGTTTTGGATTTTTCATTATAGTTTAGTTTTATTTAGTTTTTACTTTTTTCCCTCTAATTCAGTTAGTTTTAATTGGTTTTTAGAGTAGGTTTACTAGTTTTTATTAGTTTTGTTTTTTCTAAATGCTTAGTTTTAATTTAGTTTTAGTTTTTTCATATCTTTTACGTTCCTCGTTGTCGAATTCCAAGAAAACCCATACAGGACTCTGCTGCTTTCTCTCAACTTTTGTCTCCATGTTGCGAAGGTAGAATGGGGACGAGAAGTGACGGACCATGAAGTGTCATATGGTGCCAACAGCTAAAATTGCTTGAGTGAAATAAATCAATTTCATATCAATCACTGACAATCAACAATCATTGACAAAGAAAAAAATGAAGGGAATTTTATCCATAATTTTTATACATTTTAGTTAGTTTTGTAAGCACACAATACAGTTTCAGTTAGTTATCATTTTTTATTTTAATTATAGTTTTTATTTATTTAAGTTAACAAAAATATTTTTTCAATTCTAGTTATCATAATTCCATTAGTTTTCATTAATGATAATAACCTTGACCCCGCCTTCACCCATTTGTAGCTGGGATAGACTCCGACACCCCAACAACCCTCACAAGGACTTAACGGTTCGCAAAATGGATGGAGTCCAACTGTCAAAGCAATGCAAGTCTGTAAAATACCATAACTACCCTGATGAATTGGCATTTAAAACAAATTTCAGCTGAGGATGAAAGGATGTTACATATAATAACTAAATGCCACCTGGCTGCACAGATTACATCAGTGCTTGTTGGTTCTATGTCTGTTTTATAACAGTGTGATTGAAATGAATTATTTCCAAAATCTAAAAGTAAGTAATACTATGAAAGGTTCAATGTGTAAGATATAGTGGCATCTAGTGGTAGAGTTGCAGACTAATGTAAAAAAAAAACCAAACCCTCGTCTCACCCTTGTCTTTATCGTGATTATCAGCTAAAGGAATGTTAAGTTTGATGCACCTTAACACTAGGTATCACTCAAAATAAACTGTACAGCTCATCAGTATTGTAGAAACATAGATGCAACATCGTGAACTCCATGGAGGGGACATACTTCTTCGTAGTAAACAGCTCATTATAAGTTCATGAAAAATATGAAATAACAATATTTTATAAACTCACGAGACTTGAGTATTTTACAATTTTGCAGAAACCCTGTATAAAAGACAAAATAATCCTGAGAAGCAACATAAAGTATTTCTTATAATATGTTCTCTCATTGTCTATTAACGCATCATAAACAAGTAACATTTACTCCACACCAGATGTACAACTCACTGCCCTTTTATGAGAGAAAAGCTCGATTTCTTCCATCATTTCACTCATTCATTCTAAACAGCTCAGTGTGACCCTGTGACATCATTACTCAAAAACATAGAGGGCCGTCCTCTGTCTGGGTCCTGAAAATGGCATATGTTACATAGAATGGACCCACCATTAATCACTGATGGTTAGGCGCTAAATAGACAGACCCTGGTTGAGGAGGCAAAACAAAACTAAACTCCCTCCAAAACCCCAACCAGCAACTAAACCGATCCCAGTTCAGGAGCTTCTGAAAGGTTATTCATCACCTTGTCGTGCTTTAGTGAAAAACTATGAGGCAGATTTCACTTTGCTCTGATAGGATTGGGATGAATGTATGTGTGTCTGATGCAGCGGCGATGGTCAGGAGTGGGCGGGCCCTTCTTGTTGGCGATACAAAGCCGTTGCTGTGCAATCATCTCAGTGTAAAATCGCCGCTCTGTGGTTCTCACAAAGGCTGACAAAGGCAGGGGGCTGGTGGCTGGGGTGGGAGTGCGGTGACACAGCTGTGAGCAGAGCCTACACATCCCGCCTCAATATGGGCCCTCCTCACATCTGTAGCAGCTTGGCCCCTGCTTCCGCCAGGTCCCTGGACAATGGAGGCCCTCTGCAGACCCCTTTGTTGCAAACTTTTTCAGAGACCCTTTTTAGCCTAAATCTTAAATATTTCATTAGGCCTCCTTCGCCCTGCTCCTTTTCTTTCACAACTGTTTTGAAGAGCATCGCCAGGACTGCTACTCATAGCCCCCCTCTGCTTTAGGAACGCCCCGAACAACAAAAGATTTTTTTTTTAATACTGTTTGGAACCTGCTGTTACTCAAAAACAAGTGTTTAAGATTAAACGGAGAACGAGGATCGTGTGAGTAAGATCTGTGGTCGTTTCTCTGAACTCAAACTCAAACAGCAACAAACACTTTTAAACTTCCACCAACTCAGCATTATTTTGATGCATCTCTTGGACTACATATATTTGTTGTAAGTTTTATACCAACCCACATCCATCTGTGAGTCATGCAGTCAGTTGTGCATTGCAAATTTTTTTTATTTTTTTTTATCATATTCAACAAATGAGCAACTGCAAAAGTATTTCCCCTCCACAAATGAATTAAACATTGTCAACCCAATGTGGTCAAAAAGTTGGTCATGAGGGTAACTATTCCCAGGCAGCAGATTTTGTTTGTTTTCTCCTCGATTTTCAGTATTAGCTGGTTTTAACAACAGTACTATTAATTGTGGCTTTTTTTATGGCTGTGTTTAGACACTATCAGAAGTCGGTTATAGATACCAGAGCTCAGTTTATGATGGGATATAAATTTACTCACAGTTTCTAAAGTAATATTTTAACCAGACAACTATTTCTTGCCACTGCTGTTTCCTAAATCTAAGAGGTTACAGGACTCAGGATGTGAACTCTGCTCTCACCTGGATGAGTTTGCTTTTACATAGTTTTGTGATGCACAACATAATATAAATATTACTCCCATAACACTGAAATTTTAGGTATTAATTAATTGTCTGACAAATAATTGCGATTAAAGTTGCACTATCAAAGCAATACTGTGAATTGGTAGTTTAACTATGCATGTGTACATTATTATTTATTATCAGATGTACGGCTAAAGATAAGATGATGCCATTAAAAGAGCATCAATGGTGAATAATGTGGAAATAATGATAAAATATGTGATTTCTGTTAGTTTAACACAGCTGGTTTATAAAGGTAAAGGGAGATAATTATGACAATTACGTAAAATAATCACAATTACTTTAAATAAATAGGATGTGGTGATTATGCAATAAATGTGACAGACCTAAATTAGAAGATTAAACTTTAATAGAGAATATATTACACATGGGTTAAAACCCTGAAACATCTATTTCTACTTCAAAGTATTACATAAGACTAGAAGCAGAACATCTTTGCCCCAGAAGTAAATCAACATTTTAAAGAGTTCTCCAGTAAATTGAACTGAATAATAAAACCTGAATAATGGTTGTTTATTGAAAGTTAAATATATTCATGACATATGCTCACATTAGTAACATTGAGTGTCATTAATGAGTGTTGAGTCGCAGGCTGCTCAGTGTATAGGAACGCCGTGTATAGAAGACGTGACCAAACACTCCCATCCAAATATTAAACACTTGTTAATAACTTTTCCGGCCCTGCAGCAGAACTTCTGTCACGTTGGATAAAAAGGGCTGAAAAGGATTTGTCTTTATGCTCGGCTTTAAACGTGCATGATTGGATTGAGCGACAAAGAGCAGCTTTTGTTAAAATAAGAAGAGAAGGGGGGGGTTGATTTATCCAACACTTTAAGGGAACCTAATGAATTATTCAGTGTTATCATTCAACTTGATCCTCGATTATTATGTTTTTCTTCTTTCTTCACACGTGAGGGACCTCAACAGACAGGGGGTATCATGCAGGGGCACCTAGGGGGAAGTAATGCGCACACAAGGACAAAACAAGAAAGGCCACAGCGCAGTCACTCCACTGTCAGCTTGATAAATATAATGTGTCACCAATTAAAAACTCGTTGCCATTCTTTAATTCAGCCAAGGCCTTGTTAACCGCTGCCTGGCAGGGAGGCTGCCAAAGTAGCCTCTGCCACTGCGACCAGCTCCACCATAATAGAGGCCCCTGCTTTCCCATCCTTTTAAAACCATAGCCCTTCCCTTTGGCATGTAAATAAGACATTCATTCGGCAGCACTTTTCCGATAGAAAAAAATGACCATCGATGTCTTTGATTTTCATCTTTTTTCCCTGGGAAAACAAAGAATTCTATAGTTTCAGATTTTTATTCAAAAAAACCCTTTTTGGCCTTTCTTTGGCAGCATTCTTATGGTAATCGTGTTGACTCAACTTTGTGCAACGTGGCTATACAACGCATATGAACCCTAGCAGGAGTCCATTACAGAAATACCATTTAGCAAGCTGTTTCTGTGAGAAAGTCAAACGTTTAAGGGGCTTTTTTGTGCCGGATGGGGACGAGGGTCCCAGAGGAACAGCAGGAGTCCTTTGCAAACTTCAGTGAAACTAAAGACCTCTCAGCTCTGAGATACTCGCCAGCTGAAGTCAAAAGTGTTGAAAATGCAAGAAAAGCAGGTTTTCTCAAACAATGTCTAACTCCTTGTCAACCATGACTGCTGTGCTCTTTAGCAACTTTCTTTTCTGACACTGGATAAGTAGATGTCACCAACCCGTGTGAACTTTTCCAACCAGTTTTCATAGGCACTTAAAGATTCTTATTTAAAGATATCTCCACTTACAAAACTGCACCACATCATTGCTCTGACAATATGAGCGTCAGAGTAACAAAACATTTCAGGAGTTTTGGAAATGACATTCTTCTGTTGGTTGAATTGTTTGTTGTAAAAATGGGTGAATTGTCCTTACTTCACACCTTTTGTTTGAGACACAATCGCCTCATAGTTCTGAGTCTGAGGCTCAAACTAATCAGTGGGAAAGGATCGCAGTTTGGAAACATTTCTAAGCGATGAATTGTAGGAATTTTAGAGGTCGTTCTGCTTATAATACCCATTCTCTCAACGTCCCTCATCAAGCCTGTTCCGACAGTAATGTTGGAATTCAGAGTATTCACTTGGACGCTAAATGAACTGGGTCAGCCTGAAAACATTAAAGCCTAGAGTGTAATATAAAAAGCATAAAGGATGAACATCTGAATCCGCTGCCCCCCCTCCTCTCTGCCCGCTCATTATCCCTGTCACACGGGACCAGGACCCACTTGGCACAGCCTTGCGGACTTAATTGAATTAGACATACCCGCTTGTTTAGGCATTGTGCTGTGGCATGAGAATCTCACAGCCATCTCCATGAAGGAAGGAGAAAAGAGGGACATCGGCAGCACTTGTCGGTAGATCTGAGAGTTGGAGATTCACAGAAATGGAAAGGCCGCCGCCAAACCAAGGACCACCAGTCGCCCATTGTGCACCGAGGCTGTGCCAAGTGCAGAGTGGGGCTTCGTCCAGTGGTGTCACATCACTTAACCCCAAGCGGTGGCACAAACCATGCATTTTTGTTTGCCATAAAAACTCTGAAACATATTAATAGTCACCATATTTTTAAACATCTGGGAAGATCACTGTCAAGTAATACTTCATCCATTGTTGACAGTGCTGTTTGCCCAGGGTGATTTGTTTTTATGTCTTCCTCATCTGTGTATTAATGAAAATATAATGTAACAGCCTCAATCTCTGGTTCAGTTTATTATGACAATTAGTCCATAACCTGCACTCAATTAAAAAATAAGAGTGAATTAAACAGTACTAGTAACTCATATTGTTTCATTGACATAAACTAAAAGTCATCAGCCCACTTTGAAAGTTATTAAAGGCTTCTGATTTCTTCGTGAAGTTTTTTTCCTCAGGCGACTCTTGCAGTTCTTTCCGGCACCGACAGCGCTCGCTGTACCAGCTTAACCCTCTGACATCTACCTTTTTCAGCCAATGTCTTGCAGCTGACTTTAAAGCCAAGAGTCAGTCACTTTGGGGTTTGAGATTTTTTCTTTCATTCTTTTTTCTCACTGAAAATGGAAAGAAACCTCTTCTAATGTGATTGCCCTTTTCCATTTAACCAGATGGGGTCTAAATGGAGGTGCAACAAGGGGACGCCTAGGCGCTGTCACTACATAACGTCATCTCCCTAACCCCAGGGGTCAGGGCCAGATTGACACCATAACCCACAGCCCTGATCCTCCTTCAGCCTCTTTAGAAGTGCACCCGGCCGGCAGTAATACGGCCCGCACTTTATTCATTTGGAGATCAGCCAAGCTGAAAAGATAAGCTCTGAATAATTGGAGCCCACAGACCACGGAAAATCTGATGGGATCTCTGAGTCTTTAACTTTTTTCTCCCTCTCCTCCTTTTCTTTATACCCTCTTATAACTGGAGGACACCCCTTGTTAGACTCAGGCAACCAGATGGGCGAGAGAAGAGTGGGATGATCTGTGGTGCTTTAAGGAGTGGGATGACACTGGCTGTGGGGACTTGTCACTCACGTGCAGGGGGAGTGAATGTGGAGCTTAATGAATCCTCCACAGCCACCAGTGGACAAGACGGAGCTCTGTGTGGACACCAGACAGCCAGACAGTTCACCATCCTGCCTCCTTTTCAGGCTTTCTTCTCAGTTTTCTCACAGCCTCTCCCATTTCCGCCAAAGTCGAAGAGACAAAAACAACTTGACAAACACGTTTTAAAAAATCAACAACCATGTTTTAATCCCTAATTTGCGGGGGGAAAAACCAATGTCATATAAATATCCCTTCGAGATGTGAGATAATTTGTTAATAGAGCAGTCAAAACCCGGCGGGAGGCAGGACACTCGAAACAATAGCACATGAAAATGAGGCAGTTAGCTACTGTGGCCGCTGTAGTTAATCATCCCTCTGTCAAATTAGCATTCCCCCTGCTCTGCATGGAAGACACCACAGCAGATAGACACAGCATCGTTAGCTGCACTGTCCAACAAAGGCCTAGCAATGGGGAATCTGCAGCTATACTGGTAATGTCAGGTCCCAGGTCAACTTGGTCCAGAGCCAGTCGAAGCCCACGCTGCGCTCTGCCTGCACGATATGTTGTCATAACAGAGCGGTTTTACTGTAAGAGTCTGGCTGCAGCCTCCTGAAGACAGACAAACAACAGGACCACACACTCATCTCTCATTACCATCAGCGGCGCTCGAGCTTTTCTTTTTCTCTTTTATCTTTCATTTCACGTGGATGGACACAGACCCACTGGGAGCAACAGTGAGAGATGTAGTTTATCTTCAATTACTACCACAGGGCTGGGAATGTTACTTCCTAAATGGATTCCGTTACAAGTTGCACATTATATTTATCTGCTTCCATGATTTTTAAATTACAGGGGTATGTTTGTGTACATTATGTCAGTAAACAGATAGTAATCAAGAGGGTTTCACTCAACTTTCCCACAAGTGTTTACAGTCCTGATAAGAAAAATATGCATCCTTTTACAAGAGTGTGTTTTCCTGCTCATTGATGATTGTTCAATATATTTGGGGAATAACTGGGAAAACAGCCAAGATGCCATGTTGTCAGACATCTTTCAGTGCTGGAAACCTTTCTTCCTTCCTCTTTAACTGTATCTGTTCAGGTTTTTTCAGCTTTATTGAACAGTTTAAGGCATAAATTGAGAGAAAATGTACAGCATATTAGCATATTTTAATCAAAATGAGTAAGCAAACTAGAAGTCAAAGATCAGTGCTACTCTGCAACTTCTCTGCAACTGTGCAACTTTTGTATTTATTGTGCAAAAATAATCACTTGTAATGCACTTATTGCAATTTAAATTTTAATGCATTTAATACTTTCACTGTACCTCCACATCTTGCCAATCTTGTTATGTCCCTTAAGGTACCCACTTTGCAGATATGGTTATTTTTACATACTTCACTTAGGGTGTTTATTGACAAGTCACGCAGCCCTTATCATTGCAGAGATTTCCCCCTTTGTTGCTCTGTACTTTGACTGAGGCCAGGCATCCCAAAAACACAATAATCCTGATTATTATAATAACATCAGGTACTTTGTAGGGCCTCCAACCAGTTGAATGGCATGAAATCTCCAGCCATCAAGTCAAGCAAAATATTTTCTCTGCCCAATCGCAGGGGCACATTGCTTCCTGTCCTGGAGACAGTGTCACCCACTGTCTCCTTGTTTTCCATAAACCTTATTTCCTGTTTTAGGGGCTGTTTTATACAGAGAAAAATACGAAACTTTTAAGTATGGCTGTGCATTGGAAACTGGACCAGAGAACAATTATTTTGATCATCAGAAAGTCTAATTACCTGAAGGATCATTTGGGACCTATAAATAATGTTGGAATAATTTTATTTTCAGATACATTCCCCTTTTTATTACTTTTAATCACCTTTGACCAGGTGCAGTGATTACATACTGAGTCACACTTTATCTACCAAGAATAAATCACAAAACATTTCATTTCAACTTAAAGGGCAACAGACTGTAAATAGAAATCATTATATATCATTACAGTCGGTTCTTTTAGTACATACTGTCAATAAACTAAACTCCTTTCTGATACATGCAAAGAAGGATTACTGGAATGTGATATAAATACTGTAATGTAGAACTTTTTACTGTGAATATTAATATTAATTGAAATTACCAAAACAATTAAAGTTGATTTTAACACCTACTCGTTGCTCTGTCTTTAATAATGTTAAAGTGTCTTTCATGTGCTTTACCCATCGGAGCTGAAGTGAGTAATGAATAGTCTATGTGCAGGCAGCTGAAGTGGTTCAATATTATAAATCAATGACGGTTTGTAATTCTCTTCATTTAAACAAAGGGCAAACGAATAAAACCCCATTAAGATGACATGTGAATTGGCAAACAAACTGTTTAATTTGTGTCTCCAGTGTGAAGGGGGCTTTACTTTCGTGGGCCCGGGGGCAGCCCAAATTTACATCTGATTGGAGTTTAATGGTCCATGGCCGCTTTTACTGCACAGTCACCATGGCGACCAAGCTTTTCTCAAGATTTTCAACAGACTAAAATGTCCTTTTTTTGTCCATTTGAGATGTGTCATGCGAGCCAAATGGGGCCGGGGCTTGTATGTATCAATTTGTTTCTGTTGCGGGGCCCACACTAGCCCCGCAATGAATATATGGGCCATTGAATTCCGACACACAATGGCCACAGCTGATGCGGTTTCCACAGAGACACGCCCACACAAAGGGTCGGAATGATGACATATGGTCCAAACCTGCCCAGTCGGTGGACCCCCAATAGGCTCACTGCATTGATGGACAAAACCCCACGTTAGCCATTTATCCGTGCCTACTCATTTCATGGTAAAATAAACTTTTTATAAAGTTTCCACAGCCCATGCACAAGAAGTAAACGGCTGGTGAAAAAGCCACCATGTAAAGTGGGGGGAATTCATCATTAAGTGATTAACAAAGGCTTCTTTACCACCTGCTTCTGCGTTAATACGGGCATTAAAGGCCACTCTTTTTGTTTAAGGTGAAAGAGAAGAGATGGAGGCAGAAAGCATTAACTTAAAGACGTCACAGAATTAAGCATATGTCAGAGTTTCAATACCTAAACCAAAACATTACATATGTATGTGACTTTTATTTCTGCTGCTGCTGGATTTACTCATGCAACTTATCTCAGCTGAAAGGAAAATATCTTTAAACTTTTATGGAGGAAGAACTGATTGTACAACATTTTGCAAATATCAGTAAGTCATCAGTAAACTTTTCATAACTTTGTTGGAAGTGTTCAATCAATAGTTGCATTTGGTATAACGTGTACAATTTGCACGTTTGTATCTTTAATAAGAGTTTGTGCCATTATTGCATCTTAGATGAAACATTATGGTAAACAAGTTATTACCACGTTACATCCAACTCATTAGTGATACTAATGCAAAAAACATTCTGTATCATAAAATAACAATATACATTCATAATGATTAAAAATCTAATGAAACAAAAGGATATAACATTGTTCCTCCATATTGATAAAAGTATGTAGACTGAAAATAAATATGTGTAAAAAGTAGCTTTACTGCCTGGTAGCTACTTGTTTCTCTTGCCACATCTTCAACATGACAGTTGTGATCACACAAGGGCTCTGTTTCTAAAATAAAGCACCATCAGCTCTGACAGTAACACAGAACTCCCAGTTGTTTACTGGGAAATCCCACGAGGAACAGGTGTTTAGGTAGAGAGGCCCTAATACCATTAGGAAAGATAAGCACTGTGTGAACAAGACATTTAAGTTGGCCGGTTTCATTACTCACCACTAAAAAATGTGATGATGTCAGGTCTGACTCTGGGAGGGCTGTTATAGTCCATATGGGGGCGACTCTTCACTTAAGACACTGCAGATGCGCTACTTTTCACAAACTCTATGGGAAAATGTGAACTAGAACTAGACATTCCTCTCATCTAACATAGGACTTATTGTATATATGTAGATGTAAAGTTTAGGTAAAACCTCTGCTTCAGAGCACATAACCAAGCAAATAAATGGTTATTATTATTATCTGTATTTGTGCTGACTAATTCATCATACAACAGTTTAAAAAAATCATCAACTTATATTTTTTTACCAGGTGATCGATCAGTTAAATTAACTGTTGAATTCTAGTTAAAGCTTGTTAGATGTTGTAAAGGCTACTTTTGAGTTGTACTGGGTCACTGATTACTAGTTTCCAGTTTAAAAAGTAATAGATAAAGTGATTGTTTTGTTCACTTCATTAAGTACTGTAACTAATTACATGTGATTTGGTTTCTAACACATGTTTTAAGTTTCTAAAAACCTCCATTTAAACCAACACTGTATAGAAATGTTAAAGAGGTTTGGGATTTCAAGAGGAAAATTTGTAGCTCTGAAAAGTGTTCCTGTCCTCTGCATGGCCAGATGTTATATTCTACATCCAGTGTTCTCAACTGGTGGGTTGTGACCACAAAGGGAGTAGTGGACTCGGTCATGGAGAGTGCACTTTTTATTAATTGCTTGTTATTGCTTTAAATTCTCTTTTTAGTTTGACAGGTGTGCATTAAAGACATGCAGTAGTTTTGGCTGTTTCCACAGTAATGTAAACATTTTACTCAAAGATGGGATAAGTTTACTTTGTCATTTATAGGAAGGGTATGATGCAAAGATTAGTGTGTTAATACATATGAATTTATAAGCGTTGACAATAAAAAAGCTACTGATTACCAAGTGTGTGATATGTCAGAAGAAAAATATGAAAACTGAAATATCCTCCTGAGACCCAGCAATGCAATTTGTCTTCAGTAGCGGACAAGAGTTTCACAGCTTTACTTACAAACAACAAAAAACAACAACAAAAGAACAACACATTGTTCACTCCAAAGAACTGTTGCATTTTGCTGTCTCCGATCAAGACAATTATTCAATGTAAAAAGCCAAAACTTTTACTTTTCTGGGTCTCAGGTGGATATAATTTAGAACAGAAGCACACTGTTTCCACTTAACAATGTGCATTATGGGAAAACATCTGGGATTGTAAGCTTTACTTTATTTTCTGTGTAAGTTGTGCAGTTGCGATTTCTTGTCAAGAGTATCAGAATAATGTGGTCTAAGCCTGCAGCTATGAAACACTGTATCTTTTCCAAAAAAAAACAAGAGAAGCAAACACTGAAACTGAACATTAGTTATGAGCTTATTTTTGTATTGAATTCTAATAGTTTATAATTTAGTGATCATGTGAAAATGTGATGGGAATGAATGGGAAAGAAAAAAAAAAAACACATAATATTCATGTTTAAGAAATTAGACTTTTTTTTCTTTAAAGGGGTCATAATTTGCTAAACCCACTTTTATTAGTCTTTGGTTCATTTATTTGTGTATTTGGACCCTAATAGTTCATAAAGTTTGAATTTTAACCCTCCAGGTGCTGCAAAGCTATCTTTATATTCATTCTGGCAAAAATCAAGTGGATTTCTACAACCCGCTTCAATTCCTGCTTAATTTGTTACGTTTTATAACTATTTACATCACGACATTTGCACATATAAAGTCAAGACTTCCGATGAACATTTCTCCGAGTACGACATAATTGTTTATCAGCAGCAGTGGTTGTAGTAAAAACTGAAAATATGTCCAAACTTCGAGCCAATTACCTAAAACGTTCAGTTGCTGGTTGTATTAATGAACACAAGTGGCTGAACGGGACAGAGACGCACGGTCAACAACCTGGAGGGGGTGGGGCATGAAGTGGCTCATTTGCATTTAAAGGGCCAGCGCTCAAAACAACCTTTCTGGTGTCATTACTCAGAAATAAGTTGGAAGATGGACCTGTGGAGTTGAATTAACGAAGAATTCAGACCCAAGCAGAGCATTTACAGTTTATGTAGACCACAGGGAAATGGTATAAATGCATAATTTCATTTAAAAAACCAAAATATTACTCCTTTAAAAAATGACTCAAACTGATAATCAATTATCAGAATAAATGCTGACTGATTTAGCTGTAGTAAAGTAATCCATTATTTGATTAACTGATTTGCTTGTTCAACTCCACTGCTGTCAGACTGTTTGACAGTGCAGCTCTTTTGTGTTTGTCTCCCTTCTGTACTGTCTGACATACAGCAATTCTGCTTCGTAGGTAAATATGTGTATAGCCTGTAAGTTTTATTGTTATTATTTTGCTATATATTGTTTTGTTAGTTTGTTTTTTGCACTATCTTTATGCATGTTCTTGCACTCTATCCTGTTGCTGCCTTTATCAGTGAATTTCCCCGTCAATACAGCTTCATCTCGTTTTATTGCTTATCTTAATTGTTGGAGCTGTTCATGTTTCCAATTACTCAAATATTATATTTTCTTGCTTTTATTTTGTTTGTTTTAACTGAAAATCCTTCAGTTTGAGCCTGCTGCTTGAAATAATCAGAAATGTTTTCTATAGTCCCTGCAAACTGAAGAACAGAACCGGGACTTTTCCACATGTCTGCACTTTTATCAGGAAATACAATGAACAGAAAATGTATAATGCATGTTTCTGTCAACAAAAACTATAGAACTCTAAGAAACCAGTTCACTGTGCCGGATGTCACACATCAGTAGAAAACCCTCCTCACATGGACAAACAGACACACAAAAATATAGACAATGCTTCCTACGGACTCTGCAGAAGACGGGTCAGACCAAAATGTCAGCTGAGGTGACGGGGTGAGAGGGAGACCCGGAAGAAGATCCCACTTGATTTGAGTCTGAGGTGACATGTCCTTCTAGATATGACCTGTCTATTCCCTGATTTCACCCCGGCCATCCCCCTGGCTGTCGCCTGCATGGACGCCTCCATTGATGGCTGTCAAAGAGGAAGACCTGGAGAAGAACATTATCCTGGGGGGTCAGAGACCTCCAGGTGACCCGGTGAAGCCCCCTCGAAACACTTCAGCGAACAACCAGTGTCCAGCCCAGACCTGTTTTCAGCTGACCCTCTGCAGGCCAATCTGGAGCTGTCAAACCGGAATCACAGGGTAAATACAGCGTGAAATTTCTAATGAAATACAGACTGAGCAGCCGTCTCAATCAAAGCAGGCTGCGGTTTGGGGAAACTTTGTGAATCCTGCCTCATTTCCCCTCGCTGATGCCAAGTCTTATGGTTGACATGGTTATGATTTTGCAGAGAGGAAACACACTTTAATGCTGCTAACACACAGTCACAGACACACACATCCTCCCTGTGATCATATGAATCGACACAGATTCCCACACATGTGCACGAGTCCAGTCCCCACCCATAGACCCCACACTGCACGGCATTATGCAGAGCTCTCTTGAATTCACACAGAGATCTAAAAATACCCGTGAGGGAGGAAATCCCCACATTCCGGAGCAATGGGCCTGCACTACAAAGACATCCAAACAATAAGCCTCTCCCAGCTCGGAATCATCCCAGACAATATAGGAAGACTGAGGCATCAGAGAGTTGTTTTTCCCGGATAGACTGTTGTGTCTAGGAGTGGAAACCTCTGACCACCGCCGCTGACTCATGGCAACTCGCCATATGTGAAAGAATGGGCCGCACCATAGGATAAACACATGTGGAGAAACAGCCCTGTGTCCACAATGGCTGGACGCAGAAGCCAATCCTGGGCTTTCAAAAGACAGTTGGATCATGGGAGATTCAGTGGAAGTGAGATGGTACTCGCAGATAGAAGGGCACAGTTGCTATCCAGCAGTTAAAGCCAAGACATTCACCAAGTGGTTTATTCAATGAGTCAGCGTTTCCACCGACACTGACATAAAACAATAACCACAGTCACATGTAATTGCATGCGACAAATTGTATAATGTCAAAGGTCAGTAACAAAAACTATCTAGTTATGTGTTTATTTTGGTAGGAATAGTTTTCATCTTCACAGTTCAGCTCCAGAATGAAGCCAATGAATGAAGTATTTTTAAATACTTCTAAAAAGCCCTGGTTCCCATAGACTCACATTGACTGACATTAGATTTTTTTTTTTTTTTTTTGCAAAATCAATTCAATCTGATTTGTTTTGTTGGGACCCTCTCAGAAAAGACCTAATTCATCTTCATTTTTTTACTCTGTTAACCCATAAGAACCCAGTGTGACATTTGTGTCAGTTCCCAAATGAATTTTTCTCAATATTTAATCATCCTTAAGTGGTTTATCACCATTTATTGTAATATTATCCTCTTCATTTTGCATTTTTTCAGTGACAATCCGGTATTTTCCAACATTTCATTTACTAATCATGTAGATCTTCATAAAAGCTCAGAGTGAAGTGGAGGATTATACCAAAAATAGAGAAAGCTAAAGAAAAAAAGGACATTTTCATCAAAGATATCAGTAACTGAACATAAACAAAGTGTCTCCATCCACTGTCATTGATCCAACTCTATGGGTTTTACTGGTGAATCAATGTTGTAGAAGATGACGGGTTTCCATGGTAACTACGGAGCCTCTGAACATCTGAATGGGTCATATCTGATGGCCATGAAAAGATGAATAACTGTATTTTACACCAATTATTTATATGTATTGATAGGATTAGTGGATCAGCTGGTATTAAACAGTTTAGATCAGTAGATAGTTTTGGTAGATGGTGGATGTTTGGGTCTTTATGGGTTAATCAGTTCTCAGGTCAAATAGAGGCTCTGAAATTTTACAGTTTACAGAGTCACTAAGCTAGTTTTTAGCATTTGTTCACCCATGACCCCCTTTAAGATGGCTTCACCCCTTTTGTCTAAATATAGTTAATTCTGTATCTAAAAAGCCAACATGGCAACGGCCAAATCACAGTCTACTGACTTCAAAACACCAGTTGATGTCACAGTGGCTGCAACAGTTACACAATGATTATTACACAGTTGTTGGTTGGTGCAGGTTCTAACCTGAAGTATAAATGCATTGTTGGGAAGTGTCAGCATCTCTCAATCAAAACAAAAACTCACAATGTCAATTATCACACATTCACATGCAGATTCACCACCTCTGGTAAAACCCAAACACATGACTCAGACCATTTTACTAAAAGATAAGTGGATTAAGGAGCTTTATTCACATCTCATTTGGTATTTATATTCATGTTATTTCATTTTATTGTAGTTAAATAGCTGCAACTAACATGTTAACGTCATATAAGGGAAATGACACCATTCTCAATGTGAACATCCCACAGTAATAATCACAATTTAAGAAAATATAAACCATGGGGCCAGTTGTTTTTTAGATTTTAGATGAAATGCTGCACAGCATATGTGTGATAAAATTCTACTTATTAATGACAACGTTGGATAATAAACTAAATGTATTCTTTTCAATGCAAAGCTATATAAAGAATATAACATGTCTACTATCTTTATGTTATCTTTTGACTATTTGAATCAGTACATTATCACATGTACGAAGGCTTTAAATGAGCTGTCTCTAAACGTCCAAAAAGGCTTCATTCATTTGTTCATTTAACAGTATGGGCTCAAACTGGGAGGGTTGTTTTAAATTCTGACTGGCCCGACTGCCGAAAAAGATATTTCAGAACATTTTATTTCATTTAAGTGCTGGCAATTCAACAAAATTATGCTTCTGAAATAAGAAGAGGTCCTATTATTCTGAAGTTTGACAGTAATCAGTGTTGAGTACTCATGTGACATTTATATTAACTATGTTATTAGGACATAATTGCCCCCCCCCCCCCCCCCCCCCCCCCCCCCCCCCCCCCCCCAAGGGGAGGCAAGGGGTGTTGTTTTTGGTTTGGTTTGTTTGTTTGTTAACACTCTAGCAGCAAAACTATTGGTTGAATTCATACCAAATTGGGTTTCTAGATTGCCAGTGACCCAGAACAGATGTGATTACATTTTGGGAAAAGTAAGTTCAAATTGTTTTTTAGGTTTTTTTTTAAATCATTTTTTTCTCCCATTTACTTATAATTGACAAAATTTCACATGTAAATAAAACATCCATTTTGTTTCAATTTACTTCAGACTTGGCATATATATAGAGGCAATTGATAAGCTGATATCAGCACATGTATAGACATGATGACATCAATTGGATTGATGCCAAAATAAGTTACAAAATGTGTGAGGGGTGAGGTTTGTTGTGACTGGAAGCACTTGTTTGAAAGGTTTTCAAAAAGTGAAGAGATGGTTAGATAGTAAAAATACTTTTAGTTAATCATACATTTTTAACAGGGTAATAAAGGTTTGTTTGTTCCCTATTAACTGTCCAAACACTGCATACATGGCCTTTGTGTGTAATTTTTTTTCTTTACAAAATTTATGATCCCAACTATCACTTCAATATGACATATGCAAGGCAGTGAGGTAGTAGCAAAACAAGTTAATCAAGGATCAAAACTGAAAAAACACGTAAAGTTATAAAATTAAAAAGGCATGTGTCAGCTGCACCAAGGACAGCAGAAAAGGCATCCACTTTTTTAGATAAGAAGCAAAGTTAACCAAGCACTGTAGATGGCATTTTTGGAAGTCTTAAATGACTGATGAAAGGTTTTTGCTGAAAAAACTCAATTCTCTGTTTGTCTTCCTGTAACTGCCCTCACTGACTTCCAAGAAAAGTCACTAACAGTCATGGTAACATATTAATCAGATTGACTCATCAATGATAAGTGTTAAATTCTAAAGATTTTCCGCAGTGTTAATGTGGGTGGAAGTTGCAAATCAGATTACTCACTGTTTGAAGCATGTGGCCACTTCATCAATGTGTGACAGTGAAGGACTCAGGGCACATTCTGAGAAACACAGAGCCCACATTTAGACAATGAGGTTTAATGACTCGCAAGACTTTTACTGACTGACAGCCTGATGGGTGCAGGCATTGTCAGAGTAGAAGGATGAAGGTGGTAATACAAGCAATCAATCTGCAGTTAGTGTTCAGCAAGAAGTACTGGTGTAGCTTTGCCTTCTATCTATCTATCTATCTATCTATCTATCTATCTATCTATCTATCTATCTATCTATCTATCTATCTATCTATCTACAGTCGCAGAAAAAATGATTAGATCACCCCTGTTTTCTTCAATTTCTTGTTCATTTTAATGCCTGGTATGACTAAAGGTACATTTGTTTGAACAAATATGATGATAACAACAAAAACACCTTATAACAGTTTAATTTCAGAGTTGATATCTATCTATTTTCCATGGTTTTCTTGATAATAACCAAAATCACTTCAGTTCTTATATCATTAGCTTTGGTATTGTACTGACAAAAACAGTGCTTTTAGGCATTCCATGTTTTCTTTTCTGTCTGTTTTAGTCACATGATACACACAGGACTTAGTATTTGGTTGCATAACCATTGTTTTTGCTGACTTTTGATGGTCTAATCATTTTTTCCGTGACTATCTATCTATCTATCTATCTATCTATCTATCTATCTATCTATCTATCTATCTATCTATCTATCTATCTATCTATCTATCTATCTATCTATCTATCTATCTATCTATCTATCTATCTATCTATCTATCTATCTATCTATCTATCTATCTATCTATCTATCTATCTATCTATCTATCTATCTATCTATCTATCTGTCCGTCCGTCTATCCATCCATCCATCCATCCTACCTTTCCCCCTAAAACATGCTTTTACCCACAGTATATTTCATACATTTCACACTGTCCTCACACACATTTTGCTCCTATTTAATATTGATCGCAGTCTTCCCATTTGGAGTAGAAACCCAAAGACTGAATGAGGATCAAATAAGGCAATACCTTCCACTTGATTGACAGCTAAACAAAACCAATGGGCGAGAGTGATTTGTCAGTGGGTAAAAATCAACACAAAGAGCTATTGATTTGCAGCAGAGAAAGGGGCAGAGGACAATGAGTGCTGCTGTGGGATCTCGCTGAAGTGATCAATACTGGAGTTCTGCATGAGGGAACTATCCCGCTCGCTGTTTATACAGTCAGACACAGAACAAAGATCAGCTATTGTACAGGCAGACGGGTGCTGTCAGTCAACACAGGACGACACGGCGGGGGGTGGCCAAGCATCGCACACCCTCACACACACAAAGAGACGTTAACTCTAACGTTCACATCAACCTCAGACTGGTGTCAGACTCTGCAGTGGTTAGAGATAAGTTCTGCAGCCACAGGTGTTTTTTTATTACCACAAACTGTCAGTTCTCTTTAAAATATTTCTAGGTAATTAGAGT
Source organism: Sphaeramia orbicularis (assembly GCF_902148855.1). Lineage (NCBI taxonomy): Eukaryota > Metazoa > Chordata > Actinopteri > Kurtiformes > Apogonidae > Sphaeramia > Sphaeramia orbicularis. The sequence goes on along the minus strand of NC_043963.1, from coordinate 15,412,278 downwards.
AAGATTTCACATACATATTATAAGCTACAGTCCTCAGAGAGTTGATGTAAAGGAACTACTGTGCAATAAAAGCACTCACTTTTCAACTGTTGAATATGTCATGTTTCTGCAGTTAAATGTCCATTTTCTGCTCTTATACACATATGCTTTTTTATATTTTTGCATTGTTGTATTTATGACTTTTTATGTTGCTTTTTTACTGTTTTCTAGTCTTTATAAATAAGAAGAAATGTTTCTTTTCTGTCTTGCTTTCTTTGCACTATGTGAGATTGCATTCAATTTTGTTGTACTTTGTGTATAATGCAGAGGTGTCAAACTCATGTTAGTTCAGGGGTCACATACAGCCCAATATGACCTGAAGTGGGCCGGATCATTAAAATAATAACATAATAATATACAGGGTGGGGAAGCAAAATTTACCATGAGTGTTTAGTTGTTTTTTCTCAGCAGGCACTACGTCAATTGTTTTGAAACCAAACATATATTGATGTCATAATCATACCTAACACTATTATCCATACCTTTTCAGAAGCTTTTGCCCATATGAGTAATCAGGAAAGCAAACATCAAAGAGTGTGTGATTTGCTGAATACACTCGTCACACCAAAGGAGATTTCAAAAATAGTTGGAGTGTCCATAAAGACTGTTTATAATGTAAAGAAGAGAATGACTATGAGCAAAACTGTTACAAGAAAGTCTGAAAGATACTATTAAAGAAGAATGGGAGAAGTTGTCACCCGAATTTTTGAGGAACACTTGCGCAAGTTTCAGGAAGCGTGTGAAGGCAGTTATTGAGAAAGAAGGAGGACACATAGAATAAAAACATTTTCTATTATGTAAATTTTCTTGTGGCAAATACATTCTCATGACTTTCAATAAACTAATTGGTCATACACTGTCTTTCAATCCCTGCCTCAAAATATTGTAAATTTTGCTTCCCCACCCTGTATAAATAATATCAGTTCCGAAATTTATATGTCTAACTTCTGTTTTACGGTGAAAAATGTAAAATTATATTATCAAAATGTGTATTTCTACAAACTATCCATTAAAGAAATGTGAAAAACATGAACAACCATGAACAAAATGAAATTTATTAAGAAAAAAAAGTGCAATTTTAACAATTTATGCCATTATTTGGCCTGAGCTTCTCATTTTCACATGTTCATTACAACCTACAGATCACAGTGGATCTACAAATACACAAAACATTCAATAAAAGGCAGAATATTGGTACAATTACACTTACTTCTCTTAAGACACGTGCCAAGACATGTGAAAGCTGTCATTGAAAACCACTAAATACTGATTTATGAACTTTTCCCAAGTTACAACATTAGTATTGTGTTGTTTAGAAATGAATATGAACTGGTTTTCTTTACATTATTTGAGGTCTGAAAACACTGCATCTGTTTGTTATTTTGACCATGTGTCATGTTCTGCAAATACATGCTTTAAATAACAATATTTTTATATGGAATTTGGGAGAAATGTTGTCAGTAGTTTAGAGAATAAAAGAAAAATGTTACTTTTACTCAAACACATACCTATAAATGGTCAAATCAGAGAAAGTGATTATTTTACAGTGGTCTCTTATATTTTTTTCCAGAGCTGTATACACTGTTGGCCATAAAGTTGGAATAATTTAGTTTTCAGGCACATTTCTCTTTTATTCCTGTTTATACTCATTAATAATCACCTTTGACCTGGTGCAATGATTCCATACTGAGTCCCAGTTGCACTATATATATCAAAAATCAATCACATTATGATAATTATTTAATGATAACATGTATAATATTTGATTCCAAGTTTATGGGCAACAGTGTAATAGCATAATAATCTTACTGCACATTTCATAATTGACCTCGTAGTGGAGTATTTTCACTGTTTCACTATATTATGTTATTTTTATTCAAGTAAGGGGTCTGAATGCTTCTTCCACTGCAGCGAATGCCTGAATTTTGTTAAAACGGGACTAAACAAAACTTGAAAAACCAGTTCATAAAATGGACACCAATTCTTAAAAATCCAAAACAGAACAGAAGAGACACAAAGCCAGACACTCACAAAAGAGACGGGGGGCGTTATGAATGAGAATAACATGCTAGACAGTGCCTCATGTGTGTGTTTACCCCGTGTTAATCTTATCACAGCTCCACGTATTCATCATGAGGCCCGGTCTCTTCAGTTCTGAAGAGCAGAGCATGGCCTGAGATGATGATCTATGGTGAGGAGATCAGCATCAGACAGACAGACACAAGCAGAGCCACATGGAGGCTGCAGGGGCACTGTTTACCTTCTGTCAGCCCTTTGTTAAGCACCACTAAAAAACAGTTTGTTATATCAGGGGAGATAAGACCAAGACAGAGCGCTGACGGATGAACACCAAGGAGCTAGACAGTGTTGATACATGATGTGTTCTATAATTTCCTCCTATGGTCGTTGTAATTTTTTAACCAACAGGTGATTTCTCAGCAGTTTTGACATGATGGTAAAATACGTGCTTATGCAAAATAAACTAATCAGACTTATCTCATCATATTTTTGCTCTTATTATCAGATTGGTTCTTTATTTCTGTTAAATACTGCAGTTATTACTTCTCTCTTCTTTAATATTAAGCCTTTAACCGCTGACGTGTTCTGAATGTATAATATATTTTAAATATTCACAAAAAATTAACCGTTTGCTCAATAGCTAAAATGTCAAAACTTGTTGACAGAATAGACCTTGTTCTTTCCATAGACATCTGAGAATGCTCAGTGCCCACCCCCCCACCCCCACTGTCTGTGTAACTGGGGGTAAAACACAGAGCAGTGAGTGACACCAACTCACTATTAAAAAAAATAGATGGTTTGGGCTTTGTAAATACTGGAAATTAGGCAACAATTCATTTTCAATTGTTTTGTCACATATGATACAATATTTGTATTGCTCAATTTCTGCAAAACTCCAAATAAACAAAGTTTTGGAAAAAAAAAAAAAAAAAGTATTTTAATGCTCAAGGTTAAGATTAACTCATTTTATTACCCCCACTAGGAGATTTAGTCTTTGTATTTTACCTATGCTAATGCATACACAATTAGGCTACTTTTTCTCTACATTTGACTTTTTGTACGTGATTTATCAACATTTAGCCTACGTTATAGTATCCTCAGCATTTTGCATTTTTTACTGACAATCGTATATTTTCCCATATTTAATTAACTGATCATGCAGATGTTCATAAAACCTTGGTGTAATTTAAATAGTTATTATATCAAAACAAAGAAAACTAAAGAAAATGTGAACCTCCAGTTAAATATATCATTAAATGAACATAAAACTTCTACAACTACTGTCATTTTATTAGTGAGTCGTTGAGTTGTTGCAGAAGATGACGGTGTTTCCACATTCACTAAAGAGCCCCTGAACGTCCAAATGGATCATATCTGATGACCATGAAAAGCTGGGACACTGCATTTTATCTGAATTATTTCATTGTACTGATAGGGTTAGTGGCTTAAAAGTTATTAAAAGTTTTAGATCAGTAGATGTTTTCGGTCGTCGGAGGCTGTTTAGGTTTAGAAATCCTCTAAATTACAATATAAATACCATGAACTCATTACGTTTTTTGATGTTAAAAAAAGGCCAAATCTTTTACAATACATCCAAGTTATCAGTGTTATTTGTTGGGCCAGTTTTTCAATAAACACATGGTACATTTTCTGATATTTTAATCCGTTTTACTCCCATTTTACTATTATAATATATTCTATAACTGTGATGTAAATTTTTAAGGAAGCACAAATGGAAGTTATCAAAGCTATGCAGATATTTTCTAACTTACGTCCCAAAGGGATTAAAATGGAAATAATGAGCTATATGATGTATTCAGGGTTATCTCATCTGAATGGTGTTTGCCTAATGTCTTCAAGGATGTGGGCATTAAGAAACCATTTGTGTAATTTGTGTGAATGTTCTTATATGACTATCTCTGTGAGAACTGGATTCAATTATCAAGCATCAAAGTGAGGGCTTGTTCTGCAAAGTTGTTTGAGGGCTCAGACTTGGTTTAGGGGAGACGTTCTGCTTTCATGTTAAGGTTAGGGTAAAGGATCAGGGAATATATTATATCAATGAGCGTCCTCACAATGCCGTTTGGTACAACTGTGTGTATGTGTGTGTACCCAGCTGCATTCTGGGATCTCTTTGCCCATTCTCTGGGTGCATTTGTTTGGAATGAGCCCATCCACTTATTGACACTTGTCTCCGCTGCCTCTTGCATGACAATCCAGGCAATAAAACCACGAGTGGAGCACACACTGTTCAACAGTTACCATAAGAAAAACAAGAGCAAAGATGATGAGTGTTTACCTTCCCAGGGCATGAATGGAAGAGGACAGAGGACAAGAAGGAAAAAGGGGGAAAAAACACAAGAGTTCATCTCATAATTCCAACCACACACAACACAGAGACACACTGACACATCTACAGCGTCCACCATGGGGGGGCGCCGCGGCAAGTGCATCCCATTGTTCCGTTGGGGGGAGAAAAGTAATAGTTTATACCCCAGTTTTTACCCTTTTAAAGCTAAATTTATCATCAGTTGATTCTATTTAATTCTAGTCGAGATAATTGATTGATGTATTTATTTCGAACATGAATGTCAAAACAGAAGAAAATAAATAAACAAAACACTTAAACGTAAGACAGAAGACATATAATACATATTCAAAAAGGAGTGAGAAGAAGTATAACTTATATAATGAGATAAAAAGTCAGTATTGTTGAAATGGCATTAAATTAAAGCTTTCTTCGTTTGACTTCACACAGATGTTGATATAATGACAAAGCTACTTCAATAGATATAAATCAATTAATGTGTAACTATGTTATGATGTAACTCAAACATTATGATGCTGCAGATTTGTACATGAGGACATTTTTTCTCTATCCTGACCTCCCTAAATCATAATTAACCCCCTGAACCAAAGGAACATGAATAATCCTCGACACAGACCTTGACTTTATCATCCTTTAGGGCAGGCGTTGGTAACTCTGGTCCTCGAGGGCCGGTATCCTGCATGTTTTAGATATTTTCCTCTTCCATCACACCTGGAAGTCATTACACCGTTATCAGGCTTCTGCAGAGCTTAATGATGAGCTGGTCATTAACTGGACCAGGTGTGTTGCAAGAGGGAAATATTTAAAACATGCAGGACACCGGCCCTCGAGGACCGGAGTTGCCTACCCCTGCTTTAGGGCTCATGGTTTCCAAACAAATACCCAAATAGCAAAATGTTAAGAATCTAAGCCTTCTAATATGTATCCTACATATAATGACACATGTAATATGTTTATGACTTATTGAACATTGTGGGAGGGTCTATGATAATGCTTGGAGCAATCGCCACACTGCAAATTATTTGGTTCTTACCAAGATTTAAAAAAAACAAAAAAACTTGATTTAGAAGTGTGAGATAATATATCTTGTTTAAAGAGTAAGTTTCTTATGTTGTGTACATACAACTGTAGACAGGCCTATTTCTAGATCTGATGATGATGGTGATGATGATGATGAAATTCTTTATTCAGTCATTACATAATACAACCACTGTCAACACTACAAACATTACCAACAGGTTAGTGACCGAAAAGGCCCAGGCAGAAGCATAATGCTTATATTAATGCCTGTCCTACATAACAAATTAAGCTACCCAGCATTCAATATAAGAAAAAGAAAAAACAAAAACAAACAACCAAACAAACAAGCAAAAACATAAAGAAGTGAAGCTAAACCAGAAAACATAACCAACAAAATTAATGGCAATTTAAAGTGGAGTAGAAAATAATTTAATACTTACTAATTATTAGATCTTAACTATTGTAAATTTCAAAAATTGCCCTACATACAATTTTTTTTTTTTTTTTTTAAACAAAAATGAGCTACACATTCGTAAATCCATGCTGGCTTCATTCCATAGTTTAACTCCAACAACAGATATACATCTTCTTTTAGTCTCTTGTCTAGCTTTTTGTACAACAAATTTACAAACATGTCACAAATCATATTTAGACTCATGTGTTGAGAAGAACCTTGAGAAGTAACTTTAATTTTGCTTAAACATTATTTGCATTATTTTATAGTAAACCAAATCCTTACATTTCATAATAACAACAATATAAATTCAAGAAATCTTGTTAAGTGAAATTATCTTGCTGCATGGACAGATATTTCACTGGTTTTGAGTACCTATTTCCTCAGATTTAGTGTTTTTATCTTGTTTTTAGACACCCCTTTTTTGCAGTGTAGACATGTAGTGGACATCAGTTACGCAGCCTTTATTATATTGCATTGGATTACAGAAAAATACATGTCTTTACTCAGTGTTCAAAGAAGATATAAACACAAAGTTCATACAATGTACTTAAAAAAAATAGTGATAAGTAATTGTACCCTTTGTAATAAAACTGATTGTTGCAGATCTCTTATCAGAATGCACAGACTCACCAACTGAAGCTTAACTTCTTTGTCAGATCTGTTGTACAGCTGATAGCAGCAGCAGTGGATTCTGAAATGAAGCAGAAAAAAAGGGAACATAAGTATTTGTATCCTATCAGTGATAACATGTCCAAATGAATAAACTGCCAGACTGCTGCCACACAATGATGAATTACTACAGTCAAAAGTATTGTGAATGACACAAATGGATTGTTTGCTTAAATGTTTGTTAGTTTTTTTGTCAGTAAAAGTCAATGAAACCTATAAAATTCTTTTAATTGTTCTTCAGTGTATCTCAAAAACATGTGGAATAAAAAATAAAAATAAGAAAACCAAAACATAGCAAATTTTGAGAAAAGAAAACTTGTGTCCTTCCTAAACCTTTTGGTCATGACTGTACACCTAGTTTTACAGCTTTCACTCAGGCATGGGCAGCAGTTTGCCTTAAGTTAACTTAAACTGCATTATAAGGAAGTCGCACAGTAAAAGATGTCAATGAATGAAATGTCACTGACTTAGAAAACAGCAGTAATACAGCAGAAACCTTTAACTTCTGTACCAGCAAAGACATACATAGTGAATGAGGATCCAACCAACGCAACTGATGTAACCAGCATAAAAAGTGTATCTTATACATAACACACAGTTGGAGTATCTATCTATTTACACACAGTCTCTGATGCAAAGAATATAAATGTGTTAAAAATGTCTTTATTCTTTGCTTTTGTGTTGTTAAAAAGTGAATAAATACATCCCTAAAGTTCAACGTGTCTGACTACATTAACTATTTTCACTATATTAATTTAAAGAATTTCAAAAGACCATATTTGCATCTTGAAATTACTGACCTTCTTAAACTTTAAGTTTATAAAGGGACAATCCTGCACTATGTACACATGGAAAATCCAACACTTTTACATTATTGAAAAAAGCTTTATATATCTTCCTAAGATCCAGGAAGGTGGCTTTTTTACATTAAATAATTGCCTTGATCAGAAACAGCATGATGCAACTGCACCAGATACATTTTGTCTTTTTTTTTTTTTAAGGAATGTCCTTTGCAATGGACAGCAGTTTTTGTTTGTTTGTTTGTTTGTTTTTTTAAGTAAAGCTGTGAAACTCTTGTGCACTAAAGAGCACAAAAATTCCTTGCTGGGTCTCAGGAGGATATCTAAATTTCAGAATATTATAAATACATTTCAGATTTCAGCTCTGATCTTATCCTTCTAATAATCATTTCCTGTCCTGATCTTCATTACATACCATTCTCGATGCATCCTTGTCTTTCTTTATTATATTTGCATTGGTTTTTGCACCATCTTTCTTTATCCTGCACAGTTTCTTTGTGATGCACTTTTTCCGGTTGCAGCCTCCGCCAGTGAACTTACCCACTGTGGGTTAATGAAGTTTCATCTTAACTTTCACTGCACCCACAGATGAGTTAATTTAGACCACTTCATGTGGTTGTTTCTTGATGTCAGAGGTTAGATGGAGTAAAAATGAAAGAAATTTGTTTTAGAGAGAACCGGCATACACCATAAATATGGTCTATCTGTTCCATATTAAAGATACTCTGCAGTATTTTTTTTTTTTTAATAATTGTTTAGCTCTTCCATCAAAATCCATGTTGTATGTTTGGATGCATGACAAACAAACAGACCAAAACAAACAGAATAAAGAAGTTAATCTACTTTTATGAGGGATGGAATGTTAAAGGTGATGGTCCATTCCCAAACCCTGCCCACATCTGCTTTAATTATTCACTACGTTGTCCACAGAGACTGACACAAAGGACAGTCGGTATGAGATGAGCCCAGACTCCAGGACATCCTGTTTAGGGGACAATGCCCCCTCTTTACAGTGCTAAAGTGATAATACTCTTGGAACAGAGAGGCTGTCAGCACCTAGCTTATCCACAGAGCAGAGGACCACAGGTCTCAGCACACGGGGAGAGCTGCTCAGGAAAGAACCCTTTTCAACACCTCCCAGAGCAGCATATCCTTTTGTCAAGCAGCTTGTATATCATTCGCTAAATATACGACAGGGACGGTGAGTTCCCTTGATCCTCTGGTAAAAGCGTTATGGGAAAAAGAGGTGGGATGCTAAGTGTGCATTTTTTACACATAAAGAGGCAACAGCCGGACTGAAGCTTTACTGTTTAAAAGGAGGAAGAGCCTTGAAATTACAAACTGATTTTATGTTTATATACTAATTGATTTAAAAAAAAAAAAAAAAAAAAAAAGGTCTTTAACTACACTGGTCAACAACAACAAATTTATTGTTTAAGTTTTTTGAGCTGATTTAAGATCATTTTGGTGTGCTGAATCCAAAAATCACATTAATTTTGCTCAATCAGGTCAACTTTCTGAACTATGCTACATATTGGCTTTTTAACATTTTTGCTTACATTTATGGGCATTTTCACATCATATGATACAAAATTCTTTCATATTTCTTGCAATAAATGAGTTCTGAAGATTTTACTTTTGACAATTTATGATTAATGGTTTTTTTAACATTACAGGTGAATGAAATGGCTTCGACTAGAAGATCTTGCAAAAATAAGCCTGACGTATTCTGCTACATCTGCGGTGAATACACCATTGTACCTAACAGGAATCCTGTTAGAAAATGATTTTTTTTCTCTTAAAACCTATTTTGGGTGAGAACTATATAAAAAATCAACTGATAAAGTCACAAAAATGTAATCAATATTGTGAGAAGATCAAATTTTTCAAAATGAAATTAGCAAAAAAACCTGACCTGATTGAGAAAAACAGATGTCATTTTTGGATTTAGCGGTGCAAAATGGTCCAAATTCAATTGAAAAAACCTAGACAACTTGCAAAAAACATTTTTTTGTAACCCAGTGCTATCCTTTGCAATGTTAGGGATATATTTTATGACCAGTATTTAATTATTAACCAGATGTACAATAATTTCATTTGTTGACACTTGGTATTAGTAGTTGTCATCACCGTAGGGTACAGGTGTCAAACATGCGGCCCGGGGGCCAAATCCAGCCCGCCAAAGGGTCCAATCCGACCCGTGGGATGAATTTGTGAAATACAAAAATTACACTGAAGATATTAACAATCAGTGATGTCAAAATCATTTTAATTCAGGTTCCACGTACAGACACATACAGTCCAATTAGATTTCAAGTGGGTCAGACCAGTAAAATATTATTATAATAACCTATAAATAATGAAAACCCCAAATTTTCTCTTTGTTTTTTTGGTGTAAAAAAGTAAAATTACCTGAAAATGTTTACATTACCAAACTATACTTTTACAAAAAATGGAAATGACCTGAACAAATCTGAACAAACGAAAATGTCTTAAGAAAAGTAAATGCAATTTTACCAATATTCTGCCCTATTACTAAATGTTTTGTGTGACTGTAATGCACATGTGTAAATGATAAACTGATAAACCGAGGCATAATATTGTTAAAATTGCACTTTTTTTTTAAGACAATTCAAGTTGTTTATGTTATTCAGATTTTTATGGGAACTTTGTAAATGTAAACCTGATCATAATATAATTTTACTTCTTTTTACTGCTATTATTTTACTGGTCCGGCCCACTTGAGATCAAATTTGGCTTAAAGTGGTCCCTGAACTAAAATGAGTCTGACATCCCTGCCATAGGGTGTATTAATCTTATTAATTTCCCAATACAAATATTATATCTGTAAATGCTTGTCTTTGCACATGATGTCTTTGCAGCTAATGCTTGTTCATGCTTGCTTTGATGATGAACAAGACTTGCTTATCTAAAATGTTTTATATTCATCTTTAATTTTAGGAATTTTATATTGATTACAGCAATTTACAGGTTGATAGTATATATAGATGGTGCATATCTCTTGCTTATGACTTCAATATGAGAATTTTCCTCAATATATGACAGTGTGCATCAATGTGCGATCAAATCAAACCAAACAGTGTTTTCCCTCAGAACCTAATTAGTGAAATATTGTCTATTCTTGAAACTGCTTTAAGATTATTTATTTATTTTTCATTCATCACTATTTATTTAGGCTGTTTTAAATCAATCCTGAGTTTTAGAAACTTATTACAATCATTGTTTTTTTTTTTTTTTTTTTTTTTTACAATATTAAGAGGCTGCTACATGGAATCCTAGTGAACAAAGTTTTGTAGTATTGTTTATCATTGCAATTACTATAAAGACTGCATCAATTTATCAAAATACATCAGACAAAACACATCTGAACATATACAAATTTAGACTGTCATGTTTTGAATAAGCCAAGTTCAGTGAATTGAGAATAAAGTGTGTATTACTGTAGCTTCAGACATGTGATGCTGATTATAAACTACACTGTAGAACAGAGCTGGCATTTATTTCTTTGTTTAACTTCAGGTCTGTCAGGTTCTTCTGCTCACTTTGTGTCAAGCTAAAAGATGACTTCACATTTGTTAGCGTCAAGTTGCACCAGAAGTGTGTTACCACATGTATTATATAAAAATCTCAGGAGGTTTGAAGTCAAGATCTTATGCACATGTGTCATGTTTTTCTTACATATGAATTTTGCAACGCGATATCATGACTCTCCCTCTTCTGTCCTTCTTCTTTCTTTTATATCTTATTCTTATTCTAGGAAATGTTATTGTACTTTTAGAATATAAGCCCCTTTTTATGTATTTAACTCTAACTGTTCAGCCTGAACTTTCCTATATCTGCCACGTTTAACGGTTTTCTTCCAGTGTATTAGTACTCAGTAATCTATGTGATGTTTTCTTATGTTGTTCATTTGTCCGGGACAACAGATGGAAATTAGCTTCTCTTCTAAACCTGGTGCGTGCATCTTGTTCTTTGCTACTAATGCCAATACACACTGTCCTGCAACTAAATAAATAAATACAAATACAAAATACTCTCGTAAATATACACGTCACTTTTAATTGGCGTGTTATCTGTATGCATTATCAGGTTTCTGTGTGTATGTTCACGCCATTATTTACCCCCTGTCAAACATGAATTGATGTATCAAATACTGCGCACACAGGGTTAGGGTTTACGGTTATGTGAACCAGAGATCTTGGCATAAATTGGCACGCGATCAAATAGCGTCGAATAACACGCTAAAGGTCAAAAATGCATACGTATAGCACGCCACAAGCCACAAGAACTGACGTGACATACAACGCCGTTTCATTAGATCAGTCTCGAATTTTGAGTTTGACAAAAATAAATTGATCTTTAAAAAAATACTAAAAAATTAATTCATTCATTCATTATCTGAACCTGCTTTATCCTCACTAGGGTCATGGGGGTCGCTGGAGCCTATCCCAGCTACTTACGGCCGAAGGTGGGGTACACCCTGGACATGTCACCAGTTCATCGCAGGGCTGACATCTAGAGACAAACAACCACTCTCACATTCACACATATGGGTAGTTTAGATTAACTGATTAACCTAATAGTGCATGTCTTTGGATGGTGGGAGGAAGCCGGAGTAAAAAAAAAAAAACAAAAAAATCAAACATGTGTGTGCTTTGGCTGTTATGAGAAGTAAAAAATCCCAACATCAAATATTAAAAAAATCTGTAATCACTATAAATCTGACCTAAAATACATTCTGCTTTTTAGAAGTAACTACCGTCAGCAGTATGCATACGTGTGATGTAGAATTCACCACACAAATAGGACAAAGGTTCTTTCTCACAGTGTCACCCAACCACACGGTACAGATGTACACACTTGAACACACTTTGCTTCCTCTCACTGCACACACGGAAAGAAAGGGCAACCCAAACTCACACACAAACAACAGACGGTGGCACTGAGAAGATATGTGAGTCACTTCACTGCAACTGACTCTCAAGTGTCAAATTGGGGACATGTCTGGGCAAGTGGTGAGACAGCGGTGAGTCACATGTACATATACACTGACTTTACAAACCAGGAGGTGATACTTCATCATCCAGGTTGGGGATTTAAATGTGTGTATATAGCAAATTATATCAGCAATAGCAATAAATGATACTACTTATTGCACATATTCATTCCATTTACTTGTTAGGGGTTTTTTTAAGGTACAAATTACTTATATGACATTAGGAGCAGTAGTAAAGGAAGAAATAAGTTACCATAAAGATATAACTATGAACCTAACCTTTATACAGGGGTTGGAAATGTGTACAGATGTTTTACTGAAGTAAAATACTATACAGTTCAATTCACTATTCAAAAGCATTAATGTATATCAATAAATCTGTGAGTATTATCAGTAGTATTATTAAAGGGGTTTTATGTAGTATTGATATCAAAAACTTTCAACAACAGGAGGAAGCCATGTACCAGTAACACACTTAGTTCTACCAAAACCACCAACGAAAAAACACTATGTATCCACAGACTGCATCACTCACTGAATATAGTATGAAGCTCTTTTTTTTTTTTTAACATATATAATAATAATAATTTTTTATAAGCGCCTTTCAGGACACCCAAGGACACTGTACAACAAGATAAAACAGACAATACATAAAATACAAAGAAGTAAACAAATAGATAAAAGAGTAATTACAATATATAGAAATGAAAATGTAAAACGGAGAGTAAAATTTATGGTGGGTAGGCTAATCTGAAGAGGTGTGTTTTACAGTAAGTCTGGATTTGAATGTGGCGAGAGAAAGATATATATCTGTATTATGGTACCATCAATTTTCCTCTTCAGACTAAAACTCATAGCCGCTTATTTTGACAGTCGGTCAAAAATCACACTGTGTCTAATAATCTTCACATGTTGTGTCAGCTGATAGTTTACATTATAGTTCTGTTAGCTTAGCTGTGTTTTTAGACAGAAAACAGCCACAGTAATGTTGCGTTCCAGGCCACCCGAAACCTGTGTTTTTCCAACCTTCTACCAGTGAAAATGCACTGGAATGGCAGTGAAACCCATAACTTCCCACCCCTGAACTCGTACTAGATCAATGTACTCCCAGTTCTGCGCTCTGATGTCACATAGCCCGTGAAACAACAATGAAGGCCCCCAATTTATGCAAATTGTTTATTAAAACAAGCTCTAATGTTATTTATGTGTAAGTGTTATGCATAATCAGCAGCTACTCTATCATTAGCAAGTTTGCAGTCCATTGAGTGCAAGAATAAATTAATACCAAATACGTATCCAAATATACACATAATGTAATATGAAAGGCAGGGGTGTAAGAAAATATCGGTATTGCAATATATTGCGGTATTTCACTTCATGATACTGTATCAATATTAAAAAGTACTGTATAGATATTTTTAGGTATTTATTCAAATGCAGACTGTCATATCAGTCCCCGGACTTTTACTTGTTTTGTCTGTCTTGTGTGTCATTTCCTGTTTTATTTTGTTAAGTTTCCCTCATGTGTCATGTCTGGTGTCTTTACTTCCCTTCCCTGATTGTTTCCACCTGCTCTGATTACCTGACTCCTCCCTGATTGTCTCCACCTGTGTCCAATTGTCTTCCCGCCCTCTTGTGTATTTAAACCCTGTGTTTTCGCCTGTTCTGTGGCAGTTCGTTTTCCTCCTTTTGGTGTGATTACTCACCAGCGTTTTTGGATCCTTCCTTCCTTCCTTCCTTCCTGCCTGCCTGCCTGCCTGCCTGCCTGCCTGCCTGCCTGCCTGCCTGCCTGCCTGCCTGCCTGCTGTGACCCGTTTTGCCGTTTGACCACCGACTGCCTATTCCTCGTCTGCCTGCTCATTTGTCTTCGACCTGGTTTGTCCATCACACCTGAGAATTCGCCTGACCCCTGTCTGTCCCCCTCTGTGCCTTATCCTGGTTTCGACCCCTGCCTGGACTATCGGTACGTGAGCCTGCCTTTCCCAATGTACGTTTGCCTGTCTGATTGTCTGCCCGTGTATGACCTGGTCTGTCCCCTGACTATCCTTTGCTTTCTCCTAGTCGGGTTCCCCTCGTGTGCTCCCGACCTGGGCTGCAAAGTGGTTCACTTGGAATCTGAAGCCAAGACGATTCCCCAGCACAGTCCCGCTGAAGATTTATCCATTACTTTCCTGTGTGAACCAATTACTCTGATTGTATTTAATAAATCCCCTTTAACTGTATTCCTGTCTGAGGGTCTTGCATCTGGGTTCAGTTCACGTACCATCAGCCTTAACACAGACATGGTGGAGGTTCATTTTTGTTTTTGTTTTTCATGCTCTTTTATTTCTACAGTCACATGGGAATTTTGTTCTGTTGTTTGTATACTACAAATGTAGTATAGTGATATTGCAGGTCATAAATGTCGTTTTTTGAAATTGATAACGCTGTTTTATTAAATAATGGATAATTCAAGCATCCTAAAAGCACTTTTTACTGTATGAAAGAGGCAAATGTCTGTTTTTTTTTTTTTTTTTTTATTGGGAATGCACAAAAATGTTATGATGTTGAATGATTCAGGGACTGAACACTATGTATTCTTTTTGCAATAGAATACAAACATTTAAGCAGGATCTTAAACTGTAATGTCTGTTAAACATTATTTAATTGTGTTTTTTTGTACTGGTAAAGCTGCATGTTAAAACTTTATTTATCCAATGCTGCACTATAAGTTTTTCCATGAAATAATCTTTTAAAAAATGAAACAAAACAAAAAATATCGCCTTGTTAACAGTATCTTGAAATATCGCAATATATCGTTTTGTGATCCTAGTATTGTGATTTGTATTGTATCTCCAGATTCTTGCCAGTTCACACCCCTAATGAAAGGTGTAACAGCTTCTCTTGCCTTATGCACCATTTTTCCTTCACTGTTTCTCTCAAATAAGCAAAGAACCAGCACCTCTGGCGATAGAAATGATTGTAAATGAACATAAGCCCTGTACAGTCCACCATGCTGGTTTGTTTACATGTATAACTACCACAATTCTTTGCCCTCAGGCAGTTTGGCGTGACTTGCCTGGAACGCTACAAAGTTGTGAGTCATAGCTTGAAGTTGTGACTTACGGGCTTAACCACCTGCCTGGAACGCAGCATAAAACCACAAATCACCTCTGTTTTGTGTTGTCAGTAACTGGACTAAAGATGGCCGACTTAGCAAAAATAATAACTTCACGTAATAACTTTATACCTTCATAAGCCTCATAATCAAAATTGCCCCTGTCATTT
The DNA here is from genome assembly GCF_902148855.1 of Sphaeramia orbicularis. Lineage (NCBI taxonomy): Eukaryota > Metazoa > Chordata > Actinopteri > Kurtiformes > Apogonidae > Sphaeramia > Sphaeramia orbicularis. Next base: position 15,396,661 of record NC_043963.1, on the reverse strand, counting down.
TGTCATAGAACTCCATTCTATTCATTTATATCTGTGTCCAGTGGTGAAAACAACAGTGCTTCTAGTTTGGATTTGACTCTAAAAGTTGTTTCTTAGGCTACCTTCAGACTGCAGGCAAATGTGGCCCAAATCCGATTTTTTTTTTTGCCCATATGTGACCTGTATTCTATCTATTAAAGACAGTTTGAACAGCACAAATTTTTTCAAATCCAACCCAGGCCAATTTCATATGTGGTCCTAAATCCGATACATTTCTGATATTCTGCAAAGTGACTTCAGTCTGAACGGCCAGGTCGCATTTATCCAACCTTTGTCATTAAAATGTGACAAACGTCAAAATTCTGCATCCCAGGAGGAGAAGCGGCGGGAAAAACATACTTTCTTCATGTAAACACATTACGTGCCTGCGTGGTCACGAATTATGTCAGGACCTCTTTTGTGCATGCGTTTCACTTCAGGGTTGCATTCAGTTCATACTCAAAACTGATAGAAGTCGTGTTTAATGTGTAATATGAATGAGCACACAAAAAAATCGGATTTCACCAAAAAATCCAAAGGCCCTGTGGTGATAATTTTCCTCATAGTGACTCTTTACTCCCTCTAGTGGTAACCTAAATCCTGCAGCCCATCGGTGGATTCAGTTCATATCTACAACCCAGTACATTGAGATTTTTGGCAAAACTCCACAGCTCTAATGATATTTTTATGTCATAGTTCGATATTTGAAAGTAAAAAATATATCTATACCCTTAAAAGTATGAAATATATAAGAGATTATTGTGCAGTAAAATGGTTTCTGTCAGAGTTTTCCTATTATACATGATGTTTTTGATCCATTTTACTGCTGTAGACATGAAGCCTTGAGCTCTGTTGAATAACTTTATTCACTGCTGGGTAATTTCATCCACATTAATGCGTGATCTATTTCTATAAAGTCAACTTTTCATGAGCTCACAAAAACAGGCCTGTTTTCAGCTTTGTGACACTACATTTTTCAGTGAAGTCAAAAGGGTTTTGAAGAGGTTATTTTGCTTGAGGAGCAGAATTTTCTGAACATGCAAACAACTTTTTCTTGTGTTTATGGGACAAAGGGTTAAGAACAATGTATGCCTCAGAGGATATCTGCTATATTTACCTATAGAAGAGTATAGAAGTAAAGATCAGACTCTCACTACAAGGTTCCTCAACTAAATTTCTTAATAAATGGCAATCTTTTTTGGATTACTTTCAATCTTTACGAACACTGCTTCAGATTGATCTGTCACACCTCCACCCTAGTCTCTATTTTGTGTTTGTTTAGGTGTTGTTTTTTTGTCTTAATTCATTCTGTCTACCAATTATTTTCACGTTTGATACATCTATGTAATGCCTAATATTTTAAAGTAGGCACATGTATCTACGAGCTATGTCTATTTTTTTCTTTCTTATTTTTAATTTATTTATTTATTTTTATTCTCTTCTATTTCCGTTAGCTCAGTTAATATTTTTGTATATCACAGATTTGTTACTGCTTGTACTTAATTTCTACTGCTCAGAGACTTTGTAATAATGTTCTTTTCCTGCTGTTGCCCCTTCTCAGAGGGCCTTGGGGTTGGTTTGGGCATGGGGGGAAATGATATAAAAGGCAAAGTATAATGTATGCACGGTAATTCTACTCCTTTGTATGTACTGTTACATTGCTCAAAAAAGATAAATGAAAAAAAAAAGAGTATAGAAGTAAAAAATGTGCACTTGAATAAATGTACTTACTATTATTCAAGTACTAGTCTATAAATATCTTGACATTAAATCTTTTGCCTGTTTCATTTTCAACATTAAGAGACTATTAGTTGATTATTTACCTCTGGGACTCACTGCTGAACTCTGAACTGGAGTTAAAATAGAGCAACAGCTGCCAAAGCTGAAAGGGAAAGGAAAGGACGACCCCCTCAACAGATAAATACATAAATAAAAGGTGGCAGTGTTCGGGGCAGAGCTCCTTCAAGGCCACCTAGGAGTCTGCAGGGTGACCTCTAGCCTTGTCAAGACGGCCCTTTACTGTCTCTCCTGGAATCTGCACAGTTGCAAAGTCTTTAAGCCACAGACCTCATGCCTTGAAACTGGAGTAGCTGCTAAAAGCCAAAACTGGCCTCAGAAATACGTTCTGTAGACAAGCGGCGAGGATCAACGGAGCCCACGCGGCCCCCGGACCCTGTGATATTCGATGCGTCTGATTGCGTCTGCCTGCCCTGCCTCACCTCCTCTGTCTGCACACACCCAACACCTCACACCCAGCAGGGATAAGTGGTCCCTGGCTATAAATACAGAGACAGCATGGAAGCCTGGAAGGAGCCAAAAAAGCAGTGGCAGCAGCAGCAGCAGCAGCAAGAGGAGGAGGAAGAGGAGGAGGAGGAGGAAGGCAAGTATGGCTAAGACATAAAACTGTACACCTGTTAATAAGGTGTCAAAGAGTCAAATGCAAAGTGACATTAATGTGTGTCAGCTTAATCCAGTTGCTGAGGGTGTAGTTTTCCCTCAACGCAACATGAAAACACCTGTAGACACGTCAATGCTGAATCAAACATTTAACCCCTTGTAGACTGAACTGGCCCCAATGTTGACGTTCATGGATCAGTTTCAAAGCCCTGTTTCAGTAACAGAGTTATTCATTTCATTCATTTTTAATTTGTTTGGATTATTGACTTGACGAACTGATCCATAGCTGCCTTTATGAGACTAAAAAATTTAATTACTATGATGCCAATTACGTTTAATTTCACTAATTTGCATCATAGTTATTGTATGCCATATCGGGTAAGTGTCTATTTTTGGTAATTTCCACATACATTACAAGACAGTGACAGCAACGGTTAAAGTGAGGACAGCGAGTCAACAATCAGGTCCAATGTGGTCTACTGCAAGGGTGTCAAACTCATTTTAGTTCAGGGGCCACATCCAGCCTAATATGATATGAAGTGAGCCGGACCAGTAAAATAATATAAATAATAGGATAAGAACTTTTGAGTGAAAAAAGTAAATTCCGTAATGAAAATGTTTACATCTACGGATTGTACTTCAACATTACATGAACAAATATGAACAACCTGACAATTCTTTAGTAAAATAAGTGCAATGTTAACAATATTGCGCCTTAGTTTATCATTTATACGTGTAAATCACAACCTAGAGATCACAGTGGATCTACAAATACATAAACATTAAATAACAGGACAAATATTATTAAAATTCCACATACTTCTCTTAAGACATTTCAGATATTCACATTTTTTGTTAAAGGCTAGACAGTAAGTGTAAACATTTTTGTGTAATTTTACTTTTTTTTTTTTTACACTAAAACAAAGAGACAAATATACAGTTCTCATTATTTATAGGTTATTATGATAGTATTTTACTGGTCTGATCCACTTCAGACTGAAATGACCTAAAATGATTTTAACATCCTTGATTGTTAATATCTTCAGTGTTATTTTTGCATTTTACAAATTCATCCCAGGGGCCGGATTGAACCCTTTGGCGGGCCGAATTTGACCCCCGGGCTGCATGTTTGACACCTGTGGTCTACAGGGTCTGTAAGGTCCACCTCTGCATAAACAGTGAGTGTACCTGCTTTGTTAGGTACCATGAAGTAATGGTACTAATTTGGGGTGCTGCTAGCAATTATGGGCCCCGTGAAAGGTAAACATTGTGGGCCCTTCATAAAATTCAGTATCTTGTCGAACTGTCGGACCGGGGGGGTAAGTATGTGTGGTAGGGGCAGAAGTTATATACGCGGGGGTGCGGTCCATAACTAACGTAACTAACGCTGGCGTGAAGTGAAGGTGAAACTTAACATGCTTTCCATGTCCGACTCCTGGTTTCTATTCCTCTATTATACAGCAGATCTTACACGAAATTTTCATAACTTCTAACCTTGATCCACTGGACTCCCTCCACTGCTCTATGGGACCCCCACAAATGCTGGACCCCATGAACTTGTCTTGTTTACCCCCCTTTTCCAGTGCTCCAGGTACTAATGTATGTAATGATGTTCAAAGGGATAATGTGTATGCTGACAGGGGTCTGGAACAGCACTTATGTTGGTCTAATCTATTTAATAATGCATGTTCTGTGTCCGTCCGATGTCCACTTGATGTGTGATCGATGTTGCAGCACAGGAGGGCGTACAGGTACAATGCTGCTGTTGCACCACGGGAGGGCGCTGTCGTACAATGGCACCATAGGTACAATGCCGCTAGTGTTCTAAAATGCATGTTCCTTTCACCTTACATGTGTTTTCTTGGATTTTTTTATAAATACTTCGTGGATTTTCTTTTTTTCTGTTTTTTTTTGGCCACATACGGGTAAGGAACCCAGTATGGTAACTTCACTGACTTTGATTTTCTGTATAGCAATAACAAATATTGAAAAATTTGATAAAAGTAATACATTCTTGTTATGTCCTCCAATAACACACTAAGGTTGAAATTTTGAATTTCAGAGTATTCTTATGAGTGTCCCATAAAGGGTTAAAATTAACAATATCCATTTGATTTAGCATCTGCTTGAGAGTTACAATACAATTATTTTTTTATAGAACTGTAAATAGATTTGGACAGTTGGGTTAAAGAGTTATTCTGTACTTTCCTGTTTCAACACTATCTGTTTATCGTGTCCCCACCCCTCTCAGAATGCGTACTTGTCCTTATCCCTATCCCCCCTCTCTGAGTCTAAGGAAAACAGGTGCAGTGGGGAGTGTCCAGGACCCTCAGAGAAACCCCCACCCCCCTTCCCCTCAACTGAACCTGTGGCCAAAGCACGCAAAAGATTTCCTTCTGTCTTAGTATCTGCAGCGTCTTCAAATTGAGGAGCAAATATAGCCTTGTCATCCATGTGAAAGTGAGAGCAGAAGGGATCTCAAACAATCCACTTGCATTGGGAACGGTGGCCAAAATTCATGTCAACACTGGACAACAACTGTCAGCAGCCCCGGAGAGAAAGACAGAAAAGCTGCAGGAGCTGGTCTAAGATACTGGGAATTATAGTTTCACATCCATACAGCCTGTGTACACCTAACAAATGTATCTATGAAAAGGGATGAGTTTTGATGAGATTTTAAGGTATATTTGAGCCTTTCAATGCCAGGCAGCTTCATACCTTTTCCTCCTCTACATCACAGAAGTAATGTCATAGTTTTTATTCCACTATATTTGTCTCAGATTCCAAATTTTCATCCTCCTCTTGTCCAGTGAAACCACATATCTGTACGTGTTGATTTCAAATAGTTGTGATACTAAAACATAATGATCTTGTTGAGACCGGGTCTTTATGGGTTAATCCACAGCAATGTATCAAACAGCCACAGACGACCAAAACTCTACTGATGTAACTGTTTAATACCTGTTGATCCACTAATCCTATTAATCCATGTAAATAATTGGTGTAAAATGCAGTTTGTCATCTTTTCACGGTCATCAGATATGACCCATTTGTACGTTCAGAGGCTCCGTAGTTACCGTGGAAACACCGTCATCTTCTGCAACACTGATTCACCAGTAAAAACCCATGGAGTTGGATCAATGACAGTGAATGGACACACTTTGTTTATGTTAAGTTAATGATAGATTTTACTGAAAAAGTCACTTTGTCTTCAGTTTTCTCTGTTTTCGATGTAATAGCCATCAATGTTAATCTGATCTTTTATAAACATCCACATGATCAGTGAATTAAATACAGGAAAATACCTGATGTTCACTGAAAAAAAAAACAAAATACAGAAGATAATGTCATACTAAATGGCGATAAATCACTTAAGAAAAGCTAAATATAGAAAAAATTTTTTTTTAGAACTGCCACAAAAGTAGCACTGGGTCTTTATGCATTGAACTACCTAACATTATATAAAACAATTCAAATGAGCTCTATCTTTTATACGTACATGGAAAATGCAACATACACATTAATGCAGCATTAAAATCAACCTTAAAAAAACACACACACACACACACACATATATATATATATATATATATATATATATATATATATATATATATATATATATATATATATATATATATACATTTAACTGCATATAGTGACTGTTTTTCTTTTCAGACTTTAAGTGCAATTTTCTGATAATATTCCAAACTTTTACATATGTTTTTTGTTATAGGTTGTGAATGCATAACTTTTTTGTGGTGGAGTATTTTCACAGTAAGAAGTTACAACACAGATGTGGATTTACTCAGCAAGAGTTGGGATCATTTATTTGTACTTTTATGCCAATATACAAGATATCATCTATATCTCTGAATAAAATAAACATTAAGGAAAGATTTTGGATCATCATGTCCCCATTTGTTTGCCCACACACCCATTGTGGTCTTCTCTAATTTGATAATAAATTACTGAAGATTGATTCACCATAGGTTTTAAGTCCAGCTGGAGATAAAAGTTGATTCAGTGACTGCAGTTGTGATTTTGGAGGGAGATGTGATGTTAAAAGTTTGGCGCTAAGTTTGTGCGCGCGTTCCACCATTCAGACGCTAATTAGAATGATAATTTGCGACTCCGCTGATGACCCCTACCCCCCCCCCCCCCCCCCCCCCTTCAATAGTAACTTCTCCCTGGGGACGTGATGGCGCAGATCCCCAAGGGACTTTCTGCCCTCTGTAGGAATCCTTTTTATCCCCAGAGAGGGATTCCCGCCTGTTGATCATCGAGATTCACCAAATGTATTGGTTCTTTGTGCATTGAGTAGAAGGATTATGAGAACTCTTAGAACGATACTGTCCAATGCACTATGAGTCATCTGTGCAATAGAGCGTTTTAATTTATAGACAGATAACCACTGGAGACTCTGCAGTGAACTCTGGTGCCATTACTGCCTGTTTTTACGCACGAGTTTTGGCAACTTTTCCTGTGCGTGAAAACTTCTTACATGAACCTTTGAAGACCCAGAGCTTCCAAATGTGTTTTTTTTCCCTCTTTCCAAAGTGATTTATCATAATTTATTATATCATCACCCTCTGTTTTTTGCTTTTTTTCTAGTGTAAATCATGTGTTTTCGTATATTTAACCCTTTCATGCATGAATTATGAGAACCTTAGTCGAGATTTTTTTTCCTGGGTGATTTAATTCCCCTATAGGCATGAAAAAAACGATGCGATTGACATTTTTTTAAATGAACTTATTTTTCATGGAAATACAAAAATGCCCACTCAGCTGGACACCATTCGTTTAATTCTTGAAGCAAAAAAAAAAAAACATTTAAAAATCATCATCAGAAAATGAGATACTGTGTGAAAACTATGAAACAAAAACATTTTCCATGCAGCTAATCTGATGTTTTCTCATACTTTAACATACTCTAATACTTGTTATTACTATCTTCATGCAGATAATATGCAAAAAGACAGTAATGGTATGAATTGCAGTGTATGGGATCGTACATAAGCGTCCACTGTGTTGGCTGAAATGCAACTAAAACAACAAAACCCATGAATATATAAGAAAACAGCTGTAGAATAACTGACCACTACGCATGAAAGGGTTAAGTCATGTAGATGTTCATTAAAGCTTTTAGATCAGTAGATGGATGTTTAAGTCTTACTAATTTCCAGTGTTTGCTGATATGAATGTGGGTTTCTTCACACTAACACTCCACACACTCAGCAGTTCTAACCCGATCCTGTGCGCACTAACAGCCTGCACTTTTAAAAATAAGATGGTCAGCCTCTCTTGAGGGTGTATGCTGCTGGATCCGAGCACCCCGCAATCCCTCATGTTTACACCAGACCCAACTCGCCTCTTGGCGGCCACACGTGTGTATTCGCCTCCTCACCTCCGCAGAGCGGCTGCACGACCCGGGCTGCCAGCGGGGATTTACTGACTGGCGCAGTGCCCGGCCGCAGGCAGACTAGTTCGCTCGGTTCTCACGACCTCAGCTGCACAAAGGCATCTCTGAACTATTAACTCAGACACGAAGGCAGTAGGAACGACCGCAGAACCCACACACGCTGCCAACTGGTGTTTCAGTATGCATCCGTGCAGGAGGAAGCTTCTTAAACAGCGCTGGCAGTGGGGTTTCAAAATGCCATTTACCAGCGGTGTCATCTGCAGGGCACTGGCACACAGCAGGGTGAAAGTGAGAACGCAACTACACAAATTAACAACACACACCGACTGTTAAAGGAAGCTGAATACAGAGTGTTTATCAGGACAAAAACATCTACGAAAAGTCACGTAGGCAAAGTTACGACCAGTTTCAAATACCTTGTCAGTGACTTAGATTTACTCCATTTACCTGATTAAAGCTTTTGCCAGCGGACATACTTGTTTAAAGGATCTGAATGACTTATTCCACCAGCGCATGTGGCTTATTCCTGCTTGGCTTTGGAATCTTAAATGTTACCACTTCCAGGTGTCTCCTCTTATTTATTTTCTAAGATAAAAACTTTAAACTTCGGATTATTTGCTGTTGTAACGTGCGTAATCTTATGCAATAGAATGACCCTACCAGTGTGCATCTCTGTGCGTATACTTGTGGTGTTTGCCGTGCGCACTTGCGGCGCGCCGGTGGAGTATTAAATGTTGAGGGGTTTGGAGCGGCGGTCTCCAGGCTGTAACCTAATCTGGAGTGAAGGGGCCCACTGACTGCAAGTGGCGGACACACGGCTAGCGTCACGCCGCTCCACACAGCACCGAGTCTTTCCAGTTCCGGACCCCATACTGACGGAAGATAAGTTTACAGCCAAGGGATAAACAAAGAGGAGGCAGAGATAAAGATGAGGAGGAAGACCTTTAATACACAGCAATATGTTTAAAGCTGCCATGTCAAGAACAGGTCGACCTTGTGGATGCTTGTGTGTGAGGAGTGTTTGGAGAGTGAATCGTTAACCCAAGTTTTATCTTTGAAAGTGCTTTATCTGTCCTCACCGCCTTCAGGTTTCCATCACACCCAAGTTCCCTCGTTTTCTCCTTTATTGAGGTGAAGGCCCATTGAGAGTGGCATCGAACAATTGATACACAAAAGGAAGCGAGGATCCTTCCATATTCTCCTTTCACTGAGGCAATCTGTTAGTGACATTAACCCCTGAGCGCATTTCCCAGGCTCATGAATAGGCTTTAAGGCTTTTTAAAGCTCCCGCTGCATACAGGATGAGACCCTTTTCAAACTTTTAATTACCTTTATCGTAATAGAAAAATACACCTCTATTGTCACTTCTGCCATTCTGCAGTGGGACAAATATAAGGAACTGAAGTGACAGTGGTCATAATAAAATGTAGATTACCTGATGGGTCTACTGAAGCTCTTATAGGAAACAAATGCATAGGTTGTGCAAGTTTTGACTTTAATAACGACCACGGTGTGTGTGAAAGTTCAATACGCTTATATTGACTTTTACGCACGAAGTGTGACTTTTACGCACGGCCTCAGAGAATAGAGATACCATTTAGACCTTTATGTAAACTGTGACAAAACAACACACACACGTACACACCACACTGAAGACCAGAATATTAGTTTTTGGAGCACACACATGTACACATCACACTGAAGACCAGAATATTAGTTTTTGGAGCATACATATATACATATCACACTGAAGACCAGAATATTAGTTTTTGGAGCACACACATGTACACATCACACTGAAGACCAGAATATTAGTTTTTGGAGCACACACATGTACACATCACACTGAAGACCAGAATATTAGTTTTTGTAACATCTTTTATTAAAACAATGGGTCATTGCCCAACGTCACTTTTTTCTTTTCTCTTTGTCCTTTTCAGCACAAAAACAACAAAGAATATAAAACACAGCTTTGGTATAACAATCAATAACAACTTTGTACAAAACTAATCTAAAAGTACTTGGTAACAAATTTTGCTATAAATCGTCCATCTGCATGTACAGCATGTTTATCACCGACATCCAAATTTTGGAATCAGACAATAAATTATAAGAACTATCTGCCATTTAAGGCCCCTGTTCCATAAAACGAAACAATGACAACTTGTGTTGTTGTTAAATGTTAGACTTTTAGTCCCGCAGCTGAAAAGTCACAGGTTGGAGCCCGTAACAGCCGTGTGTGTGTGTGTGTGTGTGTGTGTGTGTGTGTGTGTGTGTGTGTGTGTGTGTGTGTAGTCAGTTCACCGTCTAAACTGGGCAAGTAACGCAAACTGGTTTCACTGGAGATTCTTGTCCGTTGTGCTACCAAGGCCGCCACACCGGCTCGCTGCTCTCTGATCCGGTGCTGATCCCGACCGGACTAACCGCCTGGGACCCCCCGGAAAAGGACGTCATGCCGTGGACTGGAGATGCTGCAGGCGGTGCGGAGCTGCCGTGCACCGGACTGGCGTTAACGGCCACGGGCAGTCCTGCGTTTGCGTACAAGGGGATAACAGGTGCGGTGGAGGAGGCGAAAGTGGGGTTGGGGATCAAAAAAGCGAACTGTCCGTCTGTTGCGGGCACCAGCTGGAACCCACCGAAGACCTTAGGGGACACGGCTTCGGCTGGGCTGAGTTTGGAGCCCATGGTGGCGCCGTTGATGGGCAGGGTGGATGGGAGCTGCACATGGAGGGGCTGCGCCAGATGAGCCTGCTGGGACGGGGGCTGCTGCGGGTAGTTCATGGACATCATCTGGGTCATGCAGCTGGACAGGTGGTTGAGGAGCCTGGACCTGACCTCCGTGTTCACCCCCTCTGAGGTGGACAGGAAGCGGGTCACCTCATTCATGCACTCGTTGAATCCTGCTCTGTATTTACTCAGGACGGTGGCATCTGCAGAAAGCGCTGCTGGTGGAGAGAGGAAATGTGCAGATAAGTAACACATCCAGGACTTCTTTATCAGAATCTGCATCTATTTTTGCAGAGATGAATCCCTTGAATAGGTGACTGACTTACCGCTCATCTGGACGCGCTGCAGGTTCCTCAAGTGCTTCACTGTCATCTCCAGGATGTCTGCTTTCTCCAGTTTGGAGTGTCTGGAGCTCTGTGGAGAAAGAACATCAGCAAAAGTTAGGGTTTTATCTTCAGAGTCACACTAGAACTGATATAATCATCTCCACACATGTGGCTTCTGAAAATCCAAGTCAACTTACATCTTTTTTAAGTGCGTCCAGAATGAGTGTCTTCAGCTGCCCGAGACTCTCGTTTATTCTCGCTCTCCGGCGTTTTTCCATTATAGGTTTGGATGACTGTCAAGAAAAAACAAGACTATATAAATGTCTTGGTCACAAACGGCACATGTGGAATAGAAAGTTGCAGATCATCTTCCTATGCAACACTAACAAATAAAATCACAGGATAGTTGTTTAAAAACAGTAAAAAACTTACTTTTCTGTGCTCGCTGGCATTTTTCGGTTTGTCTGGTGTGTGGGATCCGTTCGCAGGGGCACCGGCAATAGGTGATGCCGTCTGCTTTTCCATGGTGTCAGCTGGCATTATTGACCAAACCAAATGCGTAAAAGTAGTCCTCGTTGGAAATGCAAGAAAATAGCAAAACAGGATCAAATAAAAATATATATATCTGGAAAAAATTCAACACTTCATATGCAGATGAGCGACGGTCCACGGATCGGTTCGCGTCGTGATGCTTTGCTTTGCTTTTTTTTTTTTTTTTTTTATAATCACCGGGCTGTCATCCGAGTACGGGAGCGTGCGTTGTGCCGTGCTGGCCGACTCTGCGCTTCTGCCGCCGACACACGCCAGGGCCGTACTTATAGACGGCTCGCGTGCTCCCAGTTCGTGTGAAACCCTCTCTGCATTCTTTCCCACACTCGTCTCAGCCAATAGCAGAGAGGACTCACCCATTGGGCGCGGGGCAGACCGCTGATTGGACAACACCCCCGCGGGCCGTCAGTCACGCGCTGCTCAATCAGCCCTGCAGGGACAAACAACAAAGCGGAGCGCGCAGCAGCGGCCGGGCCGTTCTGTGAAGTGATAAGAGGGGAATGCGCTGGATGTTTGCTCCCAACTTTGCTCCTTGCTCGTCACATTTTTTTCCTGTTTGGTGTGTGCGCTTTGCAACGAGGTATAGACTATACTGACCGAGGCTTTTACGCGGAAACGGGGACTTTTTATGGTTGAGTTGCGCGTTTCTTGTATCATAAATAATCTGAAATAATTTATGATGTGATAAATTCTTAATAAAACTCACCATTACTGTATTCCCTTCAAACCTGCATACACACAACTTTGGGTATTTGAGGCATAAACATTATTATTGTTATTACTAATTTTTTTTATTATTATCATCATGTATTTTTAACACTTCACACATCCAAGGAAAAGACATCTGTAATGGCACGCGAGGCGGTTTGCAGCAGCACGCACCAGACCAATGGCATGCGGACACTTTATGCAAATGAGGCAGGGCGCAACATGATTGGCTGACTGAACAACCCTGTGTCAATCATTACAGCGCGGGAGCAGCTCAAAGGAGGAGGGGGGGTGGGGACACATCTGTCCGCGTGCCATTCGCGCACAGTCTCCTCCGGTCTACGCAGAGCACGTGCCAAAACTTGCAGATTATAGCCTGTAGACTAAGGAGAGTAGAACCTCAACCTGGAAATCTGGAAACATTAGAATAGAATAGAATAGAATAGAATAGAATAGAATAGAATAGAATAGGTTGAGAGGCTCTGAAACGTATTTAATTAGCTCTGTTATCAAGTATAAGACATAACATAATAATACATAACACTATGATAAAATAATAGCAGTACTTACAATGTGATGGCTTTTGGATATATTATTACTCTATACTTTAAAAAGCTGTAAATCCACTAGTTTTTCCACTCACACAGACTGTGGATAAACTCTTTTCCATCAAATTCACTCAAACCCATTAGTACCAGATACACTGCCAAGGTTTGAAGCTAAAGAGCACCACCTAGCGGCCACTTTGATACTGTTTTCCATGTATTATGATGGTTCTCAAGACATTTAACAAAAATAATTCAGTGTATGTGATCTAGGCCTTCAGTTTCTGTTAATATAGGTTAAATATATAACAAAGTCACCAGTGTTAGTCAAAATATAACTTATATTAAAGAAGTTTGTATAGGATGCCTTCTATTAGAGGTCATTTGAGCTCTGCATATTTCTGATAGTATACTTCCTTTACTTTCAGAATTACCAATCTGTCTTGTGTTTTTCTCTCTTTATGTTGTGCATTTTTTAAAAATGGCTTAAAACTGAATAAAAAGTTTCAGTAAGAATGGATTGTACATGGTCAGCTGCTTCAAATGACCACAAGGTGGCACATGTGCTCAAACTGGCAAAATAGGAAAACACCACTAATATCAACAATAATAAAATAGTAAGTGATAAGGAAGTTTTTCTACTCATTAACACAGAGATGTGTTACACGTATTATGGTTATTATTAGATTTAGTATCGGAGGCACAGTCTTCATAGTCGAACTCTTCATTTCCTGTGTTTTGGTGCATTTACATGCAGTCATTCTGTTTCAATTTATGTTGAAAATGCCTATTGTGTGATATCTATACTTGTCAAAGATAGATTGATTTTAATTACTTTCTAACACTCTGGACTTTAACAGCTCATATGTATTCCAGCAAGATTTCTGAACATTCAAAGCGCATCACATATATCTCGGTTGTAAGATGATCTGAGAAAGTTCACTCAAAACTAGAACAGGGCTATAACATAATTTGACCAGAGCTGATTACATCGCTCAAATTGGTTAGAAAATGAGGCTTGTTAACGTGGTAAGAGTTCATCATTCATTTTCATATTTTGGAAAATTTAAAAAAAGATGCAACAATGAAAGAAAAAAAGATGTATTGATGTGTCTATGGGTAATATTACATCTGGGATGGGGCAAGTACACATTCATAAGAATATTTATCTAAATCAATACCTGCGGTAGTAGTAATATTATAAAAAAAAAGAGCATATACATGTGAAGATGAATGTTATATATGCACATACAGTACTGTGCAAATGTCTGAGACCCCATTTAGCTTTGTTGGTTTCTCAGGGTTGAAGTGAGCATATATATTTATTTGTCATTCTATTTTCTTCCGATACAACGAGAAAATACAACAAATATGTACACAGCCTTACAAGACGCACAAACAACTGAACGTAAATGTGTTGTAAAAGTTAAAGTCACTATTTAGTGTGACCTCTGACCCCATGACAAGAAGCAGCACAACTATAAATACCTAACAAATGTGGAATGGAACCTAGTGTAAAACATCAGAAAATTAATGCAATAAATCTCATGTGGTCTGAAATAAGGGTTAAAACATGTGAAATGCAAAGGGTGGTCACACTAAATACTATCACTTTGGTTTATAGACACTGTTTTTCCCTGAAACTTTAGTTTTTATTGCTGTACACGCTTTACATAAATCCATCTTGGATCTTAATACAGACACTGATAATTGTGTGGTTATTAGAACTTTACTAAACATAGAACTTTTGCATAGTACTGTATGTATGTATAGTTTAATATAATATACAATAATATGTCTACTCATAACTTATATCATGTACTATATTCCATAAGGTTATAATATACTTACTGAAAGTTCTGTTGTCTTTTCGTAGTGCAGTAAGTTTTCCGTTTAGCTGCATCTTCAGACTGAGGACACAGTGGGAACAGCACAGGTGGAGTTAATATACATAATTAAGATGAACTTCAACAGGTGCAGGTTCCTTGCATTACTGTGATACTGCCCTTCAGATAAATACATTAGTAACACCTGTGTTTTTCATTTATCAAAATGTTGCAGTGAAAACCCCTTGTTTTAATGTTTATTTCTCAAAAGCATCTACTGATTTAAAATGATTGATAACTTTAAAACCAATAATCCCATCAATACTAGTCGTCAGCTTTCCATCATCATCAAGTATGACCCATTTGGATGTTCAGAAGCTCCACAGACATGAAAACACCAGTAAATCCCATGTAGTTTGATGAATAACAGTGGTTTTAATCTTATATTTTGCTGAAAAAGAACCTTTTTTTCCCCCCAGTTTTCTCTGCTCTGATACAATAACCTTTGGATTTCCTGTGAACATCTACATTGCCACTAAATTAAATATAGAAAAATACCTCATTTTCAACATTATAAATAGCAATAAATCACTCAGAAAAGGTTCCTTTTTAAGCCACCACAGATATAGTTCTAGATTTTTAAGGGTTAATATACTGCTTGTAGTTTACTCAGCATAAATCAGTCTAAAGGTTCTGCAAGTTGACTTTGATAAGTAATGAATTTAATGAAAGCTGTAGGTGATTGTAGATTAGGAATAACGATTTACTGTTTTAAAAAATAAGAATATACAGATTATAAATGACTATCAATGGTTAAAGTGTCTTTTCAGCACAGAAAAGAACCCAAACACAGATGTAAATACAAAGAATTAAAGTGATATCTGAAGTAGCTGACACTATGAATGTTTCCAAAACCACAGTTAATGCAACACTTGTAAATCCACACCTGTAACACAAATTAAAACTTTATGTGAACAGCAGATTTCCTCGTTAAACCAGCCGGTGTACAACAACAATAGGGGCATTACAGAGTCTAAGGAGGCGTAGATGTCATAGTAATCTCAAAACTGATGACAAAGTCTGTGATCCTCTTTTTGGCTGGGAGTCTATTGAAACAGACCAAATGTAATAAAATTTTGCTAAGCCCCGATTCAGTCCAGTCCATAGTGAAGTATCGGTCATTGTTCAATGGCTCATGTCCCCCCAATGGGTGAGCTGTGCTGAGGCATGCCAGACACTTGTTTACCCAGGATCCTGACTCTCAAGGGCCAGCTGTGTGTGCTTGGGTTCACATCGCTTTTATTTGCTTTCGGATCGGCCCAAATGATGCAGATCTAATTCTACACAGCTCCACTCAGATTACACAACCGCTCCCTGTAGCCGTGGAGTTAACAGGATTTTCGTTTGGTAAGTCTGTATAAGGTGGAGCAGCACCTGTTGGACCTGATTTGAAGTCAGTCCGGCCAGTCCTGGTATTTGACATGCAATAGCCATTGATAATTCCCCCACTTCATTCTTGCATTTCTTAGATCTGGGCTCAGACAACAAAGACAACAGGAATTCAACTCCATCTCAAAGCAAGAGTTGACCCTGTTATAAGAGCATCATTAAAGCCAACATCACTGGAGGAATGCATAGAAAGTACTGCTGTTTGAACCCATAGAGTTAGTTTCCAAATGAATTTTTCCCCCTATTTAACCTTTCTTAACTGAGAAAGACCCAGTGATACTTTTGTTGCAGTTGCAAAGTGAATTTTTTCTCTCTATTTCATTCATTCATTCAGTTGTTTTGAGCAGAAAAAAAACTAAACATTTTCATGTGTACAAGGAACTAATATCAGAGGAAATACATTAATAAATAAAGGTGATCGAGACAATATAGCAATTGCCATGTACACTAGTAATAGCAAAATAAATTCAATACGTATCACTCAAAAAGGAGTGGGAAGAAGAACTCTTATTAAATCCCACCCCCATCTCACATTTATACAACATAACACATTACTTTTGTTTCCTTAATGATATAGCAACATCTGTTTAAAGTCCTAATAATGTAAATAACCGATAGTAAACAGATTAAGAAAACTGATGTATATTACACATAGTAGCTACCTACTTACTACTTTACCTTTCGTAAGTGATTAATCACCATTTATTGTAATATTATCCTTTGTATTTTGGGCTTTTTCTGTTAAAATCGGATATTTTCTTATATTTAATTCACTGATCATGTACATGTTCATAAAAGCTCAGATTAAGTTTGAGGGTTATTATATCAGAAACAGAGAAAACTGAAGAATAAGAGACTTTTTCAACAAAATCTAAGATTAACTGAACATAAACCAAGTGAGTCCAACCACTGTCACTGATCCAACTCCATGGGTTTTACTGGTGAATCGATGCTGTAGAAGATGACGGTGTTTCCATGTTCACTACGGAGCCTCTGAACATCCAAATGGGTCATATCTGATGACCATGAAAAGATGATAAATGGTATTTTGCACCATTTATATTTATATTTACATGTATTGATAGGATTAGTGGATCAACAGGTATTAAACAGTTTAGATCAGTAGATGGTTTTGATTAAAAGTGGATGTTTCTGGGTTAAATGATTTATCTCCACTTATTGTAATTTTATCCTCTATATTTTGTGGGTTTTTTCTGTACAAATCGTGTATTTTCCTTTATTTCATTTACTGATCATCTAGATGTTCCTTAAAGCTCTGATTAAAATTCAGGGTTATATCAAAAACAGAGAAAACTGAAGAAAAAATTACTTTTCTATCAAATTTATCATTAACTGAACATAAACCAAGTGTCTTCATCCACTATCATGTATAAAACTCAGTGGGTTTTACTGGTGAATCAATGTTTAGAACAGGGGTTCCCTAAGTGGGGTACGTGTACCCCCAGGGGTACTCGAAATATTTTTGGGAAAATACATGAAATAAATCATCATGTACTGAATACAAAATAAATAATGATAATTAATGCTGGAAGATAAAACACAATAAATACATTCATATAATAGTTTCATTGTCAGTCATGTTTGTTTAAGCTTTGGTAACATTTTAAGAACATTTTCTATTTCATATTTTCAAAATTGTTAATTGAGTAGCTAAGTAATTATTTTTTGTTGATGAAAGGTTCATTTATTAATTAATGGCCAATCTTATCTGTGGAAGAGGGCACTTTTCAAATTACATTTTGCACATAATTTTTTTTATTTTTTATTTTGTCATATATGACAGTAAACGATATGTTGTTTGCTCACAAAGTTTTGAAAATATAAACACCTTTGGCATAGGAACAAATTTTGCCAAATTTTTTTCTATCAAAAATGCTGAAGCGAGAATTGGGGGTACTTGGCTAAAAAAGTATATTTTAGGGGGTACTTCACTGTAAAAAGTTTGAGAACCAATGTTGTAGAAGATGACAGTGTTTCTATGTTCATTACAGAGCCTCTGAACGTCCAAATGGGTCATATCTGATGACCATGAAAAGATGACAAACTGTATTTTACACCAATTATTTACATGTATTGATAGGATTAGTGGATCAACAGGTATTAAACATTTTAGATCAGTAGATGGTTTAAGTCGACAGTGGACGTTTGGGTCTTTATGGGTTAAGAGATGATCAACATTCGCCAGACGAGAGCTGAAAGTACTTGCTTTCTGACTTAGCTTTACAAGGAAAGGGTTTGCAGGAGGAGATGTCGGGGGAGATGAAAGGCCTGAAGGAGGGAGAAGCTGTGTTTGCAGATTTGGCAGAGCTCAGTAGCCTGTTGTCCTGATCTGGTGAATGCTCAGCGGCTCCTTTTGACTGCCGCCTGCTTAATTTGTTGTTGTACAATGAGCCTATGCACTTCTGGAAATCCATGTGCAGAATGCAGAAGGAGAGTCAATTATATCTGTATTAGCTGGTGTCGGCCGACCAATCCCTTTATACACAGTCCCCAGTCAAACCCCAGTAGATCTGTTTACCATGATGAACCACTAACACACTGGGCATTGGCTTCCACTTCTGTTTGGGTGGTTTTTGCTTTGTTTTATATACTGTGGCAATGCAGAGAAGTTGCAGAAAAGGATCTCAAATGTGGAAACTCAACACTTACAGACATAATAAGCCCCTTTGGACCAAAAGTAAAATGCTTCATAACTTTTTAACCCCTAGTCCTATTAATAAAGTTAAATAATTCAACTAAAAGGCAGTTTTTCAGCTTTTCAACGACATAAGCTACGATTCCTGCCTTGACACCTTTAATTTGTGTTTCCTTTGATGTACGTCACATTTACAGTCGCGGAAAAAATTATTAGACCATCAAAAGTCATCAAAAACAATGGTTATGCAATCAAGTACTAACTCCTGTGTGTATCATGTGACTAAAACGTACAGAAAAGAAAACATGGAGTGCCTAAAAGCACTGTTTTTGTCAGTACAATGCCATAGATATTGATGTAAGAACTAAGTGATTTTGGTTTTTATCAAGAAAACTATGGAAACTATGGATAGATATCAGCTCTGAAATGAAACTCTTATGAGCTATTTTTGTTGTTATCATTATATTTGTCCAAACAAATGTACCTTTAGTTGTACCAGGCATTAAAATGAACAAGAAATTGAAGAAAACAAGGGTGGTCTAATCATTTTTTCACGCGACAATATAGTATATATTATGAGAGTAAAATGGTTAACACTGTCAGAAAATGAACCAAACAACAAGCAACATTGATGTCTATACAAGATTTGATGTACTGCAATAAGTTAAACTTTATTATTCAAATGATATTAACATAAAAACTAGAATGTGTTCATGATATTTATATTGTAACAGAGGATTTGTTTAACCCTCAAAACCTAAAACAGCCACTTAAAGCCAAAAGTATCTATTGATCTAAAATGTTTAATAAGTTTTCAACCACTAATCCTGTCAATACAGTGAAATAATTCAGCTAAAATGTTGTTTTCAGCTTTAAACCAGCATCAAATGTGCCTCTTTAGGATGTTCAGCGGCTCTGTACTGAACGTGGAAACACTCATCTTCTATAACATTAGCTTACTAAATGACAATAGTTCTAGATGTTTGTTTTTATTTTCAGTTAACGATATATGTTGCTAAAAATAGCCATTTTTCTTCAGTTCATATAATAAATTTGGATTTTACTCTGAGCTTTTATAAATATCTGCATAATATGTAAATGAAATACAGGAAAATACCTGATTTTCACTGATAAATGCAAAATTTAGAGCATAATAAAGATGATAAATGTAGAGAAAACTTCAGCTGGAAGTCGTCACAAAGAAAGCTATAGGTCTACGTAAGATTAATCACTTTCTCTTGGGTGCTATTGAAAGATAAGTGAAGCTATTAATATATGCAATAACTATTACATTATTCTAACTTCAAATAAAATAAAAAGTTTTTCATTTTTCATTTCATTTTTGGAAGTACTGAACGTAGTTTCACACATAACAGTGGTTGTAGATGCTTTTTTAATCTACAGTTAATACTTTTCGCTGAAAAAGTCACTTTTTCTTCAATTTTCTCTGTTTTGATACAAGCTTTGAATATACACTGAGATTTTATGAATATTCCACTGAAAAAAATTTCCAAATCTTACCAAGTGTATTTTTTTCATTTCTAGTCAAAACATCTCATCGCACCTAAAATAAGACATAATCACCTAAAGAGTAACTTTTCAGTGAGATATAAGGACTTATTTTTAGACAATAGATCTTGAAAATCTTATTTCAAGAAATCTTAACAAGATAATTTTCACTTGTTTCATTGGAAGATTTTTTTCTGCCTATTTTAAGCAAAAATATCTTGTGTTAGTTTTTTTTTTTTTTTTTTTTTACTTGTTTTATAGACACATTTTTTCCAGTATGTTTCCAGTGAAAAATAGAAAATGCAGATGATCATATTATAATAAATGGGATGAAATCACTATAGAAAAGTTAAATGTAGAGAAAAAAGTGTTGAAATGAGCTCAAACTTAAATATTTATCTACAGCAGTAAAACGTGAGCGATCCTACTTCAGGTTTTTTTACTTTTACTTTGAATGTTTTCAGCTTTCTTCATTCCATCACTTACAGTAGCTTACTAGAAGATTATTAATGATACGAAACAAATCTGCGAGATATGTAGTGACGATAAAGATGACCATTTTATCCTCTGTTTCCAAATCAGAGATGACAAGAGGACTTCAAAGCTCGTGCTAGCGGTACTTTGTGCTGTGGGGTTTGAAACAAGTAAAGCCAGAATCCCAACACCAGCAGATCTAAGCCGCTGTGTGAAAGGACACCTGCGGCTGCTGCATTCACCTCCCGCTTTCAGCACAAGGATTTGCAGAGCACCAAAACACAGGGTTGATGGTTCATTATTGAGTCTAATTAAACTAAATATTGAAGAATTAAGGAACAAATATTTGTGTAAAAATATGTGCTCTTTTTCTTTGAGACGTTGGCAAAAGATCTGAAAGGACTTTTCTTGCCAAGATGAAATATTTGTTATCCATTGTTGCTAGGGATTTCCTAAATTTAGGAGTGGCCAGATTTTTTCTTTTTTTTTTTTTATTATTTTTTTCTTTCACGCCCATCAATTGTAGTGGTATTAAAACAGCTATTTTCCCGTTCAATTATTTCTCGTTTGATGTATTACCAGGACTGCAGGGTGCTTCATAAGCGGTCGGAATCTGAATAAATTAATATGAATTTGGGAATATTTCTCATGCATTCAAGTCATAGGCTTCAAAACACAAACGTCCGGTAAAGTGTTGGTGTTTTTCATGGATTTTCATTTTATTCTTCCATAATCTCATTACTCCATTGGTTGTTTTCATACCTGCAAAAAAACAAAAAAAAAAAAAAACCCTGAGATCAATTATATTTGCCTCACTTTTCATGTGGCTTGTTGTCATTTTGCCATCTGCAGACCAGCATGTCCAGTACAATGTGATGTATTCACAGAGACTCCTTGGCTTTCTGAACAGAGGGAGACCCTTTTCTCTTGCTTCTCGCCCCAATTCAGGCCTTTCTTCTCCCTTTTAAGTGGGCTGTTGATGAGGTTAGTCTAATCAGATTAAGTCAACTCACATTGGTCTCTGCAGTTTGTTTTCCTTCCAAAGGCGTCCTGACATCTCCTATACTTTTTTCTTTATCCTCCTCTTTGCACTTTTCATCTGGGCTTCCACCCAAAGAAACCCTTTCAGTAGAGGTCCCAATGGACTCCTTTATAAAGCGCAGTTCCCCAATGATATAGGTTATTTAGAATGGGTCACTAGACTGCAATACATGGGAAAGGCCTTTAAAGTTGTGCAGTGACGCATTTGGACGTTTCCACTGGTGTCTGTGTGAATGCAAGAGATTAGGTAAACACAAAGCTCCAAATTAAATTTTGGAAATTGCTGGAACGTTTAATTTGATTCCTAGATAAATGTTTTGTAAACTACAAGACTAATGCAATCTCTACTTTTATCCAGGTTCTTGGACGAGAGTGGGGTTTTCACGGCCGACTTGTTAAGTAGTTTTTAAGTGAAATAAATAAGATTTTATTGTTTTAATTGCACGTGATGTTACAATTACACCCAGCAGACAACGGTGACATATATGCAAATCACTGCATCCATTTTGCATGACGTGGAAAACAAAATATCTAAATGCTAGAAAAATCTGAGGCTTAATTTAGCAAAAGGTAGAAGAGCAGGGTAATTACACAATTTATTAATCCTCAAAAGCAGAAACTGAACTGTAAAATAACTGCTGAACCAATCAATGTGGATCTTCTTTTTTTTTTTTTGTCTCATTTGGACATGAAGAGGCTCCATAATTTATATTAAGTTAATAATATAATTCATTTTAAACACACATACGCAGTCAGTTAATTAGATATAAATAAATACCCTTAAAAACACCCTCAACAATTTTTTTTTTTTTAAATGAAGGGTTGTAAAGATTAGATGTAGTGGGGAAAAAAATTACAGTGATTTTCTTTCACAGTAAAAACATAATTTTTGGTTTTAATTTCAGTCAAATGGTCTATTCTCATACAAAGAAAATATAAAATCATGACTTTAAAATCACCAGATGAAACTTTTAGTTCTTCTAAATCAAAGAAAACTAGCATCGATTGATTAAATTATAGAAAAACAGAATATATATATAGGCTTGAGACATTGCTCTGGGACTTTTAGAGTTAATGAACGACTGCAAATCAGTTCCATATCAAAAGTCTAGAAGTCTAAAGTAAAATCAGGACTTTAAAATCACCAGATGAAACTTTTAGTTCTTCTAAATCAAAGAAAACTGACACCGATTGATTAAGAACATGCTAAATTATAGAAAAACAGAATATATATAGGTTTGAAACATTGCTCTGTGCTTTTTAGAGTTAATGAATAATTACAAATCAGTTCCTTATCAAAAGTCTAAAAATGTAAAGTTATTTAAATTGGAACGAGTCATTTACAGATGCAAAAATTTGATGTCTTGCTCTAATAAAACCAATTCCTGTGATTAAATTTGACTTGATAAGCGGGTAAATAAATATAGTATCCACGTGTAACAGTAAAAATCCCTATAGTTCTCATTACTAGTGCGCTGTAACTTGATTCCCCCTCTAATAACAGGCTTACAAAGACAAAAAACACAATGAGTACAGAGGAGGTCTTTTCAGATGACTTCAGAGCCCCCCCACCACCCAACACCCCCTCCGAGAAAAGACGTGGCAGCCCACTGACTGAATGGGGGGGTGTCTGTAGAACCATTTCAAGCTAATGGATCTGAGAGACTGTCCACATAATTACATTACAGCATTTCACCAGCCCTTTGAGTCCCACACTTGCAGCTTGGGCACACCACAGCCCTTCATTCATATCATAGCTCCATAGTGGAATGTGCAGTGACAGATATGACCCTCTTGGGCGCTCTCGGACAGCCCCTCTGCCCAAGATTTAGAGCGGAGGGTGGGCAACGCAAAGACAAAAGATCAAACATGGGGGATGAAGAAAATCTAAAAAAAAAAAAATCGACTTTGTGTCAAAAACATGCACTTTGACTGAAACAAAACACACTTTTTCCTGTTGACTTTGATTTAGTACAGTTTGTTTTTGATTCTTCGGAAAGATTTAGTTTATAGTTCATGAACATGTCCTGATTTTTGAAGGTGTTGCAGATAAATGCTATTATACAGGGTTATGACTGTTCATTATTTAATTCTTTGCTCCCAAGAACCGTGTACGAGGAATATACTGTCCGCAAAATATATGAGTGAATGTTCATATGTGCATATTTCCAATAATTCAGCAAAACAGTTGGTTGTATTCATACCAAATTTGTGTTATAGATTGCCAGTGATTTGCCCTCTCCGGGTCGGTGGGGAGTCTTTGCCCCAAGTGGAGGAGTTTAAGTATCTCGGGGTCTTGTTCACGAGTGAGGGAAGGATGGAGCGTGAGATTGACAGACGGATTGGTGCAGCGTCTGCAGTGATGCAGTCGCTGTACCGGTCGGTTGTGGTAAAGAAGGAGCTGAGCCGAGAGGCGAAGCTCTCGATTTACCGGTCAATCTACGTTCCTACCCTCACCTATGGTCATGAGCTTTGGGTCATGACCGAAAGGACAAGATCCCGGATACAAGCGGTCGAAATGAGTTTCCTCCGTCGGGTGGCTGGGCGCACCCTTAGGGATAGGGTGAGGAGCTCAGTCACCAGGGAGGAGCTCGGAGTAGAGCCGCTGCTCCTCCGCGTCGAGAGGGGCCAGCTGAGGTGGCTCGGGCATCTGTTTCGGATGCCTCCTGGACGCCTCCCTGGGGAGGTGTTCCGGGCATGTCCCACCGGGAGGAGACCTCGGGGAAGACCCAGGACACGTTGGAGAGACTATGTCTCTCGGCTGGCCTGGGAACGCCTCGGGATCCCCCCGGAAGAGCTGGAGGAGGTGTCTGGGGAGAGGGAAGTCTGGGCATCCCTGCTTAGACTGTTACCCCCGCGACCCGGCCCCGGATAAGCGGAAGAGAATGGATGGATGGATAGATTGCCAGTGATCCAGAATAGATGTCATTACATTTTGGGAAAAGTAGGTCAAAGTTCACATTTTTAATGAATTTTTTAAATCTTTTTTTTCCCCCATTTACTTATAATGGGCCAATTTTCAAAAGTCTGTCGCAGCAAAACTATTGGGTGAATTCATACCAAATTGGGTTAATAGATTGCCAGTGATGCAGAATAGATCTCATTATATTTTTGGGAAAAGTAGGTCAAAGCTTCAATTTTTAAGGAATTTTTAAAAAATTAAAAAAAAACTTCTTCTATTTACTTGTAATGGACAGAATATCACATGTCTATAAAACATCAATTTTGGTTCAATTTACTTCAGACTTGGCACATATATATATAGAGACAAGTGATATGTGACATCAGCACATGCACAGACATGATGACATCAGCTGGATCGATAACAAAATAGGCAACAACATGTGTGAGTGATGGGGGTTTGTTGAGTATTGAATTCCCTGATCTTCCTACTTTTTGCTTATGTCTTGTGGGTTGAATGAGAGAGTTTATTGCAAATTGGAGATAATTTGTGGTTTGTATGAAGTAAAATTAACTCAACTTGACGTGAATGCATCTTTTGTGGTTTAACTTATATCTTTTTATCACTTTTTTGTATAGATGAGCAACTTTTTTTGTGAAAAAAATAAAACAAATCTTCAATTCAAGGTTTTCATTCTTTTCACTTCAGTATAAGTTTATTCACAGGCTGTTAAAATATAAGGAGATTTGGAGCTTGAGAAAAGAGGCGGTGCTAGTAGGTAGCAATGGAAATATACAGTATGTAATCATTACTCCTGGTCAAAGGTGATTATTGGTGTGTATAGATAGGAATAAAAGGAAGAATGTGTCCGGCTTTGTGAACAACAGTGTATATTTATGGGGCAGAAAAACATAGACTATATATATATATATATATATATATATATATATATATATATATATATATATATATATATATATATATATATATATATATATATATAGTCTATGTTACATATGTATAGTCTAGTATAGTACAGTATATAGTCTATATAGACTATATCATAATATTAAAATTTCCAGTCTACGAAGCATCTAAAACCAACAAAAGAGCCTGAACTAAACTTCACTACATGTAGATAACCCACCATACAAACAGAAAACCAGGCAGAAAATCAGCTTCATTTCTCTTTTGCTTTAAATTGAGCTTGTGTCTAATCCATTCCAGCCCAAACCAAACACATGAGAAAAGGGAACAGGGTTTTTTTTTTCACAGGCTGCGGTGAATGCTGCTGAATGAGTCCAATACACACGAACACAGGCCTGCAAAAGGCACATTTGTCGGTGCATTAACATACTCAATCCTGAATCAGGTTTGATTGATAAAGAAGCTTCCCAAACCTTCACAGGCCAAATTATCCAAATCCACAGACTGATGTTTCCCAATTTGTGACCGAAAGCGTAAATTTCACACAAAAGTTGCAATCAATCTGTAGGCATGCAGACCAAGTGGAAAATCTTTCAAACTAATCAAACACAAAGCCCTACATTTAGGATTTCCCTCAGTGATAACCATATTTAATAGCACCATTGATCTCTTTATTCAATTTCCACGGCAGAAGAAACACTTATTCAGGACAAAAAAATGACTGCTTTTACGGAGGAGCAAAATCAATGCAAATTAATCCTTTATTCGTTTTCCTGTGAATAATTCAAGTCTTTGCACTTTTGTTTGGGGCCCGTGAGCTAAACAAAATCATAAGAAAGGTGGAGAATGTGAAAGTTTATTGGCCAGAGGAGGAGAGAGATGACCCCGCTCATGGGTGACAAAGAGCCCTTTATGGTGTTGGCGTGAACCCATGAAGCCGGACTATTGCACCTCGACTGACCAGCACCGCAGGAGACCCAGCGCGTGCAGCCAATAGTGCCCCAGTAAAAACCAACTCCTTTTAGTCCCTTAGAGGAGGTTAGAGAAGCTCAGAAAAGCTGTAATCTATGCCATTCAGGGACAGGCAGGTTGTTATGGCAGATGGCAAAGCACTCACACTTTAAGAGGTTTATGAACTATTTTTATGGACTATTTCACTCATTTTGCATATTTATTAACGAATGAAGACCCGGTGTTACTTTTGTGGCGATTCCAAAATACTTTTTTTTCTCTACATTTAATTTTTCTTAAGTGATTTACCACAATTTATTATGACATAATGTTCTGTATTTTGTGTTTTTTTCAGTGAGCATCAGGTATTCTCCTATATTTAATTTATCACCATTTATTATAATATTATGTTCTGTACTTTATGCTTCTTTGTGATAATCATGTATTTTCCTGTATTTAATTGACTGATCATGTAGACATTCATAAAAGCTCAGATTAAAGTTGAGGGTTGTTATATCAAAAACAGAGAAAACTGAAGAAAAAGTGACTTTTTCAGCAAAATATATCATTACTTCAACACAAACCAAGTGTCTCCATCCACTGTCATTGATCCAACTCCATGGATTTGACTGGTGAATCAATGTTGTAGAAGATGACGGTGTTTCTACATTCACTACGGAGCCTCTGAACGTCCAAATGGGTCATATCTGATGACCATGAAAAGATGACAAACTGTATTTTACACCAATTATTTACATGTATTGATAGAATTAATGATTCAGAAGTTATCAAACATTTTAGATCAGTAGATGGTTTTGGTCGTCAATGGCTGTTTGGGTCTTTAAGGGTTAACACAGATGAAAGTCTCTGCATTTATTGTATTGTATTCATTTGTTTTATTTAGTCTCTATTCAGGGTTTTGTGTTTTATTAGTTTGAAGGATTTTTCACTTGGTCTTACTAGGCATACAGATTGATAATGACTTGTATGGAATTTACACATTTGGATGCAGATACAAGATCTTCTTCCTCTTTGGTTCTTTTCCTTTTTCTTGTTTTCCCTCTTTTTCTTCTTTTCTTCCTCCTCATCTGCTAGTTCTTGATCTTCTCCTTCCTCTTTTTCATCATCTCCCTCACAAAGAAAAAAAGTTCACATTTAAAACACACTAAGGGCTGGATCTACTAAAGGTTTGCATGTATAAAAACGTGTGCAAACTCATTGCAGATGCAAAAAAATGTACAAACTGATTTACTGACAGTGTGCACTAAGGACTGCGTCTTTCAAAGGTGCAAAATAGTGCATCTGCAGCCAGTTGGTACGTTTACTGCAATGAATGCGCAATATGAGGCATTTACACACAATTGTGCGGGTGCTGGGAGGAGAAAATGTAAATATATTAACCCTTTCATGTATATTGGTCACTACAGTGGACACTTATTCTACAGCTGTTCTCTTGTATATTCATGGATTTTTTTTAATTTTTTTTTTTTTTTTACACATATCTTTATTAAAGTTTTAAGACATTACATATCGTTTCTGACATGAATTGGTAACATTGTGTAGATCTCCCCTGAGTGTAATAGTTATAGTTTTCACGCAATTATCAGTAAATGCATGTTTCTTCCCTTCAAAAATTAAATGCATGGTGTCCAGCTGAGTGGACATTTTTGCAACTTCATGAAAAATAGGTTCCCAAGAATTTTTTAAATTATTATTACTATTTTTTTTTAATTTATATATATATTTTTTGAACTTTTTAAAATTTATTTATTTTTCACAAGAAAATTTTCAATCGCATTGTTTTTTTCATGCCTAAAGAGGAATAAAAAAATCTTGATTAAGGTTCTCATAGTTCATGCATGAAAGGGTTAATTTAGCACACGCAAAGTGATTTATCAAACCCAAAAGCAATTTTGCTCAAAGAAATTGCATCTATATTTACCACGTCTCAAAGGGAGGTGTAAACAGTTTGTATGTGTAATGGTGCACACATGGCTGCGATTGAAATGATGAAATAAGTTGCAGAGAACACATTTTTCACCCTCATGTAAACATTTTTGGAATGACAGAAGAAAAAATAATTAAGATGTATGGAGACGTATACATGTGGAAAGCTTATGATGTGTACAGATAACACGCCAATTAAAAGTGGCGTGTATATTTACGCAATTTCATGATATCACGTTGCTAAACACATAACTAAACACACTAAATGCATAAACACATTTTTAAAAAACTATTAAAAAGAAGAATACAAGTAAGGTAAAGAAAGTAATAGAGTAAAACAGACCATGCCGGTGACATCCATAATTCACACTCCTCTGTGCAGATCATGTGAAACAGCAAAATACAGCAAAATGTCCTTTCGTATTTAGAAAAAGAAGTGTTTTGAGAGGATGATAGTTTGTAGTTCATGCCCATGGTGCACATATTGAAAAAGCAGTTTTACCAGGCCTTTAGTTTATAAAATGGGGAAAACACTTCATCATCACAATATACATATTAAAACATTCACACTATGAAATGACAGTGTTTTGTTTTTTTGGTTTTTTTTGGTTTTTGCATTTCTTCCTTGTGAACACCCTAAAGCAGCATAAAAGCAGCGCATGTGAACAAAAGTATTGGAAACATGATATTCAGGCATTTTATTGATAACAGAGGGGTGAGCTATAAAATGATATTGACAGATAAAACATCATTTTACATTGTGGTGAATGTCATTGCAATATACCCTTTTATTTCATCTTTAGTTAAATTTGTTTACATTTACATACATTTTGCTCCACATTTATTTGTTTTATGATTATAATTGTTTCAAAGGTTTTATCTATGGATTTCTGAAATACATTCTGACCACAACTGATTTCTCCAACTGTCACTCCAGATAAACCAGCCTACACATAAAATAAAGACTGATCTGACATTTATCATGATATGAACACTTTAGCTGTGGTATGTCCCAACATTTTTGTCCAAGTAATGTGTTTTAGACCATTTCTGGGTTTTCTGTCAACCCCTGAAGCCTCTTTCAGCTCAATATTTATTCCATTTTTGGTTTCATTTTGTTCCCAGCTGCTGTTTTCTGCAAAACAAATCTGAAAACCCACCTTGCTAATGCACAGACCAAAACATGGAACTAAAATCTGAGTTAATGTTGGACTTTTATTTCATACATTCCAAAACACGAGTAGTTAGTTGCAAACAAATGTATCATAAGCTGTTCTGTGATAATATATGTATATGCTGTTTCCAGTTGGGCAAAAAAAAAAAAAAAATGCTGAATCAAATCATTTTCCACCTCTTTGCAGACAAAATATGCAGAACTGAATCCTGAGCTCAGCACATTCCTGCTCAAGGCCGTGAGGTTAAACAAAGTCCGCGCTCTCGCAGGACAAGCAGCTGAAGCTCTTTAATGGAACATAAAGAATATTGTGTGTGCTGGTCATTCCTTAAATCAGATAAAGAGCTAAAGGCTTCCAGTGTTTCCATGTTTGTGGTTGCCTCGATCATCATCCCATCATCAAAGTCCCCTCCAAACCCCAAACACCACCACCCTTCCTCTTCCCTCTGATGTGGAGATTCACATACGCTTCGCCGCCTGTACTCTTTCTTTAAGTTTTATTTTGGGCCAAACATTGCAGAGGAGACTATTTGTGTCTTTGAGAACATCATGTATCAATCACATCAAAAGGCCAGGAAACAAAAGCAGAGGCTGGCAGCATCAGACAAACACTCCCATTAGTCACTGCATTCTCTTTCACGTGTATCACATTGTGGATGAAGGAGGGTGTGTTTATACTGGAATATCTAACACTGTAAAGGCAAAGAGAACCTACCGCCTGGCCCATTCAACAGGCAACCAAACAAGTGGACTACTGTGCAGTCAATTACAATAAACACATATCAAAGAGCACAAAATGGACTTCTGTCTCATAATGCACCATGTGGCACAACCTTTCTCCTTACATGGCCTTCACACTCCATCTTCCCACACTCATATACAAACTGGCCATTAATAAGGTCTGAAAAGTGTGATTTTCAGCCTTCCTTCATGTGCTTCTTTGCCTTGTCCCATCCCCAGCCCCCTGCCTGGTGCTGACCCAGCCAGCAGACCCCCTCGGCCCCCTCCGCGGCCCCCTCCAACCCTGGGAAGAAGAGGCCCACGCCGGAGCTATGACTGGAGCTCATTAGCAGGGCCCACCTGGAGGCAGGCTGGGGGCTAACAGGGGACCGTGGGGGCCAAGGCCTTGATCTGCTGGCTGTGAGCGGCAGTGTGACACACGGTGGTGACAAGGCTGGTCGGATCACAGCGTAATATACAGCGTGAGCGCCATCTGATATACAGAATATGCTCCAACAGCCATGAATTGATCAAGCCTAATCTGTTTAATTGTTCCTTTAACAAAGGCACACCTCTGTCTGTTATCCCACCAGGAGCCCCCTTTCACCAATTCCCTCTCATAAAAGTCACACACAAGCTCTGCACTAAGTTTTATAACTGTCTGTGTTGATGGTATCGCAGCAGTAGAAGTGGTCTTTAAAACAATTATGGAAAGGAGCAGCCCAACTTTTGTGTTTACAGTCTTTGAAGTCTGGCCACTTTATGCAAATTCAATACTTCATCAGCCTTAAAGTTGAGCTTCTTGTGGTACTTTTGCACTATAAATGCTTCCCCTTTTATTAAGAAGAAAGTTGCAAAAGTGGAAAACAAATAACTACATGCATATACTTAGTTACTGTACTGTTTTCTTGTTTCTGTGCTTCAGTTGAATGTTCATTTTCTGATGAATTTTAACTTTTCTTCCTACTTTTGATCACAAACATCATTACTTTCCACACCTTATTTCCTCATCATGCATTTTAGGACACTTATCTTTATTTTTACTTCATTGTATGTTTTCCCAACATCACATATAACAAGGAAACCTGGTAAAGCCATTGAAATATTTTCCTTTTTTTTTTTTTTTTGCTGACATTAAATTAAGGGGGTGAGAGTATATAAGTTGAACTTCATCTCACTCCTTTTTGGATATGTTTTTTTTTTCTTTTTTCATGTTTTTACTTGTCATTTTTGCTTTCAGTGGTGATATTTGAAATAAAAACTAAACAAACAAACAAATTCACATTAATTGGCCCATTACAGCAATGTTCATTATTTTCATCATCTTTTTTCTGGTATATTTGACATTACAATAGTTTAATGTATTCATAGCTTCAGTGTATTTTTGAGTATTTTCCTATATTTAACCCATAAAGATCCAAAAAGCCAACGGTGACCCAAACCATTTACTGATCTAAACTGATTTAATACCTGTTGATCCGCTATTCACATCAATACATGTCAATAATTGGTGTAAAATGCAGTTATTCATCTTTTCATGGTCATCAAATATGACCCATTTGGATGTTCAGAGGCTCCATAGTTACTATGGAAATGCTGTCATTTTCTACAACATTGATTCACCAGTAAAACCCATAGAATTGGATCAATGACAGTGGATGGCGATACTGGGTTTATGTTCAGTTAATGAGAGATTTTGTTGAAAAAGTCACTTTTTCTTCAGTTTTCTCTGTTTTGATGTAATGACCCTCAACTTTACTCTGAGCTTGTATGAACACCTACACGATCAGTCAATTAAATAGAGGAACATACAAGATTATCACAAAAAAAAAACCCATAAAATACAGAGCATAATATTGTAATAAATGGTGATAAATCTCTTAAGAAAGGTCAAAATAAAGAGAAAAATTCATTTGGGAACTGGCACAAAAGTAGCGGTCAGTCTTGATGGGTTAATTTACTGATCATTTATGTTCATAAAAGAGTAAATTCAAAGGTTATTCTATCAAAACAGAGAAAATCAAACAAAAAAACTGACTTTCACAAAACATGTGATACTGGTGAAAATCTGAGAAACTGTATTTTACCTCAATTATTTACATTTATTGATAGGATTAGTGGTGCACAAGTTATTAACCCTCTTAGATCAGTAGATGCTCCTGGTCGCCGGTGGCTGTTTTTTTCTTTGAGTCCTTCTCAGAGCCATCACTCAATAAAGATTTTCAATCAGTGCTTCACTTCTCACCAAAGTATTAGTACGTCTGCCACCTCTGGGAGGGTGTGGGTGTTTGTTGTTGGTATGAGTGTGATGTCGGGGTATGCTAAGGTACGTCTGTGTGTCTGGGTGTAATACTGTGATGGTCTGGAGCCCCTGTGGTCTGCAGCCCCACGTATGAGGAAACACAAAGGGATTCCACTAAAAGGATGCCAGGACTCCAGAGTCATGTGGCTCCAGTCACACAGACGGGGTTTCACGTTCCTATTTAACTTCTCCGTATCTAAACAACAGACTTTCCAATGGAATTCAGATACGGGCTTTCTACTGACATGTGTAGAGTGAATTTCTTAAATACTTTCACATAACAGCATAAATGTAAAATCACCTGACAGGATCTGGTGCTGGTTTCACAAAGACAAACATGACCATCAAGGCTTAGATCTAAGTAGATATCTACAAATATCCGCTGTCTTGACCATTATAAATAGGAATAATTTATTGTCATATCAGATATTTTAGTGGCAAAATTAAGATATTGTATATTTTTTTAAGTAATCTAGAAATAGACAGTGCTCCTTAATATGTCAAAGCTGAAGATTTGATAACTCTTCAGACTCAGTATAATTAAGTTCTCTCTCAATATTTTATTTTTCTTCAGATTAGAATAGAATAAATTTATTAGTCATATGCACAGACAACCAAACGGTTACATTGTACAATGAAATTCTTACTTTGCAGGTACCCCTTCGCTGAGCGTATACAATCTAAGCAAAAGAACTATAACAATTTAACTTTAAATAAGGAGCCTATATAAATATAACTAAGCATATCTAACAAACTGTAACAAGTCTAAAAAAAAGATCTAAAAAGGGAGTCTAAATAAATATAAATAAGCAAATCTAAAACACTAAGCAAACTAATGACTCTAAATGTAAATGAGTAGCCTAACTAACCAAAAAAAAAGTAAGCACCTAAAACCAACATTAGCGATAGCAGCAGTCATAAAGTGCACAGTGTATTATTGTAAACTTTGTTAAATGAAGTGGTTACAGCCATGATAAAGCGACAACAGCAGAATATAAAGTGCAGCAGTGCTAGTGTTACTGTGTTTTTCCACAGTAAAGCACAAACACCCAAAATTATTACCTATGTTTTCATCCATTTTGTTGCAATTACCCTTATATGTTCTAAGTTAGATTAATAAATGTTTTATGTAACTGTTTTTGTGGCTTCCAAATGAATTTAACCTTTCCTCAGTCGTTTACCACCATTTATTATAATATTATCGTCTCAATTTTGCATTTTTCAGTGAAAATCTGGTATTTTCCTGTATTTAATTTACTGATTATGTCGATGTCCATTAAATCTCTGTAGTTTCAAAGATTATTATATGAAAAGCAACTTTTTATGCAAAACATACCATTAATGAATGTAAAAAATAGATGTAATTTATCAAATTACATGCGTTTTACGTGTTGATCAATGTTGCAGAAGATGACAGTGTTTTCACGTTCACTATGGAGCCTCTGACATCCAAATGGATCATATCTGATGCCGCTGAACAACTGAGAAACTGTATTTTATCTGAATTATTAAACTGTATTGATGGGATTAGTGGATCAAAGGATATTAAACATTTTAGATTAGTAATTGGGTTCATTTGCTGGCAGATGCGTAGGTTCTTGGGGGTTTAAGGGGTGTGTCCTTGGTCTACAGTCGTGGAAAAAATGTTTAGACAACCCTTGTTTTCTTCAATTTCTTGTTCATTTTAATGCCTGGTACAACTAAAGGTACATTTGTTTGGACAAATATCATAATAACAACAAAAATTCCTCATAAGAGTTTAATTTCAGAGCTGATATCTATCCATTTTCCATGTTTTCTTGATAATAACCAAAATCACTTAGTTCTTACATCAATATCTATGGCATTGTACTGACAAAAACAGTACTTTTAGACATTCCATGTTTTGTTTTCTGTCTGTTTTAGTCACATGATACACACAGGAGTTAGTACTTGATTGCATAACCATTGTTTTTGATGACTTTTGACGGTCTGATAGTTTTTCGTGACTGTATATTCTACTTCTGCCAAGTTTTGCTAACAGTTGCATTAGTTGTTGTATAATCCTGGTGACAGACAGAAAAACAGGAGTGTGATGACACAGTTAAAACACCTTCACTTATACATATTTAACCTTTAATATGAGGGCAGATTACCTAACTGTCATTCCTTTGTTTAGTAAAACTCATTTCCAGTGGGACTCACATACTCTGATATCTGTGCTGAATCTAACAGTAGGGCTGAGTTCATGGTTTTATGGGTATTGTATAAACAGCAGCTGTGGCCCTCAGGCATTGTCCTCTTCAGACCTTCAGTCCAATATCCACCAACTCCCAGAAGGTCCCAGTCTGGACTTTCATACAATGAACCCCAAACCGCAGAGGAACAATACACAAAACTGAGTTATCCTCAGGCTTCAACAGGACCGCTTCAACATGAGGCTCATTTATTTTGGTTGGTCTGATTTGTTGTCATTTGATTTGTGCTGGAGTAACTGGGCTCGAACTACAATGAATTTGCTTTATTTTTATAGAAGTGCATCAACCGGCAATGAGCCAGAGTAAGTGGAAAAAGACACATTTGATAAACCTGTTTTATGGTGCAGGTCACTGGTTGCATTGTTTCTGGCTTTAAGATAAGATAAGATAAGATAAGATAAGATAAGATAAGATAAGACAAGACAAGACAAGACAAGACAAGACAAGACAAGACAAGACAAGACAAGACAAGACAAGATAAGATAAGATAAGATAAGATAAGATAAGACAAGATACTTTATTGTCATTATACAGAATGTACAATGAAATTCAGGTGCACTGTCAGGATACGGACTCATAAAAATAGTGATAGTAATAAATAGTATTAATAACTATAAAATATAAATATATAATAAAAAACAAAATATAAAAACAAAATATGCATCACTCACATATCAGCATCCATACATTCATTCCCTCACACATCACAGCAATGCGTCACACACACATCCCATCAGTGCCAGTGTATAGACCTTAACCCAAAAAGACTCAAACATCCAGTGGTGAGCAAAACTATCTTGTCGTTGATCCATTTATCCTATCAATAAATGTAAATAATTGGTGTAAAATGCAGTTTATCGTCTTTTCCTGGTCATCAGATATGACCCATGTGGACGTACAGAGGTTCCATAGTTACCGTGGAAACATCGTCACCTTCTACAACATTGATTCACCAGTAAAACCCATGGAGTTGGACCAATGACAGTGGATGGACACACTTGTTTTACGTTAAGTTAATGATATATTTAACAAAAAAAGTGACTTTTTCTTCAGTTTTGTCTGTTTCTGATACAATAACTATTACAAGGTGTAAATATACACGCCACTTGTAATTGGTGTGTTATCTGTATGCATTATAAGCGTGCACGTCTATGTTTACACCACATCACATACCACGCACTGAGAATTAGAGTTATGTGAGCCGGAGATCTTGGCGTAACGCGATCACATGGCGTTGAATAACACGCAAAAGGAACTGGCATGTAATACAACGCGATTTCATAAGATCAGTCTCAACTACTATCTCTAATCTGAACTTTAATGACCATTTACATGATCCGTAAATTAAATATAAGAAAAAACCTGATTTTCACTGAAAAAAAAAAACAAAATACAGAGTATACTACTACAATAAATGGTGATAAATCACTTAAGAAAGGTTCAATACATTGATTTAGGAATGGCCACAAAAGCAGCACTGTGTCTTTATAGGTTAAAATGAACAATGTGAGTAAAACCCAGTGACTGATGATGCTCTGTGCACTTGATTCATCAGATCAAAGAGGATGAGTTGAGGTGAAAATGGACAATGGATTGGTCATGATGACTGGTAAATCTCAGTCACGGACCACCAAATCAAGGACAATTAGCATTAGTTAGACTCTCCAGGCTCACCCTTTAAGCGGGATAAAAAAGTGACCTGCTGACTAAGCACATTCCACCTGCAGCCTGCAGTTCAAAGGCCTCCTATGATGGCCACCCTCCTCACCTAACTGCTCCTCTGCTATCCATGCACCGGCCACCTGCCCCCAGGCACAGTGCTCCCTCCCTCCACACCGCGGGTGACCCAGTGCTCCGTCAACACTACCCCATCCCATTCACCACACGGGGAGCGCTGGCTGAGGCGCTACCTGCCGGTGCAGTGCCTCAGGTGATGTGTGAAGAGGCCCCAGTTGAGTCTAACCTCTCCCCCCTTCAGAGACCATGCAGCATATGGCCGGTTTGGATGAATTCCCCCACTGTTTCAAAGGGTTCCCAGAAGCCTTCAGGGTGATCGAGACTTCACGCTCTTCTTTACTAGATTAAGTCTAATAATCTCCCAGTAACGAGACTTTAAATCGACTGCGGTAAAACACTGGGCCCCGGGGTTCGCTCACACACAGAGCATGCTGTTTTCTCTTTAACACTATATTTTATGACTCCAAGTAAGAGTTAATGTTCCTCATCAACTTTCTCCTCATACAAGCAAAGAGTTGGATTTGTTGAATATGGACACAATTTCATGAAAGACATATTTGTTGGATTGAATTTTACACCCCCAGAGCATGTAATCTTACTGTCAAATGTCCAAAACACCCAATAATGAGAGTATACAACCAAGGATTAGAGAAGATCTGAATTAAAGGGTGGAGGGATAATTGTAGTTTCCTACAAAATGGGACTTTTTCACAGTTTATCATTTCATTTTGTCACACACATTGTTCTCTTTGTACTCAGAAAGATCCATCAAGTATTTTACTGTCAGACAATTGGATAAATACATGTATACAGTAGATGAACTGAAACCAACAGCTGAGTCAAATCATACAAACCACTGTTTTTAGAAAGGACGTTTTTAACAGAAAGCACTGATCTTTGACTGAAGCTTTACCCTTTTACTTAAGTTTTACTGTTAAACATTGTTTGTTTTCAGTGATGCTAACATATTGTAAAATCTCAGAAATGATATTGATTGGAGTGGTACTATTCTTGTCAAAACTGACTAAAACTAAAATAAGTTAAAAAAAAAAAAAAAAAAAAGCCATTACTATTAGATATCTTTAAATTACCCAGTGACAATGGAAAGTTACTGCAGAGGTTACTACATATTCTACTATATTCTAATTTAAAGTATTGAGCAGGGTTCTCAAACATGCTGCCCGGGGGCCAAAACCAGCCCACAAAAAGGGTCCAATCTGGCCTGCGGGATGAATTATTGAAATACAAAACTTACACTGAAGACATTAACAATCAAGGATGTTAAAAATAATTTTAGTTCAATTTGATCTCAAGTGGGTCAGACTAGTAAAATACTATCATAATAAACCATAAATAATGAAAACCACAAATTTTTCTCTTTGTTCTAGTTTAAAAATTTACAGACTAACCTTTTACAAAAAAATGTGAATAACCTGAACAAATACGAACCTGAAATGTCTTAAGAGAATTAAGTGTAACTGCACCAATATTCTGCCTGTTATTAAATGTTTTGTGCAATTGTAGATCCTCTGTGTGTAAGTTATAATGAATACGTGAAAATGAGAAACTGAGGCCAAATAAATTGCACAAATTGCTAAAACTGAACTTTTTTTCTTAATAAATTTCATTTTGTTCATGGTTGTTCATGTTTTTCACATTTTTTTAAAAGGATAGTTTGTAGATTTAAACATTTTGATAATATAATTTTATTTTTTTCCACTCTAAAACAGAAGTTAGACATACAAATTTTGGAGTTTATATTATTTATATATTATTATGTTATTATTTTAATGATCTGGCCCACTTCAGGTCATATTGGGCTGTATGTGGCCCCTGAACTAACATGAGTTTGACACCCCTGATATAGAGTATTAGAAATAACAAGAAAGATAGTGTTGAAAGTGCTGCCAAAACCCATACAGGTAACTCAGGAACATTTATCAGAACAGATTCCATATTAATGAGT
The DNA here is from genome assembly GCF_902148855.1 of Sphaeramia orbicularis. NCBI lineage: Eukaryota > Metazoa > Chordata > Actinopteri > Kurtiformes > Apogonidae > Sphaeramia > Sphaeramia orbicularis. The sequence goes on along the minus strand of NC_043963.1, from coordinate 15,358,151 downwards.
CTCTTTTTATTAATTTAAGAATAAAAGCCACTGAATATGACAGAAATAAAAGGGCAACAATAGACATAAGAGGTAAACATTCCCTCAGGTTCAACACACATCATCCTTTTACATGTATTTTACTATATTTAATATTTTCATAAATAATTTCCTTTATGAATTACACAGTGTTATGTTTTTGCTTCGGTTTTGGTCCATTGGTCATTAATAGGCAGATTCTGCTTATTATTGTGATCATTTTGGTTCTAATATCAGAAAGAACTCAAAGTGTGTATAATTTGTTTTTACTCACATGTTTGGAATACATGAACTGGATCTAGAACCCACAGCTCCTGGGCCTGATGTGTCTCTTGAGTGTCTTTCCAGTGGTTTTGTCAAAAAACATGAGAACCATATGGAAGCTATTTTTAATATTTTAACATTTTGTTGTCATTGTTTGAGGCTTAAATTGTTCTTATATCGTCTGACTGTAAAAATGTGCAGCCCACACGCAGGTTTATAACATTTTTTTGACATTCAATCACCAAAATGTGTGTCATATGTTACATTAGACTCCGGCTGCTTTTTTTTTCACTCAACAGTAAAAATTCACTTTGCAAGCCAACAAACAACAAATATTTAACTGCAATATATAAAAAAAACAATTTTTTTTACTAACTGAAAAGTGCCCTCTTTCATTGATAAGAAAAATAAATTGGTCATTAATTAATAATTGAACCTTTCATCAACCAAAAAATAATTACTTAGCTACTCAAATAAACTCATTTTTAATAATATAAAATTGAAATGTTCTTAAAATGTTACCAAAGCTTAAATACGATGATTGGCAATAAAACTATTATATGAATGTATTTATTGTGTTTTATGTTTCAGCATTAATTCTCATTATTTATTTTGTATTTGGTACATGATGACTTATTTAATGTATTTTTCCCAAAAAATTTCAAGTACCCCTTGGACTTCTTCCAAGTACCCCTGGGGGTACGCATACCCCACTTTGGGAACCCCTGAACTTCGTAACCCATAAAGATCCAGTGCTACTTTTGTTGCACTTCCAAAATAACTTTTTCCTCTATTTGACTTTTCTTAAGTGATTTATCACCATTTATTATAATATTTACCTCTGCCAGGAGGTATTGTGATCACTTTGCTTTGTGTGTTTGCGTGTGTGCGTGTTTGTTTGTTAGCAAGATAATTCAAAAAGTCCTCCCCCCCCAATTGCCACCAAAATTTTATAATTTCTTCCTTGTGCCAGTATCAACATTTCCTGAAAATTTCATGAAAATCCCTCCATAACTTTTTGAGTTATCTTGCTAACAAACAAACACGGGAAGCAGATCTGTCTTGGCAGAGGTCTGCGCTTTCCGAGTCCTTTTCTTGTTATCTTCTGTTTTTTGTGTTTTGTCAGTGAAAATCATGTATTTTCCCATATTCCATTCAATTATAATATATATGTTCATAAAAGCTCAGACAAAAGTTGAGATTTATCATATCAAAACCAGAGAAAATTGAGAAAAAAGTTACTTTTTCAGCAAAGATATCAATGATTGAATGCAAAAACAAGTGCTTCCATCCACTGTCATTGATCCAATTCCATGGGTTTTACTGGTGAATCAATGCTGCAGAAGATGATGGTGTTTCCACGTTCACTATGGAGCCTCTGAACGTCCAAATGGGTCATATCTGATGACCATGAAAAGATGACAAACCAATTATTTACATGTATTTATAGGATTAGTGGATCAACAGGTATTAAACAGTTTAGATCAGTAGATGGTTTTGGTCACCGGTGGCTGTTTGGGTCTTTATGGGTTAAAGGGTTGAGGTCAGTGGCACCGTCGTCAAAACCCCCAGCACAGACTGAAGCAAAGACAAGAAACCCCCAGGTTCCTTTTTTTTAATGAAATACTGTTGGGCTCATAATGAAGGGGGGACTCCCACTGGAGCGTTGATTAGGCAGATGCCTTCACTGGGCTACAGGGCCGAGCGTCGGGCCCGTCTCCTGCCCTCCAGGTCTCGGCCCATTCATCCACTGTAATTCATGGCCGACCCCGGCTCGGCCTGGGATGCTGCGCCCTCTCTCCTCTTTCCTCATTTAATTTGGAGCTGAAGCAGCGGAGGCAGGAAGGAACCCCAGCGATGAAAGATATTAGATTGTGAGGGGGAGCTTTGAATAGAAACTCCAGCCGGAAAACAGAACTTACGCGTTTTTCAGTCTCAGTACTTTCATACTGACTAGTTTCTACAGAAGTTAGAAACCACAAAATGAGCCATGTTGGCAATGTCTTCTACTGAGATGCTGCTTTTAGTCTTCTAGCAGAAGAAAACTATCTATTTCTACAAGTTCTGAATACAAATATTTAATGTAAAGCAATTTTAGAATCCTAAAGACAGAAAATTATTCAATCAATTCACTAGGAAACATTTTGCCATTACTCCATTGTTACTGTAAACCACTTACACACAACAATATTAATGATTCTGCAAATAAAATATGTTTTATACCAATATTTCTAGATTTAAGAGTTTTGATATAATGCTCACGTGTAATGTTAATATTTCTCTTGGTTAAAAGTAGAAAACGTCTGCAATAATATGAGAAAGAAAATTACTTATGCTATGGTTAGTGTTACTTAACCCTTACTACATACCCTGATCATTTCCTAAAAAAAGCACTTATATTACCTGAATTGCAGTGGATATATGATGTAAGTAAAATGCTCATATGACACTTTAATTCTATGATACTTTTTCTGTGGTTTGAAGAAAAATAAATATCTAGAAATAATTATCAAACCATGATGGCAAAAAAAGACATCTATCAGCATTTGTCATGGCCAATAGGGTAAATGTGAGTCCAAAATTGGGCAAAACATGAATGAAATGTTTAATTTATAAATGTAACAAACAGATGAGTTGCATGTACATTACAGACCACTAAAATCTTACCTCAATAAAAACACATAAATTAAGAAGATTTGAAGATTTGACTCATAAAATAAAATAAATATTCCAAGAGCAGAATATTAAAATGTCATTCGAAGGACTATTATTTGTCCGCATAAAAGTCTAATAATGATTTCCAAAGCTGTACAACATTGTTTCATCTATCTACATATCATATTATCGTTTTTTATTATTATTATTATGGAGTCATTAAAAATGCCATCAGGAATAAACAACACAGTAAGCAGTTTCTAGCAGGTCATCGAAGTATTCCAGATGCTGTTTTTGTCACATGTTTGGTCTTGGCATCATGATCAAAACAAGTGTATTTTGGTAGATCCCTAAAAAACATGCAGAAGACAATGGCATTCCAATGTGGAGACAACCAAAGCCTCCTGACAGGAAAAAGGACCAAAACAAGGTTTCTCGGCTTGATGGTGTCTCTTCCGACCTTATGCCAGACAGCCGACTGGAAATGCCAGGAATGCTAGACTGCAGCTCGATAGGAGACCATGTTCCACTTATTGGCTACTGGTGAGCAGAGCCACGGGGACAATGTCCAAGATGAGTTCCCACACAATAGGAACAAGACATTTATGACTCTCGGACCAAAGAAAAAATGAGAGCTTCACCCTCGGGACTTTCATACTCCCACTGTCACACTGGGAAAGATGCTGCTCGGGGCTGACGCTCGTCTCATTTCTGGGCCGAGTCTGAAAAGGTCTCCCCTGAATCCAACCAGGCTGTCCCATTAGAGGTGATTTAAATGGACCCTTATTACCTTTCCCAGCCTTTGTCTCTCTGCTGGTATTTCAGCCATATGATGCTTTTAATTATTACTTTCACCGTAACTTATTAGACTGGAGCCAGTTGAATTCTGCTGTGGTATTTCACTGGAATGTAAAAATTACTGGTGATAACCCCAGCAACCAAAACAAGAAATGCAAGTTTACCGAAGATTATTAAGGCATCTCAGGCATGTGCAAGTGTGAACTGCTGAACATTCATATTGATAAGCAAGAATTACAAAAACAAATCATAAAATTGAATCTAATAACTGGAAAATGACTAGAAGTCTCAAGCCATTCAAAGACAAATTGTTACACTCTGTTTTTTTATTCACTGGCTGTTAGACTTATTACAAGTTTTAATCCAAATCCTCAACTTCTTAACCCATAAAGACCAAGTACTAAGTGTGGCACTTCCAAAATAGTTTTTTCCTCTATATTTGACATTTCTTTAGTGATTTATCACCATTTATTATGTATTATCCTCTGTTTTTTGTGTTTTTTCAGTGAAAATCCTGTATTTTCCTATATTTAATTCAACGATAATGAATATGTTCATAAAACTTCAGATTATAGTTGAGAGTTAATACATCAAAACAAGAGAAAACTGAGGAAAAAGTGACTTTTTCAGCAAATATATCAATGACTGAATACAAAAACAAGTGTTCCTATTCACTGTCATTGATCCAACTCCATGGTTTTTACTGGTGAATCAATGTTGTAGAAGATGACGGTGTTTCCACATTCATGACAGAGCCTCTAAATGTCCAAATGGGTCATATTTGATGACCATGAAAAGATGACAAACTGTGTTTTACACCAATTATTTACATGGATTGATAGGATTAGTGGATCAACAGGTATTAAACAGTTTAGATCAGTAGATGGTTTTGGTCGACGATTGATGTTTGGGTCTTTATGGGTTAAAGGTGATATCAGCAATTTAGTCTCACAAAGTAAAGTAAAATACTATTTATTGCTCAAGCAAGTTTTCAGTTTTGTGATATCTGTGATATTCTGTGATATTAAGAGAATAGATTTTACTTAAAAGGATTGTCTGCACATTACATTACATTCCCTTTACAGTTTCTTTATACTGGAACATATATAATTCTCTTGTATACATGTACATAAACCAATATACATGTGGTTTATACCAGACCTTTTGTCATTTGTGTTCCAATTCTTCTTATGTATGTACGATTTAGCACATTTAATCTCTGTGGCTGATAATTCACATAAAAAGCCTGCAGATTAGAGTTACATGTTGTTTCGGACACTTTAAATGAATTGCTATCTCTGTAAAACTTAAAATCCATAAAATCCACAGGAAAAACAAAGCTTTTTTGGGAAAGATAGCTGTGCTTTTGAGTTCATTAATATACAAAAGCTCTTGATCAGGTTGCAGAAGACAAGGGACAGCTAAGATCTAAAATGAAGTAAATGATTTGTGCAATGTTGAATAAATGTCACACATTTGTTCCTATATGAAAATACAAAAATATCCCCCAAAAATCTCAGTTCTCTCCGTGTCTCTTTATTAAGCTTGCACTGCTTGTTTAAAAAACTTAAGAGATATTGATTAATTTGTTGCTCGCTGATGCAGTTTAGTCCAACTACATGCAATTTATCCGCTCTATATTATGAAATACATTGCAAAATCTGCAAATCACACACAACACACTTATGGTGTCCTTAAAAATTCTGTTTCACTGACTTAGAAAATATAGTTTTGTATGTGACACAATACAGATGAGATAAGAAAGTTACATTTAACTTCATGAACTTACTTTCATATTCCTGTGCTTTATAAATGAGGGGATGTAAAGTCTGGTTTACAGTGAAGTAGTCTCACATTAAACCTGCAGTTTTCAGTTCAGACGTCGCGCACACACTTACACCACCTTTTACACATTAGTGCCACCTACTGGTGTTACATGTGAAAAGCAGTGGGAACTGGAGTTGTAGGCCTTTAGAACAGTATTAAACAGAATTACTTGAAATCCATGGTAATATAAGTTTAATTTGGGGTACCGTACATTTTCATTCCTCACTTTATAATGAATGTAAGGTATTTGTTTGCTATTTTATCAAAACCACCATATTTTCTTCGAGTCTGGTTTGTTTGAGTTCTGAATGCTCCTTTCCAGCTCAATGTAAAGGTGTGTAATTAGTTAGACCAATTAGTAATAGTCTGTATTGGTGCGTATTACACATTCATACCACCAATTACCAGTGAAGGACCATGAAAACCTTTTCACGAGTGTCCCATTTCTTCAGTGATATTCATTGTGCTCTTCAACTGGTCCAGTGCTATTTGAACCCCACATCCAGACCTTTCCCAATTAGAACCACCTTCCACTTTGAGGTTACTTACTCCAAGACGAGGGAGAAAACAGCGTCCTTTAACAAGTGGGCCCCATTCTCTTGTTCACCGGGGAAGTTTACCCACATCTGTCTCCTCACCTAACCCCTGGAAGAGAGGAGGTCAGTGCCAAGGCCAGAGGTCAGCACTTGTCCCATTGTGAGCTAGAACCAACATGAACCCCAACCTAACACTGCGGTCAGCGGGAAACAGTGCCCGGTTGGTTTTTAAGGCCACGGATGTGTGAACTGAACAGGAGTTGTGCTTTGAGGCGGCCTGCCAGGCGGAAGCGTTTGAAAGGGACTCTTCGGGTTTCTTAATTAAGAGAAGAACAAATAGTTGTCCTGTTTTGTCGTGTCTTTTCTGCATGATCAATGGCACGGACACAAATAGAAAACAAAGATGTGGTTTGAGAATTTGCAGGTGTGCACGGATGCGTGTGAAGCTGGCGGAGGGAGCACACCCATGCGAAGAAAAAATCTGAGTTTATGTGGCACTCAAGGGGGAGGTCTGTGTGAGAACAGATCTAGTTAAGAGCGTCACAACAGATCTGACAAAACAGGCGGTCAGGTCAGGCCATGCTTGCTGCAGTGACCCAGCAGTATTCAACAAAACCATAAAAAAACAGCAGTCTTGCCTCTTTTTTAGTCCCTCTTTCTCTTGCTCGCTTTCTTTCTCTCTTATCAGCAAGCCACCATCCATAATTGACCTGATTCCCAGATTTCTGTCGCTCTGACCACCCTTGCCGTAGCATAAAAGTTGGCAGCATAGGTGGCAGAGGCTGCTTGGCTGAGGGAAAAGGGACGTAAAAGAAGGTATTCTTCTAACGTCTTGAAAGAAAAAGGAAAATCAGCATAATGACTGTGCTCCCCTACCACACATTCACTCCTTCGCTCACACACACACTCCCTCTCCACGTAGGCCCTCCTCCCACTCCCGTCCACATCCAAATCTTGATTAACCTCCTCTCTCACTCCCCCTTTCCCACCCACTCACATTCACGCATACACATAGACACAAAGTGCCTCGGAGGCCCCCTGACAGATGGGGAGAGGGGTTTCGGGGGGTTCCTCTGAACAAATGGCACCCTGGTTCAGTGTGGTGTTGTCAGGGTCTGAATTGATCCCCGGGACTACAGAGGCTTCTCTCTGCCAGTGTGTCACAATGGCAACAAGTGTGTAGAGCTGGGAGCAAGCTTGTACAGGCATTGGACCCATACCTCATGAATGATAGCTTAGCAAATGGCCCTCCTTTCACTGGCTTTCATTGTAGGGCCATCTCTCGTTCTCTTTCATACCCTACTCAAAAAACTTGCCCAGCTTTGTTAGTTTTATTGGGTTTGATTGGTTTGAGATTCTGAAACGTGTTGGTTTTTGTCTGATTTTGTATTTGTGAACTTTGGAGTTGGATTGGGGGATTGTGTGCACATGGCGGTGTTGTTTAGAGGAGGAGGAGGGGGTGTATTTTTGTACATTTTTGCTTGTTAAATTGATGGGCACTGTGGTCTCACGGTATGGTCTGTGGAATGATGTAAAGCTATCTGTCATTGGCTAAAGCCGGTGAATGTGATTCAGTTTTATATGAATAGCACTTCCTGGGAGGTCGTAATGTTTTTCACTCGGTGAGATAAACACCATGTGTGCAATTTTCACAGCTTTCCATAAATTCAACCAGATACACAGACTTTCACACAGCTATATATTCTCTCTTGTCAAGTCAGATTCTCCTTAGGAACTCTTCACAGCTGAACGTAACTTCCTGTTTGTCCAGAAAAGACATAAAATCCCATGCATTTAGTTTCGTCCTTACTTCTGAGGTCGTATATTTGTCTAATACGGTCTCGTATATCAGCATAATGAGCTTCTGTCTCATCCAAAAGATAAAGCCAGGCTGGAAGTCCACTCTGACCCCGGGGTTGACCCTGGGTAGCAGTTTACAGGCCCAGGAACAATCGTCCCATTGGCAGATAACAGCAGCATCATCCCTCTAGGCTCATTTCATCACCGTCACTTGTCCCCACTCTGGTTAATGTTTCACTAGTCTTCTATTTTTTGCTCCTCGGTCTACAAAATACTGGGCGGGGGAAGTGGACGAAAAGGAGCAGAGGAGACCTGGTTAATCACAAAAGGACAACAGAGGGTGATCGATTGATTGGTAAACAGACAGGATGGACAGGCAAAAACAGCGCCGAGCAGGACAGACCCAGGGGGCTCAAACTCCTTATCTTCCACATGTGACATCTCCATCCATCATAGCTCATTATCATTGCTGTATCAGGAGGTGTTGATGGGGAATGATGACCTGCCTGCAATCGAATGTCAGGTTTTTACTGATAAGGAATGCCTGCTTCCACTGCAGAGAGCTGAATCTGTGTTACTTTTTAATTTTGTTTAAATTAAGGCATTTTTTTTAACTCCAAAATGTGCAAAACACGTGAAATACACTTTTATTATGTAATGCAAGTAGTTTGGGCTTCTGACATGATGTCATGTGCAGGAATCTGAACAGTTCCACTTCTTATGTAAAGATGCATGTAGCCTGTAGAGCTTTCTTACTACTATCATTTTTGTATCATTTGTTTGTTTTTTGCACTATCCTCATGCATGCACATTCTCTTGTACTTTATCCTGTTGCTCCCTTAACCAGTGAATTGCCTCATTGTATAAATCAATGAAGTTTCATTTCATCTTATCTTAATCTTACTCTTTAACTTTGTAGCTGCAAGCCAGTCATGATGAAAGCATCCGAAATGAGTATTTACCAGTTTTCCAAATGACAGTTATAGTGTCTTTTTGTGGATCACATTCAGCTCTCTCCTCACCAGATTGAACCTAGGGTTTAGCTACTACTTTGTTCGAATAAATGAGTAAAAAGTACTTTTGATATGCAAATAATCTACTTAATTGAGTGAAGTTGACAGGATTGCATACTTCATCTAAACAATACGCTGTAAATTTAATAAGCTATAGGGAAATTTTTATTTATCATTATTATTTATTTATATTTTATTAAAGAAACTTGAATCCTGGTGAAAAGTAGCTTGAATAACCAGTTAACGGTGTCTTTTTAACAAAACCCCTTAGGTCACAGAGCTATGACACACATCTTATACATACCTAGATGTGAGGACCATGTGCCTCCCTGCTTGTCTTTGTGTCGTCCACTCTGCATAGCAATGGAAAGTACATTGCAATATGTTAGAATCGTCAAGGTGGAGGGGCAAGTGTGTATTGTCGAGAACGAAAGGTCTGCATATTAAGAAAACACGAAGGGAGTACAGGCAAGTGAAAAGGCCTTTGAATGAGAATCAATTAATTTTCATTTACCTCCATTAGCACTGGGCAGGGATTTGCATCTGTGAACCCATTGCCAAACTGGCAGCGGCCCTTTTACTTGAGGGAGAGGGCCACATTAAGCTAATGATGGGGGGCAGAGTGAAAGACAAAGAGCTGTATGTGTGGGAGGCGAGGCCTGGCCGTCCTCTTCTCTCATTAGCACCACAGTGGCCTGCACTGCTGTCACACAGCGAGCCCTCACAGGCAGATCATTAACCACTGGCTGGGAGGTGAGAAATACTCATGTGTAAAAAATAAAATAAAATAAACGTAGTTTACCGGGCAATACACAGTTATTTTGAGTCAGTTTTACAATTATCTTCGTATTATGTAAAATACTGTATTTAGAAAAGTGAAATTAAAGATAAAAAAGCTGTAATTTTTCAACAACTTCTATATAGAAATCACCGGTTGGATTCAATACCCAGATATAAAAATGGACCAAGATAGAAGAAGAAGAAGAAAAAGAAGAAGAAGAAGCTTATTATCATCAATATATAAAAAGTTGCCCAGGGTGCTTTACAGAGAAAGATAAAATAATAATTTAAAAAAAATTAATAAAACAGTGATACTAGTGATAAAACAATTTAAAATTACAGCACAAAATGTTAAAATAAAAGTGTTGTGGAAAAAACATACACTTCATTAAAATCAAGGTTATCCAATCCCGGGTATTTCATGAGGAAACTTCTTTCTTTTTCTTTTTCTTTTATTTGTTTATTTCAAACATGCAAAGAAACACAATAAAACATTTAAATGCACAGAATCTATCTCCAAGCACATACAAGTCGGAATTTTGCATGGTTGAAAAGGAATAGGAAGAAGTATAAACTTAACTATGAGCGTGTTGTGGAAAAAAAGCTCATCAAGTAAAGTTCCAAATACTTTCGCAAGTAAATCAGACATCAGCGCCAGTTCCTCATGTATGTATGGTGAATATGTGTTTTTCAGTCAACATATTGATGGTTTTGCTGTAAAACTGTGGTGATATTAACTACTACAATAAAATAAAACATTTTAAATGGCCATTTCCTGACTGTTGGTGGATCTGTCTGTAAAGTTAGTCATCCTGCTCCTGTAGGAATATATCAACGAGGAGAAAGTTGCACTAATTACAGAAGTTGGGATTGCTATGAGTACAACATCTCAGCCATCAACTGATAGAGTGAAGCAGAAATCCTTACACACAATTGCGCAATTATACTTGACAGTAGTGATTTTGATAGCTTTAGTCTGTTGGTTTTACCTACAGTGTGGTTTAGTTGTAAATAATGACAATCATCAACGAAAATTATGAACAAGGTTTACACTGAGCATCTGAAACATCTGGATATAGTGCTTTTTACTCTACAACACAATTCAGACGCCACAATTTCAGATCATTTTCTTAGCATATTCCATAATAACACATGCTATTCTGATCATCTGTTATAATATTTTCTTATACTGTGTGTACCATCTAGTGTTCAAAAGTCCACATCTGATTGTTACGCATTCTAAGGTTACTTTAATTGTATGTGTAATCTGAAAGAGGACAACAGATCCACTGTAGGAATCAGCTCTGTATCCCCACTCTGAGGAAATACAATGTTGATGCTAAAACATCAGGACAAAACATGAGCTGAACGCAACATCTAAACAGTTTGCATGTAGATCTCACATCAAATGTTTGAGCATTTACTTTAAAAGGCCTGTAGTAGCTGAATTAAAACAGGATTAGACAGGAGGGTCTGGTCATGTTTTTGCGGAGCTTCGCTGCAGAGGCATGCCTCCACGTGTAGGGAGGGACCCAGACAGTATGAAATGGAGCGGAAGGTATGAGCAGAGAAGAGGATGAAAGACCAAACAGGATAAGGGGAGCAGACAGGGTCACAGATGTGACATTACACTAACAATAGGAGCGGCAGGGGTAAAAGTGTGCAGACATGGCATCTTGGGAAAAGCTGTCTCCCAGCTGTTTGGGTCACCTGTCTATTAAAACGGAGCATATTTCTTTGTGTCTTCAGTGGGTGAGACAGATTTATTGGGTCTACAAGGAGGAGGGCTTGAAGTGGTTTGATTATTAGACAAGGACCATAAATCACTTTTCCTCCTCCTTTGGGGGGTCTGAACCTCCACAGGCTTTTTAATACAACTGAGTATAACTTTATCATACAGTAAGTACAGATTCATGTACAAACTGTCTCTGATGAGAAAAAAGTGCAAGGGTTGTGGTGGTATTTTAGAGGGGGCTCCATCTGGGGAGTTTGGCATTATTTAGGGCCGCATGGTGGGGGCCTTACATTAAAGCCCAGACAGATATTGAAGTGACCTCCAGCCCTTTCATGTAGTCAGGCGGCCCCTTTTTAAAACAAAGCAGACATGACAAGAGGAGAGAGGAGAAATCAGATGGCTTAATTGTTCCCTGACAATTAGACCATCACTCAAGAGAACACAGACCCAACCCAGCAAAAGTAGCAAAAGGATGAGGCAGCAGAAGAAAGGGATGAAAGAAGAGGGCACTAAAACACCCACTGAGTGAGAGGGAGTGAGAGGGAAAGAGGGAGAGGGCCCTGCTATTGAGGGCCCGACAGGCCAAAAGGAGCAGAGAGCAGTTTACAATACTGTACAATGCTGTTCTGCACCATTAAGTGGCATGGAGGGCAGGCCCAGGACAATGGTCCTCTGTCCCCGAGGAGAAGGCCAGCAGCTCCCAAGGAGTCCTCCTTTTCAACCCATATGTTTGTGGCTGATGCACAGGATGCTCCTCTCGCCGCGGCCGCATGCTCGGCATCTGGACACATGAGGTCCACAGTCTCTCCTCAGTGACCACTGCAACGACGGGGAGGAGCCGAGGGACGGGGTCGCCACGGTAACAGAGTAGCGATACACAAGGATTCAGGGCAGCACTCGAGAGATTAAAGAAAGGAAGCAGGCTACTTGTGAAATAACAATTTTGTTGGATTTAGAGTCAAAGCAAAGGAAATGTCCTAGAGGGAATATATTAACAGAATAAAAGGAGAACTTGTACAAGAAACTGCAGTTTGCCACATGTGGGCAAACTTAGTGTCAGTTAAAATGCTATAATTTGGCAACTGTACACAGTGTCACAAAAGTTTATGGTCATCATATCTTCTACATTATTGAATGTATCAGAAAAAAAATGCAGCCAGATACAGAATGTAACCAGTGTGTGCAGGTTTTTCTCTCCTATTTATGTTGGATGTACAGTTTCATTTATTTGTTTCTAAAGTGAGATAACGGTTTAAAAGGTCCTGCTCCTTTTCTCTTCATTTAGAATGTTCCAGCCACCTGTTTCTGACTTTGTTGTTCCTTATCTTATTTAATTATTATTGAAAGGTAAATTTGTTGAAACAGGTGCATCAAAATCTCCTAAATCTGAAAAAGTTTCATAATAGTTTTCATAAAGTTTTGTCAAAAACTTTTCATTCATTCAAAAAAACTCAGTGTACCAGCTAATATTAATTGTGTAATACTGTGATATGGCTCTGACATGATCAGTGTGTTATGAAGATCTCGTATTGTTGAAACTCTTAATTAATTGTCAGAAGAAAAATGCTGGTTGTGTCCACTATTAAACCTCTTGCTACTTAACAGATTATACTCAATACACTTTCTGAAAATAAAAAATAAATAGAAATAAAAAGGAGGTAATGTGTAGCACTAATTATTGTATTGCGACACAAAAACAGAGGATTAAGAAGTCATGAAAACACAGTTACATACAAATCAGATTTTATCATTTACATTTGATTAATATCTGAAACAAAATCTACTTTTAAAAAAAAAGTTACTTTTGAGTATTGTCCAAGAGGTTCTGAACACAAACAGATGCGTGTCTGAATCATTTACATTACTTCTGCTAGTGTATTTTCCTCCATCCTCCTCCTGTTCCCCTTTGGACTGAGGACAAAGACCTGTCAGGGTGATGGATTGTGAAGCTGCTGCCTGACTTTCATTCAAGGGAGCTGCTTTAACTCCGGTCCATCCTTAAACAGATCCACAAAAAAGCCCAAAGAGAAAAAAATATAAGCCAAGCAGCCGGGAGAGAAAAGAAGCCTGGAAAAGAAGAATCTTAACAAGTGTTTACCCTCTTTCTGTTGCCAAGCTGTGGAGCAATAACCGACCGTAACGAAAGGCAGTGGCTGATCCAGGAAGAAAGGGTTCAGCCCGAGGGGTCAGGGGTCACTAACTCTGCTATTGTCTCTGACAGGGCGAGCACACTTCAGCTTTTCTCCAGTTTTCAAAGGCCTGCGATGGGGGTGGAAAGATAGGCCTGAAAACACTGGGTCAGGACCAGGGGCTTTACGGTAGCCGGGGAAGAAAAGTTTGGACCCCAAAGGTTAAATGAAGAGCGAAAGGGCCCTTCTGTCCAATTACTGCGGGACAAATGCTCACTGTGACCCATCAGGGTCAAAGTTCAGCGAAGCCATTGGTAGCGGCACACTTTGGCTTTTTGTGGACCAGATGAGATGAACCTCTGCTGTGTTTATCTAAGTGACATGCTGACCAATAGTAAAGGTATAAATAATTCGGGGGATTGTGCGCTGCCACTTAGCAGAATTAATTTATAGACCAGAGTTACAGCAGGTCAGGCTCTTTAACACAACACAAAGGACAAAGACTTGACAATCGTGGTGTTTTTCTGAGACAAAATGACTAAAATTACACATTACATCACAAAAAAGGAAACTATCGCAAACATTGCTGTTAGAGTAAGTACTGTTTTGATTAGCTTTAATGCATTCCGAGATGCAGTCATGGAAAATAGAAGTCGTGCAAAGTTATGTGCTAATGAATAAAACCCCTCTGTGACTCCCGCTTCCAGGAGCTTTCTCAAGCCGCCCAGTCGTTCTCCCAATCATGTGCCCATCTCAGTCTCAGGCGGCACTTGTGGTGTTAATACCTGCTGATACAAAGGCCCAGTGGAGCGGCATGGGGAGAGTGTGTCCCATATCCGGGGATGGCTGGATTAGACTGTTCCTGAACCACTTCCTCCTAAACCCATGGGCCGCCAGGGATTAAGTCAGTGAATTTAATCATCGCCACTTGTTAGGCTAACAGGCAAAGTGCAAGCACGTTACAAGATTCAACCACAATTGTTTCTTTTTGCAAACTCAGACCTCCAGACATTACGCAGCGCTGCATGTTTTCAGCTTAATGTTACTTGTTTCCTCTGCCACTTTAACCCATAAAGACCCAGTGTTACTTTGGTGGCAGTTCCCTAACTATTTTTTCTCTCTATTAAGTTATTTATCACTATTTATTATAATATCATCCTATGTATTTATAATTTTTTCAGTGTAAATTAGGTATTTTCCTAAATTTAATCAGCTGATCATGTTGATGTTCATTAAAGTTTTTTGGCAATTTCAAAGGTTATTATATCAGAAACAGAAAAAACTGAAGAAAAAGTGACATTTTCAACAAATATATCAATAACTGAGCTCAAAACAAGTGTGTCTATCCACTGTCATTGATCCAACTCCATGGGTTCTACTGGTGAATTAATGTTGTAGAAGATAATGGTGTTTCCACATTCACTAAGGAGCCCCTGACTGTCCAATGGTCAACATGATATCATGAGTTGCGTACAGATAGCAAGCCACTTTGAATTGGTGTGTTATCTGTATGCATTATAAGTTTTCCGTATGTTCACGCCACGTAAAATGACACACGATTAGTGGTTAGCGTGATTAGTGGTTAGAGTTAGGGTTAGGGTTAGGGGTTACAGATATGTAAACTGGAGATCTTGGTGTACATTGACATGCGATCAACACGCAAAAGGATGAAAATGCAAACGTATAGCGCGCCAAATGCAATAAGAACCGGCATGACATACAACACAATTTCATTAGATCAGTCTGAAATGGGTTGTATCTGATGACCATGAAAAAATGACAAACTGCATTTTACACCAATTATTTACATAGATTGATAGAATTAGTCAATCAACAGGTATTAAACACTTGGATGGTTTGTGTCGCTGGTGGCTGCTTGGATCTTTATGGGTCAAAGTTATATGTAACAATTCCCCATTTGAATATCCAAAAATAACTTGACCTATCTATTTTGTTGACTTATGCTATATTAAATGTGTCAAACAATGATCAAATTCCTAAGAATCCATAACTGTATTCAATGTAACATCATCCCCATTGGTTTGCCTTCAATTACTACTTATGGCTACTTCAAAACATCATAACATTACGTAACAGGTGATGTGAATAGAACTTTAGAGGTTTGAATTGAAATTTAATGACATAACAATAAGAATCATTATGTTTTCTTGTTACTTTAGAATGAGCCTGCATGGAGCTCAACATACTGGGACAGTAGACCAGAACAAACCACTTCTTTTTTCTCTATTATACTGGATAACACTGAATGACATTTTATCACTAGATGTCACTAAACATTACACATCTGTTAACACAATTTATACCTAAGTCAAGTCAGATTTTCATCAGCACCAGTGATGATCATACAATTCATACAATTATGTCTTATGAAAACATTGACTAAAAAGAATGAACTCTGAATTTTTTATCCTATTTAAATGAAATTATGCACTCATATCGAAGCACTTCCAACATGTGGCATTAAAATAAAAGTATGATTTATAGACTTTCTTTACCCCTCATTTTTATAACTTAGTTCATTGTGTTTTGTTCTGTATTTTCATTTTTTACCTTTGCAAAGTTTTCCTTTTTTTAAGTGATGATTTTTGTCTTTATATGTTGTTTTATTATGTTTTCATGTTTGTCTTAAGATTTCTGGGGGTTTTTTGTTTTGTTTTTTGTTTTAGCATTTCTCTCTTTCATTTTCTTATCCAACTGCGTTCCAGTTTGTCATATCTTATTAGTGGCCGGCTAATTATCTGTATAACACTTTTAACTGTACTAATATGTAAAAAAAAATAAATAAATAAAATGAAATAGAAAATGAAAAGTCATACATTAAAGTTTGGTTAGCTGATTGACAGTGCATGCAGAACACAAAGTGATAAAAGGTGAAACCTAAACTTCTACCTGGGTTTTAACAGTTTAAGAATTTCAAGCTGGTAAAACTAGATGTATTTTTACAAAAACCTCCATAAACCAGTGCAGCAGCATGGCATCATAGTTAGATCACAACTCCTAAACCTCTCAGAAAATCCAGAAATGAACCTGAGAACAATCCATCAAAGCCCTGATACTCACTCATCCAGAACACACTGAGAGCTATGAAAGCTTTAAATCTCTTCCTCTGTGGAATCCATTTAGCATGGCTCTGCCACACTCCACTGGGGGGGTACAGTGGCTGGATACCAGGCGTGGTACCACAGCTTTAAATTATGCATCCACTGTTTGTGTGTGTGGGTCCAGGCTTGTGTTTTGTGTGTGTGTGTGTGTGTGTGGGTGTGTGTGTGTGTGTGTGTGTGTGTGTGTGTGTGTGTGTGTGTGTAAATGTGAGTGTGTGTTGTAGATGTAGAGGATTTTCTTCTCTCTGGGACTCCTCTCTGCAGGTCTTCTCCGTCCACCATAAGCCTGTTGGACACACATCGGAGCAGCGAAGGGGAGTCACTGGGCGTGAGCCAGGCTCCCAGGGTCTTACAGGCCCTTAGAGGGACCGGGATGACCTTTAATCAGGGATCAGGAGCCCAGGCTGCAGCTGGAGGCCCACAGGAGCCCTGATTACACCCAAGCCCATGGGTCACACTCCCAGCTTGTCTTCCACCTTCATCCAGGACACTGACACATCCTTTGGCCGGATGAAGCACTCAGTGCAGGCATGAGGTGTACATTTATGATGAGACGTTGAAATCTTCATCCACACGGTCTGAGATATAACATGAGAAGTTGGTTTTGATCACCTGCAGATGTTTTTACTCCAAAACAGTCCTCTTCCTTAATGTTTGCAAAGGGCTTTTTACTCCTGAGGACTAATGCACGAAATACATCACAGAAAGAACCAACTCTGAACTACAATGAACTTGCTGTTCTTTCTGTTATCTCTGAAGCAGCAAAAGATGAAGAAATGCAGAGAAAGAAAAGGGCATTTTTGCTGCATGTAAAAGGGCACAAGACATATGTTTAAAATACCTGCCAGACACATGAAATGAAATCACTACCTAGAGTTACAATTTCATTTCCTTACCCCCTTATTTTACTCCTATGTAGTAGTGAAAGTAAAATTACCAATGGGACATTGTGAAAATACTCCTCTGACAGTAAGAGTTTTCATTTAAAATGTTACTTTATTAGTTATAGTTATTGCAATAACTTTACTATGAAAGGCCTGTGCCATTTGATAAACATTTGGTAACATGTTGTACATGGCTTCTACAGTATTTCTACCATTTGTATTTATGCTTTTTATGGGAGTTGTATTCTTATCTCATCATATAATATGTTATCTTAAAATAAGTGTTATCTGCAAAATGTAGCTGAAGTAAGAGGCGTAAAAGTATAGTCAATGTACAGTTATACTACTATATATGGGGTTTTTATATACATTTTTTGCTGCATTAATGTGAATGTTACATTTTACTGCTGTAGATGCATACAGTTGAGATCATTTGAACTACTTTAGTAACTATTATGTACTTAATTTATAGCATCATATTTCATATTTATAAGAGCACCATGTATGGTTCATCATATGTAAAATGGGCTTTTCATAATCTCAGAAAAACAGGCCTGTGTTTATTTTTCTGAAAGTAACCAGCAAATTGTAAAGAATTTATTAACTAATTAATGAACATTTAATCCCATCAGCAACGTCCGAAATCCATACACTTGTAGATATAGGTTTGTTTCACTGTGCTGGGGGACGGTGAAAACAATAATAAGAAAAGAAACTAAAGTTCCAAGACAACCTCAGAGATGCAGTGAAGTAGTAAAATTGTAGTACTTCAGTATTAGTACTAATTACATGCCACCTGAACATATCTGTCTTGAGAAAAGAAGACCTATTTTTGGACAATTTTAATTTTTTTTCTTTTCTGACAGTGTATATGGTAAATGACAGCTGTCATTCTTAAATTTTTTGCTTTAATTCTAAATGTGACGCAAAATGTAGCATATTCCAGTATACGTAGGCAAAATTAGCTTAATGTCAACCACACATCAAATGAGAACATAAAACTTAATGTTAGTTGTATACAGTCCACCTTTTCTCCACCACAGACTTTTGGAACAAGTGTAATCTATTTCATTAACCCACATGTTTTTGTTATTGACAAAAAGTAGACAAAGTTGCTGTCGAGCTTGGACCAGAGATTCCCCTCATCATACCCACATCCTCTCCTCACAGACGTCCTGCCATCCAGGGGAATGCAGCCCCCTTCACTCACCCACTCCCCGTCAACCACCCCAAGGATTAGCCCCCTACCCCCTCTCTCTGTCGAGTACTACCATCCCCTCTTGCCCTATTATCATATTTGATCCACAACGTGCCCCCCCCCCCAACTCATTTCACCCTCCCACATGCACCACCAGCAAGGCATGCCCCCTTTTCTTTGGCCACTCTCAGAGAGAAGAGGAGGAGGATGAAGAGGCAGGGGCTTTCATGGTGAACAATCTGCCAGGGAGATGAAGAAAGAGCGGGCACTCAATTAAGGGCTGCCCATTGAGCCTGCAGGGTGAGCCTGAATGTGGGCCCCTCCAAAGGAATGGAGTCCCATGAATAGATTGTGGGCCTTCATGAAATATTAAAGAGCGGACGGATTTCCCACAATATTTGTACACCTCCCTTTGTGAGGATTTCTCCCTCCATTGAGCCTGAAACTGTTAACACATCCGCTCTGAAGCACGGCCCGCAGACTGTGCTAAAGAGCCCCATGGTCAGAGCATCAAACGCACCCCGCCCTCACCTCTCGCTCTCCCTCTCCCTGTCTGTCGCTTTCTCTTTGTCTATCTTTCCCTATCTCCCTCTCTCTCTCTGTCCTCCTGCCCATGAGCTATTCATGGAGGGGATTACAGCAGTTTTAATGACCACCTGTCCTTGCTCCAACACTGTATTGTGCCATGCCAGGCCAAGCAGCAAGCATCCTCCCGGTATTAAGGGGTCAGGGTGTTATAACTGGTGACCCTTGTCTCCACCAACACAAGGCTGACGGTCAAAACCACCCAGATAGGTTAACCAGAACAATTGCAGTCATTAATCACCTCGAACTTACACCCAATCCTGAGTGTGTGGCGGAAAAACAAAGACGCAGAAGGATGAACAAATGATACACTCTGCTGAGCCAAAGAAATATTTAAACGGTGGCAACTGGTGCTAAACAAGACTGGAGGGGGCGCAAGAAAATATGAACACAGCAGTTATTAATATGTGTGCAGAGACACATTATTAATGGTTCAGTCAGCTGGTAATGCTTGGGCGGAAATGTCAAAAAAACTTTGATTTTAAGATTCGATTCCACCTGCATTTGAGTGTTGATGTTTTGTTTTGTTTTTTGTTTTGTTTTTTTAACAAAAGAAAAGGATTAATGAAACATCATGAATATTCATTCATTCATTTCCAAGGCTGCTTAATCCTCTGGGGGGTCTTAGGGTTGCTGGAGCCTCTCCCTGCCACCAATAGATGAAGATGGGGTCCAACCAGGATGCATCAGTAGTTCATTACAGGGATGACTTATAGTTACAAATGGATTAAAACAAACAACCATTTCTTTTAAAAATTCCTTATTTAGCAACAAATAAGAAACAACAAAACACATTCACACCAACACATTCACACCTATGGGCAATTTATATTGATCAGTTAACCTATTAACCTTTGAATGTCCCCCTTGGAGGCTCAATACAGCATATCTTATTCTGATTAAGGTGCATGTCTTTGGATGCACTTCACCTGGAGAAAACCCACTCAGACAGGCAGACACTGGCTGGCACCAGGTTCAGACCCATCAGGGTGTTCTTGCTCTGAGGTGATAGTACTAACTACTGCATCACTTTCTTGAATCAAACTGAAATCTCCAAAGTGTCATCCCTGGACCTATCAACTGAAACATAGCTGCATAGTTAAATAGAACAAAACACAGTGATGTTTGGAGCAGGTTAATCATCTGTTTAATGTTCATTCTGCTCATGAAAGCATCTGTATCTCACCCAAAGTGTATTGGCAACCAAACCAAAATTATTGTATTAACTATATATTATAGGGGGCAAAAATGTGGGTCCTAAGCTGATTTTTTAATCCTCGAATGAGAGCCAGTCATCATGTCACCAGTTTAGTAGTTTTACCAGCCACATATAGGCCAGACCCTGATGCCCACCTTCACAGACTTTGAGGTTTATTCACATTATGTCCCCTCGGCTGTCCCAGTGTAGAAATATGAACAGACATTTTAAACACTAAATAGCAACTTTCCAAAAGTCAGCACTTTCTGCAAACATTGTGTTATGATACTAAACTCTGGTTTACCAGGAGGAGCTCTAAAACTTTAACGAGATAAACAGAGGATGCAATGGTATGATACTGATACTATTTTTACCTCCGCCGGGAGGTATTGTGGTCACTTTGCTTTGTGTGTTTGTTTGTTTGTTGGTTTGTTTGTTAGGAAGATGACTCAAGAAGCTATGGACGGATTTTCATGAAATTTTCAGGAAATGTTGATACTGGCACAAGGAACAAATGATTAAATTTTGGTGGTGATCAGGACACACACACACACACACACACACACAGATCTGTCTTGGCGGAGGTCTGCGCTCTCTGAGTGCTTTCCTTGTTTTGTAATGTGCTTTTTGTTGTGTTATTTTCATGAAAAACAAACGTTACAACTTTCATCATAAGAGGTAATATGAGATCGAATGTCAAAGTTTGTAAATTTAGGGAAGGGTAAACATCCAACCATACAGAATGGTGCTGTTTTTACAACAGATATCTTGCAATGATTATTTCATTTAGAAGTCCTAAACCCACCACCATTTACATCTGGGACTATTTTTGTTGCTAAATAATGAATAAATAACGGATTTTATTGTTTTTATCTTGAGCTGTGGCCAATTTCAATTGAATGACCCTGACATGAATATTAAAGTTCTTATGTCTTCATCACTCGTGGGTTTGTGTTGTGGAAACATCGCATGACGTGTGTGAGGAAACTACTGTCTAATTCCTTCATAAAATTTTAAGCCTTTAGAGCCTTTTGCAGACATCAGCTGATGAGCAAAGTCTGTGAGGGTTTAGTGACTGTGGTTTAGAGGGGAAATTGGCAATACAGTCATTTGGCTGGTGCTGAACAACCAGGAAATGAACATGTTTACACAGAAATTATGTAAATTAAGTAAGTAAATACAGTGGAAAAAATAACTTCAGTAAATTATAATATGAACTACAGGACACAGGATGACTGCTGTAGACATTTTGCTAATATTAGTATGTTTAATAATATGCTTAAATAGGTCTTCTTCTCCAAGTGACCTTAAGGGGGGGCCCCATGTATTTAGCTCACCTTTATCAGTACGCTTACTCTTTACTGTACTACACTATTGTTCTGAGGTTTGACCCAGTAGAAGTTAACAAGTGCTTCCTTCCAACATACTTAGCCTGTCACCTTTCCTTTTTTGCCTCTGCTTTCACTAACTTGCCCCTCTGTCTGTCCTTTCCTCTCTCCCTCTCAAACACCACCACTAGGATCAGGTTGAGTGGAGTTGTATAGAAAGGCAGGGCTATGTGGTTAAGTAGGTGGTTAAAGCTGCAATTAGCATCAGAATGGACGAATATTCCCGTCGAGAGTCAACATTAGTTCATGTCAAATTGAAGGGTTGAGGATGTGTCAAAAAAACTCTCGCTACAGCAGACAAATGGGCTCAGTTCAAGATTTGATTTGTAGTGATTGATATGATTTGTCCATGTATAAAAGTATAAATTGTTTAAGCAGCTTGTCATGAATCATAGATGACACAGACTTACATTTATCTGCACAAATCTGATTTCTTGAAACATTCTTTTTCACATTTTGATAATTTCAGATAAGATAAGATAAGATGTACTATATGTAATAAGTCACATGTTGTATATAATGTTTATGTTTATGTTTATGCATTTGGCAGACGCTTTTTTCCAAAGCGACTTACAGGGGAAAACCAATTAAATCACTCAATCAATCAAATTTTATTTATATAGCGCCAGATCACAAAAAAAGTTATCTCTTGACATTTTATATATAGAGTTGGTCAAAAAAAAATATAAGCCAATACTTCAGTCTATATTGGCCAGAACTGAGTTATGAGACTTTAATTTAGTGATGTATTACAAAAACACCATAGTCACAATCTTTGTATGCATGTGCCGGGCCAATAAAACTGGTTTTGATTCTGTGCTGTATTTGACATGGGCAGGTCTGTATTATTTTTGACATATGGGACTCCACATACATATTAGAACTGACTTACTCTCATGAACCAGAGACTCAACATGAGGCCTGACATGTACGTTTTTGGATATTTTCCTTGTTTTGTGTTCTTCATTTAGTTGTTAGCTAATGTTCCAGCTGGAAGAACATGGAGCAGAGACATATGAACAATGTATACTGCACATGGAATTTAGTTTGACCTCATGCATTTAAAAATGTAAGGGTTTTAGAAAAGTTTAGTTTGGTTTGTCTGCTTTGGGGTTTTTGGTTAAGAGAATAACCCTGTCCAAAACTCAAAGTAGATGACACTGATGCATCCTAACACTGGATGGACCTGCCATAAAAAGTGAAAAACTTATGAAGTTCTGTCATAGATGCCAATGTATTGGATTGTAGAGATATGACCTGAATTTATTTACACTGATGGCACAGGGGATTTATGTAACCACTAGAGGGAGTAGTGAGTCACTCTGCCTGTTTCCCACAGCGATGAAAACTAACACCACAGGGCCTTTGACCAAAGCATCAGAAAGTGACCAGATGGGATAAGAACCATTAAGAAACTACTTTTAGAGTCAAAGAAAGTGACAAATTTATAAAAGATGGAAGTACTGTTGTTGTTTTCACCAATGGACACAGCTCTAAATGAAAAGAATTTTTGATGCTGAAAAAATATTGTTTCTTCTACACATCTGAGTTTGATTATGAGGCTTATGAAGGTATAAAGTTATAATGTGATTGCTACGTTGCAGTTCCTTGATCCACGGTTCAGACTAAACTGTGACAATTCTGACCTTGTTTGTTGGATTCCAAACAGATTTTTAGTGCAGCCAGGGCCAGTTCTAGCCATTTTGGCACCCTAGGTGAGCTATGGACCACATAGAAATATATATAAACCAGACAGTAATATATGTAAACCAGATAAAAACACATATAAACCAGCTCAGCAGCAGTAAACCAGATAGAAACATATATAAACCAGGTAGGAACATATATAAACCAGCTCAGGAGCAGCAAACCAGATAGAAACATATATAAACCAGGTAGGAACATATATAAACCAGATAAAAATATATAAGCCAGACAGAAACATAATAAACCAGATAGAAACATATATAAACCAGGTAGGAACATATATAAACCAGACTAACATATATAAACCAGCTCAGGAGCAGTAAACCAGATATAAACATATATAAACCAGATAAACATATATAAACCAGATAGAAACATATATAAACCAGGTAGGAACATATATAAACCAGATTAACATATATAAACCAGCTCAGGAGCAGTAAACAAGATAGAAACATATATAAATAAAAGATAGAAACATATATAAACCAGCTCAGTAGCAGTAAACCAGAAAGAAACATACAGGGGTTGGACAAAATAATGGAAACACCTTAAAAAATCAACAAAATATAATTTAATATGGTGTAGGTCCGCCTTTTGCGGCAATTACAGCCTCAATTCTCCAAGGTATTGATTCATACAACTTGTGAATATTTTCCAAAGGAATTTTAAGCCATTCTTCAGTTAGAATACCCTCCAACTCTTTTAGAGACGATGGCGGTGGAAATCGACGTCTTACTTGAATCTCTAAAACTGACCATAAATGCTCAATAATGTTGAGGTCTGGGGACTGTGCCGGCCATACGAGATGCTCAACTTCATTAGAATGTTCCTCATGCCATTCTTTAACAATTCTAGCTGTATGGATTGGGGCATTATCATCTTGAGGTGAAGGTGTTTCCATTATTTTGTCCAACCCCTGTATATAAACCAGATAAACATATAAACCAGCTCAGCAGCAGTAACCCAGACACCTTAGCAGATATCTCACAGCTTAATCATCTACAGTTCCATTATTAGCCAACTGTGCTTTGTTTCAATTCAGCTAGCTGTAGCTTGTAACATCAAACGTTTTTTAACGTTATAAAAGGTTACATACCTCTATAATTGGATTAGTTTTCCCCCTCCTTTTTTCTCCACCTCGAAATTGTGCAGCTGAGGGTTTGGACGGCCTTTTAATGCTATTAAATTCTGTAACCCGCACCTGGATACTTGGAATGACACCTGGCAGACACTGTCATTCAGATCGGAGCTGTCTCTTCCTCACGCATGCGCAGTGAGCACCAGGTCAGGGAGAGCTCACCTGAGAAATTACAGGGGGGTGTTATTTTGGGTTTTTTTTTTCCTAATTTTTTTATTTTTAAGACAGTTAATGAAAAAATTTCACATTATCAGTGCTAGTATTTATTTATTTACAATAATACTGTACTTTAAAAAAAAAAAAATTTTTTTTTCTTTATCGCCCCTCCAGCGGTTGACGCCCTAGACAACCGCCTATATGGCCTATGCCGACATCCCTGAGTGCAGCTACTGACAACAGAAACCTACAGAAACCAGAGGTGGTTATTGGTTTTACTGTGGCTGTTTTCTGTCTAAAATCAGAAGTAATCTCACAGAGTTATAATATAAACTATCAGCTGTCAGAGCATGCGGAGATTATAAGAGAGTGTTATTTTGTGTTACTATATAAAAAGAACCCTGTTTATGAGTTTTAGTTTGAAGTAGAGAACTTGATGATACCATAATACAGATGTGTGTAAACAATGAGCTTTATACTTCACACAGACTGTGCATATAAAGTTTTGATTTGTTGGTTGAGAGTTTTTTCTGTACTACATAGAACCTCTCTAATGCAAAATCAGCATCCTGGGAAAGTCAGATACAGAATATATACAAAAACAAGCATTCGTAACATTAATATGATCAAAAGATATGATGCAAGAGCAGGATAATCTATTTGTAAAAGTGTTTTCATGCTGTGGTGTTTCTACTTTTACTCATATAAAACATCTGAGTATTGAAAGATCCAATCAGTTACTTTAAAAATGGAGAAATACGTTGGCTCTAATCATGTGGTTGACCTTTGACCACCACCTATTTCCATCCTGTGTTCATGACTCATGAGGTTGGGTGAGGACAGCCTGTTGAGGGCCTGTTCCATGTGGCATTGCTGCCCACTCCAGCAGAGACCCAGCTGGGGAGCACATTGGAGAGCAGGCCCCTTGGTCTGGCCTCCATATGCTGGGGTCTGAGGTCCAGGCTGTCAGCGCTGCTCCAGCACACGGAGGGCAGCTGGGGGGCACATGGTGGGGGTCTGCGGGGTGTGTGTTTGAGGGAAGGGGGTAGTAGTGGTAGTGGGGGGGTGGACACTGCTCTACCAGTATTGTACCAGGAGGACAAGAGCTGAGCAGGACGCAGCAGGAGAGTGGGGGGCCTTTTCTAAAGAGCGATCAACTGGAGCTGCTTTTCTCACACCCCGCTCACTTACCCTGCTCTGTAACTCCCCCCTCAGCCTCCCCCCTTCCTCTGCCCTCCCCTCCTTTCCTTCACAGATTGATACACTGGCAGAAATGTGATTTTCTTGACTTTCTTATGAAACTCTCATGCTTGCCCTCGCCAATCCTTTTTACCCATTCATCCTTCTAATCTATTCTGTGCTGGGATTAAATCGAGCCGTGCCATTTTGTTTTCCAATCATCTTGTCCACATCAAAGTCACTCATCAGGATGGTAACAAAAATAGGAAGGGGCCATGGACGAGACAAATCTCTTTGGCTTTTTCCCCACACAATGCTTCTCATTTGAATTCCCCCATATATTGCTGATCACCCTTTTCATTGGTGCCCCTGATGAAGTGTTGTTTTTGTGGTTCCTCACATGAATTCCAAAGACCCCGGGGATACATTTTCCTCTTTTTGTCTTTGACTTCAAAGTTATCTGGAACAGGACGTGTCAGAATAAAGAAACTGAGGGGTCACTAGGTCCAACTGGATGTTGTTTACCAAGTCAATCAGCATCAAAACTATGCGGTCACCATGGGGTATAACAAAAAACATTTTTCAAGCATGAAGCTGTTTTTGGGGCCATTTTCTCTTACTTTTACTTTGTTTCACCAAGGGCCCCTCTGTTCTGATTAACATTAACGATGTGTTACGCCCCACAGTGCATTAACATTAAGGATCATCCAGCTTATATCCATGGTTATAGGTCATTGTTTTTTGTCCTCTGGCATGTGGATAAGAATGTATACCATTTAAAGGGTCAATTCACCCAAACAACAACTGAACATACCACATTAGGTTGATAATATAGATGTGAAAACATGTTTGTTTGTGCTGATCACTGAAAAATAACATTAAGAAAGTGTTCTGACCTTTTGAATTTATTATTACCGTATTTTTTTTCCTTGTGTTGTCTTTGTTATAAAGTGTTTTAAGTTATTGTTGAGTGTCCCTTGTTGTTCATATAGTATCACTGTTCCTGTCAAAGCAATTCCTTGTGACTTTTGTAATTTTC
The DNA here is from genome assembly GCF_902148855.1 of Sphaeramia orbicularis. Classification (NCBI taxonomy): domain Eukaryota; kingdom Metazoa; phylum Chordata; class Actinopteri; order Kurtiformes; family Apogonidae; genus Sphaeramia; species Sphaeramia orbicularis. The sequence continues at coordinate 15,330,999 of NC_043963.1, read as the reverse complement.
CTGTAACTTCACAAATAGATGCTTTTATTTGACACTTTCACAAGTGTGACACTACAAGAAGAATATATAACAAAAATGTATTATTCCCTATATTATAAGATTTTATTCACAGTAACACTGAGTGCCACCACTTGTCACATGTAACACATAGTGTCTCTTACCGTTTCCTTTCAGGATGTACAGGTTTTAATAAGCTGCAGGTTTATAGAGTGTTGGGCTGCTGCCCTCTGCTGTCAAGATGCAATACTACAAATGAGGGAAGTATTTGCATTTCTATAGATGTGCAGTGGTCACAACTGGTTAGTCCTCCTAATTATTCAGCTGAGTCAAGTTGATCAAAAATACAACATGTTGACCAGACCTGAAAGACCTCACTAGTCTCAGAATAACTTACTATTTAACTACTGCCTCCTTTATCTCACTACTTTAACCCTATAACATTCATTCATTCATTCATTCATTTTCTGAACCCGCTTTATCCTAACCCTATAACACCTATTTATCAATTAGATGAAAATGTGAATTATTATTGTGAATGAATAGTTACAAGGTTTCATGGTGTTCTTGAATCCAAGGCCTCAGCATCAGCATCATAACCCTGGATGACTAGAACTACTGTGTTTGGTGTCTTTTATATAGATTATATTAATAAACTGGTGTAAGGATTATTCAGCTTCACCAACTGAAATCTCAGCTGTGGTTACATTATCTTGCACTTTATGTGCATATGAATCTGTGACTTTAAACAGGTTAACATTTTATTTTACCTACAAAAACGCTGCTTCATACACACTTTGTTGTCCTTCATCATCACAGTACATTACACAACATTATTTCATGCTTCCTGCTATAATTAAACAGTATTTTTGATGCATTTTTGATACCTAAAGTTGTTAAAAGTTGACTGTAACTGCAAAATTCAACATGGATTACTGTCATTTTGTGTTGCATGTTTTAGTATTTAATTTTCTTAGTTTGATCTACAAGTATTTGGTAAATGTATGATAAGGAATGCACCCATCTCATACACACGGTGCATCAATATCATGGAAACAACAAGAAATGCACTCGGAGAGCGCAGACCTCCATGAGAGACACCCCCCACCCCCACTCCCGTAATAAACCTTAACTGACCTATAGTTAGCACTTCCATTGATCTCCACAAGATAGCGCAAGAGAGCAAGAACTGAAGAGTTATTGATCCAAACTCAATAGAAGTAGTTTCATCTACACAGGAATTAAACATAAACATAGAGAATAAAAAATACATAGTTAAACTTTTAATAAGAAACAGTTAAAAAATATAATTTATTATTAGAAAAATCTAACAAACTGATTACTCTTCATAAATTAACTTCTGAAAAAAATTTCGGATGAGAAATGGGAAGAAATCTTTCAGTGGTCTTCAAGTCATTAGAATGGATAGAGCATTGTTGGAAAAATGTTGTTAGATATTTTAAGACAGCCCATCAGGGTAAATACAGAAATGACCCCTCTGAGTGTTGGAGTCAATGTGGATCAAAGGAGGCTGATCATTATCATATGTTCTGGAACTGCCCCAAGATGCACCAATATTGGAGTGGTATCCATGGGACTTTCATATCGGTCTTTAAGGTTCATATTACCTCTAAATTCATAAATCTATATCTTGGCAATGTCGCTGTCCTAGAATGGAGGGAGGATACAAAATTATTACAGGTGCTTTTAGCAGCCAGCAAGAAATCTATTACAAGTAGGTGGTAAACCCTTTCATGCATAGTGGTCACTACAGTGGACAGCTTTTCTACTGATGTTCTCTTGTATATTCATGGATTTTGTTGTTTTAGTTCCATATCAGCCAACACGCATCATCCCATACACTGCAATTCTTACCATTACTGTAACTTTGCTGTTCTTGATAAACCTGATCTGCGCTAAAATGTTTGAGTGTAAATCAAATGCTTGTTATTGTTATTAGACTGCAATTTTTAAAACAAAATGTGTTTCTTTTTGCATATTATCTCCATGAAGTGAGTAATGACTAGTATTAGAGTATGTTAAAATGTGAGAAAACATCAGTTTAGCAGCTTTAAAAAAGTCTTTATTTCATAGATTTCACAAAGTATATCAATAAATACACATTTATTTGCTTCAAAAATTAAACCCATGGTGTGCAGCTGCAACTCCATGAAAAATAGGTTGATAAAAATTTTTCAATCACATTGTTTTTTTTAATGCCTAAAGAAGAATAAAAACATTCTTGTTTAAGGCTCTCACAATTCATGCATGAAAGGGTTAAACCCAACTCCACCAACAATAGAAGATTTATATGGGATCATCTTGCAAATATTCAAAATGGAAAAACTGATTACTCTATCCGAATCCAGAGGGATGTATTTGATCATGTTTGGGACAAATGGAACAAGTTTGCATCCACTAGCCACCCAGAATTTGTATCACTCCTCTAAAAATGTCCTCTTTTATACAATTTCTTGTCTTTAATCTTTGTTTAATGTTTTTCTTTATAAAATGCACTGGAAAAAATCAAAATCTCACCAAGTGTATTTTTCTCATTTGTCATCAAAATATCTCATCACACTTAAAATAAGACATAATCACCTAAAGAGTAATGTTTCAGTGAGATATAAGAACTGATTTTTCGACAACAGATCTTGAAAATCTTATTTCAAGAAATCTTACCAAGATAATTTTCACTTGTTCAATTGGCAGATTTTTTTTTTTTTTGCTTAATTCAAGAATTTTTGCTAAATTTAAACAAAAAAAAAAAAATCTACCAATGGAACAAGTGAAAATTATCTTGGTAAGATTTCTTGAAATAAGATTTTCAAGATCTATTGTCTAAAGATAAGTTCTTATATCTCACTGAAAAGTTACTCTTTAGGCGATTATGTCTTATTTGTATTTGTGTGATGAGATATTTAGACTAGAAATGAGAAAAATACACTTGGTAAGATTTAGATTTTTTCCAGTGTGTTTAAACAACCTGGAGGTACTGTCTGTAACACTATGATTCTTTTTGTGTGAGAAATACCAAAACTGTAAGCACCCACTTCATATGTTTGTTTTTTACTTTTGTATGTATAAAATATAAAACATGAAAGGGATTCTAATAGATAATATCTGTAAGAATGGTAATGTTGGAGATATTTTGTCACGTTTTCCAATAAAGAAATACAATGAAAAAAAAAAAAGACTGGTAAGTAATATAAAAAAAGGTTAAGATATATTTTCATGTTTCAACCAGCATAATATTTAATGAGGCAAGCCTGGTATTCTGGAATCATCTTATCATATAAAAACAATCTGACCCCAGTGACACAGCTTCAGCCAAATGTGTGTTTGACAGAAATAATTTGTCAGTAAGGTGTGCAAACCTCCCTCCTACCTGTTCCATGGAAAAACTGCAGCAAAGTTTTGCATGATGGTGTTAAACAAAGGGTACACATGTAGACGCAGGTCGCCCTGGGGTAAAGAATCAAGTCTAACAGGAAATGCATCAGTTTGATTTGGTCCAGTAATTTCCAGATCAGTTAGGGAAACCTCAAACATACACTCAAAGTAGTTTTGATGAAAATGTTGAGTGTAAATGTAAAGTCAGCAACTAAACTCTACATCTATGACTGAAACTGAAGAATTATATACCATAATAAACATTTAAACCACTGTGAGGATCATATCAGTAAGAAAGAAGCTGTCAACATCCAATACGTCACTGTAGATTCCTTTTTGACTTGTACTTGGGACAGTGACAGAAACATCTAGCAGTGTTAGTTTTATCTTAATCATGAGATATTTATCTTCATGTTGGTGATTGATTACAAGATGATGATGACTGATTATGTATATGCACTTTATTTGTTTATTTGGCTCGTCTGCTAGGGAATATCTTTAAAAAAAAAAAAAAAAAAAGTGTTTACTGTTGTTGGGGGTGGGATGGGAAAAGTTCATGTAATATTTTTGTTTTGATTTTCATTATTTTTATTTATTTATTTCTTCTTCCTTTTTTTTTTTCTCTCCTGATGTGTAAAAATAACCCCTGTGTGGTGTATCTGTAAGTTTGTACTTTTGTGTATTTTCCTTCTGTAAAATGTGCCTTATATCACTGTAGCAAGCTGTAGACGTTTGTTAAACACCATAAATATCATATAAAAGCTTCTGCTAATAAAAATAAATCTTTAAAAAAAAAGTGTTTATTGTTTTTTTCTTTTTTAAAACACATATAAAACAAGATAATAAAACAAAACACAGGTTGGGAGTGGTCAGAAAATAGATAAACAAAATTATAAATATCCTATGCATTTTAGAATTGATTTTAAGATTTTACTGATCACTTTTAAAGGCCGAATTGGCCTGGCCCCTAGCTATATAACTGACATTCTAGTCAATTATGAGCCAGTACTCAGCCTTAGATCCTGGGGCGGAGGGATCCTGGCTGTTCTAAGGTTGAGGTTTAAATTCAAAGGTGACCTCGCCTTCTCCATCAGGACCCCTTGACTTTGGAACAGCCTGCCCGAGGAGATAAAACTAGCGGAATCAGTAACATCTTTTAAATCACTTCTTACAACACATTTTTAAAGACTTGCCTTTATGTGATGTTGTCTCTTTTGAATGTTTTTAATGTTGAATATTTAATTTTACCCTGTTTTGGTTATTCACTTATATTGACATACATGATGTTGTTTTATTCCATTCCTTCATTTTTGCATTGATTCAGCCACATCATGTTATGTTATTTCTGACCTCTCTATTACGATATATTAAAATTTATTCAGTGTCATGTTTTTGCGTTTCCTGTACATATCTCTTTTATTGTGTTGTGTTGTTTTCTATGTTTTAGTATCTTTGCTTGCGTCTTGGTTTTTTGTTTTTTTTTTTCTCAGTTGTATTCTGCTGTTGTGTGTAAATTTGTGCCATCAGACAATCACGTATTAGGGTCAGTGCTACATAAATAAAACTGAATTGAACTGAAGTGGACCAAAGTTTTACACTGAGCTGGGAAACAGGCGTTTAAATACTCCGCCTTCTGCTTAGAATGATGTGAAAAATGACCTAAAATCTACAGAGCTGGTCTTATTAAACACTTTCAAAGTGATTTAAATTGTTAGGAGGCAGAAATTTGTGCATGATTTTCAGCTATATGTTGAAAACACTCTGATGAACATTTGCTGATTATTTGGTGTTTAATAATAACTGGTTCATTTGTTTGTCATTCTTGGTTAAATAATGATTGAAAATACATAAAACACAAAAATTTACAATGGGGGATTAGAAAACAATGTGTGTGAGTTTTCTATTCTATTCTATTCTATTCTATTCTATTCTATTCTATTCTGAGAAAAGAATCTATCAAAAGTAGGTGGAATGATGAGCAGTCTTCTGTGATCTGAACACGCAGAAAGATAACAAATAAACAACTTCTCAAAAATTAATCATATTGTTTAAAGGATGTTTTTAATTCTACAACATGTCCAGATGGTATCTTTAACTACATGGCAGGAAGTAAGTCTAAGGATATAATCAACTACCTGACATCTATGGTGGAGGAAGTATTCACATCCTTTACTTGAGTAGAAGTATACTGTGAAAATACTCCACTGTAAGTAAAATTCTGCTTTTGAAACCTTATTTAGCTAAAAGTCTGTAAATGTCAGCAAATAAAACTGGAAAAGTAAAAGTATTTATTGTGTTGTAAAACTATCTTAGTGTTTTTTGCTGTACTTTTTTTTAAGTACGTTACATACTGTTGGTAGTTAAATCTACATCAATGCATCACATTCTATAATATCATCATGTCTTTTCTCATTGAAAACATTTTCAAATTTTTTTTTAAAAAGCTTATTTATCTTTAGGAGGAGAATTTTCCCAACCCATAAAGAAACATTTCATCCATTAGTTTATCACAAACAATAAAAATCAACACATTTGGAGTTTCATGGTTTCACTGGAGATACAGGAGATGAAAAAATAATAATTTTCAAAGCACCAAAAACTGTAAAAATGAAAATATTTGCCTTTGAGATGTAGTGGAGTTATATCAAAATACAAATACTCAGGTAAAATGAAAGTACCTTAATTTTTTTTTATTAAATACAGTGCTTAAGTAAAAGTACATATATTCAGTACGTTCCATAACTGCATTAACAGTGCTGTGTGTGTGATGGGAGTTCTGTGTAATGACTTGTTTTAAGGTAGCTGACTGACTGACAGCGCATCACGTAGAATCATGTTGAAAGACAGTCATGTGGAGGTAAAAGGATGCATTCAGGGAAGAGACACGGGTCAGCGCTATTGTGATGTGAACGGAGAACTCAAGCATCTCATCACCTGAAAGAAACCGCACCTCGGCTGGGAATCCAGCCAACAAGCAGCGTCAAAGGAGAAGACTACCACAGGCATCACCTGTGAAACTTTAATCAACTATTGAAACCAAGATACTGGAGACATCAAAAATATTGTATTTGACACAAAGTTTTCCTTCAGTTTGTTTGAGTGCAGATCACATCAGACTGTCACTCAGAGTAACAGAGGGAAGTCAGGTTTGTTGAAATCCATGGATTAGGGAAATCTGGGAGTGGTGCCTGAAATGACACAGCGGAAGACACTGAGTCGACTGTGGTTTACCACATGTGATTGTGCTCAGACAGAAGCCGCAACATATACTGTCATTTCCTTTTGTCGCTGATCGCAGCTTTGCAGGTGTCCCTCTGGGTCATGTTCCACACCTGCTCACTTCATATTTTAGAAGGAAGTTTGTTCATTTTGAATCCAGCAGACAACTCACATTTTCATATATTAAAACAAACAACACATTTTCCTGTTTCCCTGGTGATACATAATCTGTGTACTGAACACCCCTATGAAGGAGGTCATGTGACTTCTGTCTACCTGTGAGCCAAATAGTGTACTACTACTACTACACCAATGTCCATGACACTCAGTGAAAGTGAAAAATCTAAGAACCAATTAGATTCTGGAGCAGATCTGTAAAAAGGACAGGTTCACATCCTCCAACAATGGAGATGGTGTTAACATAATGGTTTAGATCAGAGGTCTCAAACCTGCGGCCCGGGGGCCAAATCCAGCCCACCAAAGGGTCCAGTCTGGCCCGTGGGATGAATTTGTGAAATGCAAAAATTACACTGAAGATATTAATCATATTAATTCTGGTTCCACATACAAACCAATTTCATCTCAAGTGGGTCAGATCAGTAAAATACTATCATAATAACCAAAATACTCACAACTCCAAATTTTTCTCTTTGTAAATGTAAACATTTTCATGTCATTTTACAGTATTTACACTATAACAAACTATCATTTCACAAAAACATGAATAACCTGAACAAATATGAACATTTTAAAATGTCTGAAGTGCAAGTTTACCAAAAACTCAAACCAGATGTAGACTAATGTTATGAAGCAAGTTTGGAAGCACTTTGGGTCTATTTTAAAAATGCATGTTTACTGAGATAAAAGAGAAACTATTTTTCAGAAAAAAATTTTTAGATTATTTTTATACAAAAATCTGAATGTAACATGGTAAAAAGGACACAAATATTACACACTACTATTATTTGAGTATCTTTTTATTCCCTCACAGGTACATTTTGGAAATCAAATTAATTATGCAAGGCAGAGTGTTTCACAAAAAAAGAGTGCTGACACAAAATCACTCATAATTTATATGTGTTTAAATGGGCAGATTCCGCATGCAACACAAGTGGACATGATGGGTTACACATGAAACCTGGAATGAGACTGAGATTCATGAAAAACCCACGTCTGGATTAGAAAAACCACTAGGATCCTCAAATTTAACACAGTGTCTTTATTTATAACGGTATATAAGACCATTTACAGCCATGTTTTCCAGATCAAATGCACTGACACCTAGGTTGATTTTCCTGTCCCAGTTTTAGTCCTGTTTTTTTGCCCCAATATCTTATTAAAATTCATTAATTTTGGGATGGCTCAGAGCAAAAGTATGATTTTTTTTTGCATTTATATGGGGGTAAATATGTATAAATTTCTCTTTTATTAATGGGTCTAAAAGGCTGGCAAAGTGTCAGGTACCAAAATGAACCCAGGTTCATAGAAGCATCCATTTATATGGAAGAGGATTAGGGCCACTGGAAAAACAAAACATTAAGGTCCAATATATATATATATATATATATATATATATATATATATATATATATATATATATATATATATATATATATATATATATATATATATATATATATGAAATTATTATTATTATTATTATTATTATTATTATTATTATTAATATTAATATTTTTTAAAAAAAACAAATGCTGACATTAATTGTGGAATTCTGACTTTTTTCTCGGTATTCTGATTTTAATCTCAGACGTCACATTTTTTTTCTCAGAATAATGATAAAAAAAATGAACAGGAGCTTAATTTTTTTTTTTTTACAGTGGCCTTAATCCTCTTCCATAAATCCACCATGTGTAAAAAAAAAAAAAAAAAAAAAAAAAGTCAAAATGTGCTGTAGTTTATGTGTTACAGGTGTTACAGGTGTGGACAGATAGACATATATACATGCAGACAGATGGACCTGATTGCTCTACTCTTGCAATTATGAGGGTAGTAACGAACAGTAAAATAAAAACCTTAAAAACTAAATAAATATACATTTCTGAGCTGACAGACAGTTGCAGCTGGACATCACTCATCTGTCCTCCTCCTGTTGCCTCAGCACCAACAGAGTCGGACCATTTGCAGCCTCATCAGACACACACCTTCAGACCTTTGTACTGGTGTCAGCATGCAGGACCAGATCTGTCAAATGGAGTTGATGTTCTGGACGGTTGCCGCTGTGTAGTCACCATCTGTGCGTAAAAGGCATTTGTGGTATGACTGCTGGGAAGTTCCTGATTGCTGCAACTCTAAAGTCAATGTTTTTTTTCCAAATGCTTATCATTACACTGTGTCTATTTTCCAAAAAGCAGTGCAGGCTGATGTAGTGTGAAGAAATCCTACCAAGTAAAAGACAAACACTCAGACTTTCACACATTATACCATTTCACAATTAAGTATATCAATCCAGAATTAATATTGTGGTTTTGTAGCGTTAACACTGGTTCAGAAGATGCTTAATCTGTACTATTTCATGGGCTAAAACTTGACAATAAATTTATTTTCAGTTTGTCATTCTGTTTAACCCTCTGAATTTAATTTTTCTTAGGTGATTTATCACTGTTTATTATAATATTATCCTCTGTATTTTACTTTTTTTTCAGTGTAAATCATGTATTATCCTGTATTTAATTCCTTGATCATGTAGATGCTTATTAAATTTTAGAGTAAATTCAAAGGTTATGATATCTAAACAGAGAAAGCTGATGAAAATGTGAGTTTTTCAGCAAAATACATCATTAACTGAATATAAAAACTCCTTCGAGAACATCAATATCAGAATATTGGCCAGAGAAGACAAATGGTTTGACGGAGGAGTCAAAGAAGCATTTTTGTGAAAGTGGAAAATCTGCATGTAAATTTGCATGTTTCACTAGAGGTTCTGACCCATGGCCTGTACTGGAGTAAAGATAAAGATCCATTCTGGTACAAATGAAAAAGAAAAATTCAACTTTACTGGTGAGAGGGAGCAACACCTTCTACTTGAAACAAACATTATGACTTTGGATATCAACAGGTTTATTGATATGAGCAAATATCGAAAACTGACCTTTTTCCAGAAGGTGTTTGAAGGTATGAAAGAAGATTTCAGCTTCAACATGAACCCCATGTATGGTTTAATTGTAATACCACTGACGGCCACTGGGGGCGGCAAAAAAACAAAACCTCTGGCTGCTATAGACTTACAAATGAACTTTTCTCTAAAAATAATGGTTAATTTCAAATTTCAAGACTCATTCCAGCCACTTCTCATCTAATAAGTAATCTGATGGTCCACCTATACATTTTTACTCTATTATTTACAGAACAGTCTGTGTCTCATCCATTGATAAGGTGCTGTACAGTCTAATAACAGTGGGGATAAAGCTCATTTATTGTAAATAATATCAAAAAGTGGCACATTATGACAAAATATCATTATTTCCAATTTGTAACACTTAATAATGTTTATTTTTAATCTTGCAATCATTCCGTCAAATAAAAACTTCTCACCAACAAGGTAATTTAAAAAAAAAAGTCTATTTACCAAAAGAAACCATAAGTAATGTTGTATATAAGTGAAATTCATGACGGGAAAAAGAGTGACTTGCATTGTCTAAACCCAGCATTTAATGTTCTTTATCTCTGGCAGTTTTGCTGCATTCTTCTTCAGTGTCAGATAACCCCAACTTCACAGACTGTATCAAACCTGGAGCCTTGCATTGCACATACAACAACCAAGATGTAAATCTAGCTTCTGCTTGAAAAAAAAATAATAATAAAAGACTTTTAGCTGACCACTGGAGAATTATATTATCTATTAAAGACAATGAAATCCAAAAGGGACACACAGGTCTGGAAGCATTAATAATAATGTACAGTACACGGTTGAAAAGGCGTTTTAGTGAACACAGCAACTCTATCTGGCCGCGCAAACCTGAATTTTACAAAAAGTCCAAAAATTAAAGAGGAACATGTTGTGACTGTGTTTTTTACAGTAGGATTTAAAGCAGAGTTATCCACAAGCCGTTTTTATTTCAACTTTTGTACAAACCTAAGCCAAGTCTCTTATTATCTGTTTCTACACTGTATAAGGGTTATAATGCATGTTCTAGCACTTCTTGGACAACTTCAGCACAAAGCCAACTCGAAATAGTGACGTTGTTAATGACAAATTTAGTGCCTGTTAAACACTTCATTTATTACATGCTGATTGATTTTTAGACATTGGTAGGAACTTATCCTGTAGCTTATAGGGTATATGTTTTTATTGATGTAAAGCATAAGTAAAATATCACATTTCTCACCATTTTGTAACTAATTTGCACTGAAAATGATGAGAGATGAGTGGGTTTTTACAAGCTAAAAAGTATAAATGTTGGATATTGACTTTAGTATTAGATTATTTAAAAACAGTGCAAATCCTCTGCTTCTGACATGTTTTATTGAAGGTGACAAATACACTCCCTGATATCTATTCGAATGATCACAAGGAAATGGAATAAAGTTTATAAAATGTTTCCACAAGTCTGAGCAGATGCTGGATTAAACAAAGTTCACGGGAAATGATGACAAAGGGAAAGTACTTTTACTGATAACTGAGTAAATTCCTGATACTGCATGATATGTCAGTACAAGAGACAATTGAATACTGTTTTTCAGTTGCAATTATTTGGAGGTTTTTTTTTAATGTACTTGATGTTTATGTTTACGCATTTGGCAGACGCTTTTTTCCAAAGCGACTTACAGGGGAAAACCAATTAAATCACTCAATCAATCAAATTTTATTTATATAGCGCCAGATCACAAAAAAAGTTATCTCTTCACATTTTATATATAGAGTTGGTTAAAACCAGACTCTAAGTCAATTTACAGAAACCCAACAGAATCCTCCAGGAGCAAACACTTGTGACTGGTGACAGTGGCGAGGAAAAACTTCCCTTTAACAGGCAGAAACCTGGAGCAGACCCAGACTCCTGGAGGATGGCCGTCTGCCTTGACCAGTTGGGGTTAAAGAGAGAGAGTAGAGAAGGGGAAAAAGAGAGAGCGATAGAGATAGAGACTGGGGGAGAGGGGGAGAAGGGGGGAGTAGGGGGAGACACATGGAGGCGGTTGAGGATAAGTGAGTGGTGATGATGAGGGCAGGGCAGAGGCCGGACCACCGCAGCAGGTCCAGAGATAATCGTGAAAGAATCTGTGGTTGTCCTGGGAAAAACCTTATTAGAATATTTAAAATGGAATGTTTGAAAGTGCTAGGACAGGAGGTGCTCTCGGAAGAGCTGGGTCTTCAGGAGCTTCTTGAAGATAGGCAGGGATGACTCTGTTCTTGTAGCACTTGGTAGAGCGTTCCACCAACGTGGAACGACCCATGAAAAGAGCCTGGATTGTCTTGTACAAGGTCTGGGGACCACCAGACTACGTTCCCCAGACGAGCGGAGTGGTCGTGGGGCGACATAAGCTTTTATTAGTGCACCTAAGTAGACAGGAGCAGACCCACTGAGAATTTTGTAGGCTAGGATTAAAGATGTGAATTTGATGCGGGCAGTTGTTGATAAACTACAACCCTCTAATAATAACACATAAGCCACAAACGTGCACAGGAAATTTGCCAGAGCAAAATTTACTCAAAATAAAGAAAATTTTGCTCTACTCAGATAACATTTGGTCCCTCTCCAAAAAGAATAAAAGTTACTTTTTGGGTAGAGCTCTCCAAACTCAATATAGAGCCAAATTTACCCTTTTTGAGGAAAAAACTTTTGACTCTGGAAAAAAAATGCTCAGTAATTTTTCCTGTGTTCTAAGCTTAAATTACCGTGATAAAAACAAGTATGTATGCATTGTCTACATTTGTTGAAGTAGATTTATTCTGCATTTTGCATTGGTCTTATTTTAACCCATAAACACCCAAACATCCACCATCTACCAAAACCATCTACTGATACAGTTTAATACCTGTTGATCCACTAATCCTATCAATACATGTAAATAATTGGTGTAAAATGCAGTTTGTCATCTTTTCATGGTCATCAGATATGATCCATTTGGACATTCAGAGACTTCGTAATTACCATGGAAACACCATCTTTTTCTACAACATTGATTCACCAGTAAAACCTGTGGTGGTGATTCAATGACAGTGGATGGAGACACTTGGTTTATGTTCAGTTAATGATAGATTTTGCTGAAAAAGTCCCTTTTTCTTCAGTTTTCTCTGTTTTTAATATCATAATCCTCAACTTTACTCTGAGCTTTTATGAACATCTACATGATCAATAAATTAAATGTAGGAAAGTACATGATTTTCACCGGAAAGAATACAAAATACAGAAGATGATATCACAATAAATGGTGATAAATCTCTTAAGGACGGTTAAATATAGAGAGAAGTTAATTTTGAAACTGCCACAAATGTCACACTGGGTCCTTATGGATTATGTGTCTATCTGGAGTGCTTGTATAAAACTGGACAACAGTCACAGGTTGTTCTAACTCTGTTGCTTCTGTTTTAATAATGAAATTACACAATACATAATAATAATAATATAACTGTGTTAGTAGTTATACTTAGGTAAAAGATCTGAATGCTGCAGAGAATAATATATAATAATCAGCTGCACTTGATACCATTAAATAAAATTTATTCGACATAGCTCCTGTGTAATAATATTAAAAATGACCAACCCATAACCATAATAGTCCTGGACTGCTTTTGCACTATTTCCTGCCTTTTTGGTGTGTGTTCCCCTATCAGTTCAGAGGAGACAGACTGTCTGGTGAGAGCAGGTGATCATTATCTGCAGCCTCAGAGGACAGACAGGCCTGCTGTTCATGTCTCACTGCATGTGGGTGGTATGGGCTCTGATACTGGCAAGCCTCCGTACTCCTCTGCCCTGTACCTGGAAATACCCGACTATCATGTACCTGTGCTTTGATACAATGTGCAGAGCTTGTATAAGCACCTGCATTAGTGGAGCGCATTTGCATGTGTTCATCAACGTTACTGCTAAGGCTAGAAATTAGAGGACAGTCATTCACCGTATTCATCCAGAGGCATGACTTGATCAGATCAGCTCTAAGATGTAAACGAAAGACTCATTCAGCCTCACTTTTCTGTGTATAGTGTATTCTTTGTATAAATGTAGTCAAGGAAAAAATGATTAGACCATCCTTGTTTTCTTCAATTTCTTGTTCATTTTAATGCCTGGTACAACTAAAGGTACATTTGTTTGGACAAATATAATTATAACAACAAAAATAGCTCATAAGAGTTTCATTTCAGAGCTGATATCTATCCATTTTCCATGGTTTTCTTGATAATAACCAAAATCCCTTCAGTTCTTACATCAATATCTATGGTATTGTACTGACAAAAACAATGCTTTTAGGCATTCCATGTTTTCTTTTCTGTCTGTTTTAGTCACATGATACACACAGGAGTTAGTACTTGATTGCATAACCATTGTTTTTGATGACTTTTGATGGTCTAATAATTTTTTTCCGCGACTGTATATATTAATGGCACACCAGAGAGGATTCAGTCATGCTGTTTTAACCTTTACAGATCCATTCTTTCTCTAAAGATGTACTTCTTGTCCTCTTTACTGCGGTGGTAATCAGATTATAGCTTTTATATTACATAAGCAATACTTAATCCTCAAAGTTCTCAAAGTACGCAGTCTGAATTCTTGCATTTTTTTTACATGTTAAAGGTTATTTCTCAGGGAGTTTTCTGCATTTAACAAGCTCGACATATTGGACTGTATAAAGAAAACTGACTTCATTTGATCACAAAAACATAAATGACTAATTTTACTATTTCCATGAATCTTATTTTGCAACAGGTACACTGAAACTAAAGCAACAACTGGTCTAAAATGTTTAAGTAAGTAAGTAAGCAACCTATATTTATAGAGCACTTTTCAAAGACATAAAGTCACAAAGTGCTTTACAGTGCAAAATACAATTAAAATACAATGAAAATACCATTTACAAATACAATAAAATACAATTAAAATGCAATAAATACACAAAGTGCAATCAGTTGTCGCAGCTCTGAGTCAGTTGGGAATTAAATGCCTGCTTGAACAAGGGTGTCTTAACATGTGTTTTAAAATCTTAACAGAGTCCATAATAACTTAATAACTACTGAACCCTTAATTCTATCAATGCATGTAAGTAGTTCAAGTAAAATCCAGTTTCTCAACATTTCATCGTTATCAGATATGACCCATTTGGACGTTCAGAGGCTCTCTGGTGAACGTGGAAACACTGTCATCTTCTACAACATTGATTCACTTGTAAAACCCATGGAGTTTAATACATTTTGGTTCATTTTATGATATATTTTTCTGTAAAGTCACTTTTGCTTGTGTTTACTCTGTTCTGATATAATAACCTTTGAATTCTCTCTCATCTTGCATGATCAATGAATTAAATAAAGGAACATGCCTGATTTTCTTCTTCTTTTTCTATAATTATCTTTTATTTGGAAAGGCAAATCTCCATCACATACATTATTTACAGCCTTAATCATTCAAGAAAATAAAAAAGGCTGGATGTAGAAAGTTTGAGTGATTATATCCATACTGCCATTCCAGGATTTCCTTTTACAGACCAAGGAAACCCCCTGATTTTTACTGAAAAATGCCAAATACAGTGGGTGATATTTTGAGAAATTGCACTGAATCATTTCAGAAAGGTCACATGTAGAGAAAAGGGTCCAGATCTGTTGGAAGAGACTTGAAACAAACAAACTTGAAACAATTTGTAAGAGGACATGGAGCAGCAGGCTTTTGATCCTGTGGCTATATTTACTAATTCGCGAAACACATTCTTTCTGACCCTTATTTCAACTTAAACAGCGATGTCATTCACGTGGGAAAACATGGTGAGATCAAAGCAGACGTGGAGTTTTACAGTGTGTGTGGGAGTGGTGTATGCGTGCACCTGCGGACAGACGGATCACTGCTTAACTCCGCTTTATGCGCCAGGACGCACCGCGGATCTCAGCCAAGACGCACGAACGCACACCTGAGCCATGGACGCACAGGAGAAATCCCCCGACGGGAAGGTGCATCTGCTGGATATCAGCTCCAAACCGCCTCCTAAGGGACTTAAAGGAGAGGAGGACACCCCGGGACACCTGGAGAAGCCGCCGTTCTCCTACGTGGCTCTGATCGCCATGGCCATCAAGGACAGCTACGAGAAAAGGCAAACTCTGAGCGGAATATACAACTACATCATCTCCAAGTTCCCCTACTATGAGAATAATAAAAAAGGTTGGCAGAATAGCATCAGACACAACCTATCCCTGAATGAGTGCTTCATCAAAGTGCCCAGAGACACCGGCCGGGACAGGAAGGGCCACTTCTGGATGCTGGACCCCGCCTTTGAGGACATGTTTGAGAAGGGGAACTACAGGCGGAGACGGCGGGTGCGCAGACCCTACAGTGCGCCTTACCTGTCCAGGACCACTGTGGATTACCTGCAGCCGTACGTGGGCACCTCCTGGACTCTGACCCAGCCCTCCGTGTATCCAACCCCGCAGATCATGAGCGCACAACCCCGCAGCGTGTCCCCCAGCGGCCCCATGAGCTCCTGCTACCCACCGACCCACTTCCACCACCACCCGAGCTACGGGGCTTATCAGCGACACCCGACGGTGCTAGTCCCCCACAACGGGTGTCCCTACGGAGGGGTCACCCAGCCCATGAGCCCAGACCCGGGCAGCGTGTCCGTGGCGTGCAGCTACCAGCAGTACACGTCCTACGGCAGGCCCATGGACGCGCAGATGTTCCACTAATAAGACACTGACAACCTGTTCACGGACTGGAAGTTCTGTTATTTCAGCTCGGTTTGTCAGGTTAAAAATACAATTATGAGTTTGACAGAAATGGAGTTCACTGTTCTGTAAATGTTTAAGGTTTCGGCTGCGCTCAGAAATGGCACAAAGGACAGCTGTATTAAGGCAAGAATTAAATACATTTGTGTTTGTTTTATAGTAATGTGTGCATTTCTACTTTTGATTTTTTTTTTTTTTTTATATATAAGGCCTACAGGTTATTATTATTTATTTACTTTATTCTTTGTTGTCGCACTTGGTTAGTGTCCATTTCTTGATGCTATGCAACAGTTAGTGACACTGAAGCACTGGTCGGTTTTCTCATTCGATTATGAATGTTTACTTGATGTAAATCTGTTAAAATAAAATGTTATTTTTGCATCACATACAGTTCATTTATTTATTTTCCTATTAGGCTATTAAACAATTTCAGTCAACTATATAGTAAATGGCAGTAGCCTCTTTTATTGCTAAAAGTATTATTATTCCTATTTATTTATTTATTTATTTATTCATTCATTCATTCTCTTTTCTTTTTTGTCATTATCATGATGTAGGGGACATTTAACCCCTATCTTAACATTTAGCCAAAAACTGTCCATGATTTTTTTTTTTTTTTTTTTTTTTTTTACACGGACAAACTATAACCTAAACATGATGAACACTTTGTGTATTTTCACTGCTTTATCTAAATGTATTCTACTATCTTAAAGTGAGATAAGGATGTTAATCAGAATTAGCGCACTAGCCTATTAATGAAATGAACACATCACAGAAGTATAAAGAACAGAGGTTTTCCTTTGCATTATCCAGCCCATTACACTTCTAGAGATGCTGATAATTTTACAGAAAATTTAAAGTGATTTGATACATCACATATATTATTGTTTCTATATTCTATGTTTATTCTATGTTATATAGCATAGCAACAACCATTTAACCCTCGACCACATTCCAACAGTGTCATTATCACTCCTATGTACATTACAACTTGCTAACTATCTACAGTAGTAAACCCGCTTTCAAATTAAAATTAAAATACTTTCGCTAACCAATGAAAATACACAAAGTTCAACTTAGGGGATCAACATGCACTTAATTGGACACATTAAACCTTATCCCCGTAGAGGTAGCATATGTGTATCTGTGAAAACTTTAACGTTTAATCTCAACATGGATCAGTAGTAGTGACGTATTTCCGCTTCCGGTAAATGGGCGTCAACAAAAGACGGTCTGATAGCCGCGTGCATTCCCGCGCCGTCTTTCGCGGAAAAAACACTACATTTTGCGTGTTTGTTTAGACGCTTTACCGCCGATTTCAAATGGAGACGCTAAACCAGCTCATGTTGGAGTATCCGGGCTTAATGTACAGTGGAGTCGGCGCCACAGCGTTTGTAGCCGGTGGAGCGCTGATTTACAAATTTGCCACCAGGTAAGTTCACGCTTCTCCACTACAGCGTGTGTTTTAGCTAGATTTTCACTCACGCTGTTGCAAGTTAGAGGACTATCTTACTTTTACATGCACAGTTCAGAAATGTGTCGACCAAAAAGTAGTCCCCAACAAAACTATTCTGTCCTTTTACCAAGTGTGGTCAGTTTGTAAGCGCTAATCTTGCTAGCTGTCATGCTAATTGCTGCGCTGCATAGTTTATCAATAACGGGAAGAGGAATAGTAGCTCCTGCTCACGTTTCACATCCAAGTATGTTATTCTTCTCTGTGTGTGTAAGCTGAATAGTGCCAAAATAAATATAATGTAATTTTATCGGTGTTCGGAGTGTAAATTCCATTGTTTTATGTCGTTTTCTCCGTATCAGTTGACCTTTTTTTCAATAACCTCATGTATACCAAATTTATGGCTCTCAGAAATGTGCCTGAATATGTGATTTGGGTGGACATGCAGGAATAAGTCATATCATGTGTCATGCTGTTTACAGAAAGAAGCCTATATATGCAAATGTGAACTGCTGGTTCTGCAACAAGAACACAGTGGTCCCTTATGGAAACAGGAACTGCTGGGACTGTCCCTATTGTGACCAATACAATGGCTTCCAGGAGGTATTCACTTGTTGCTTGCTTTCAGATAATTGTAGGTAATCTTTTTTTTTTTTTTTTTTTTTTGCCACCGTGTTTATGTCTGTTACTTAATGTTTTTTTTTTTTCTTGTGTCATCAGAATGGAGACTACAATAAACCCATCCCAGCTCAGTACAATGAACATTTGAACCATGGAGTATCTGGTAGCATTCCCACATCTGAAGCACCCAAGACGCTGCAGTGGGTCAACTGTCAAATGCTGCTATGCAGAAAGTGCAACAACAACCAAACGAAAAAGATCAAGCAGTTGGCTTCATTTATTCCGAGAGATGATGTAAGCTCTTGTTCTCTTCCTTTCACTGTGATGAACTGTTTGTTGTTATTGTTGATTAACGGTGATTAAATCAGGTGTTTGTTTTTTTTCCTGCACTGTAGGAGAGCTATGATGAGGAAATTGAAGCCTATAAGCACCACCTGGAACAGACCTATAAGTTATGCCGGCCGTGTCAGGCAGCTGTGGAGTATTACATTAAATATCAGAATCGTCAGCTCCGGCCTGTGCTCCTAAATCATCAGCTTCACCGCAGCAGAGAATCATCAAAGGCTTTCGTAAAGGTCAGTACATTTATGTTGTTTCCCTCTTCTTCTTGAATAGAAATATTTTGACCATATTGTAACCCTTACTTCTCTTGTAAATCAAATTATAAACACAAAAACATCCTGTCTAGTCTTTTCTGCGATTGTGTTGATACTGATTGACATTGCAGAT
The DNA here is from genome assembly GCF_902148855.1 of Sphaeramia orbicularis. Taxonomy (NCBI): domain Eukaryota; kingdom Metazoa; phylum Chordata; class Actinopteri; order Kurtiformes; family Apogonidae; genus Sphaeramia; species Sphaeramia orbicularis. The sequence goes on along the minus strand of NC_043963.1, from coordinate 15,311,707 downwards.
TAGTACTCAGCGATACCACAGTAAAATGTCCTTTTAAATATTCGGTCTTTAATTTTATTTAATTAAAAAAATGTTAGAGTTTTGTTGTGTTATAATTGTCAGCGACATTTTATGTGAATAAGCTCAAATTGATGTGATAATCCAGACAGTTCATAGTCTACACTCTAGGAAAGGCATGGCATAGCCTCATCTGATTGGTATGTATTTGTTCAAGGACTGGGTTGAGCAATGCTGCACAGTGACTTAAATGTCTGCAAGAGCACGTAGTTTTATTTATTTATTTATTTATTTATTTATTTATTTATTTATTTATTGCCTCTTGAATGACATGTCTTTGAGGGGAAAGCATGAATGTGTTGCTCTCATTGCTAATGTCATCTGTTCAGATTGCATATGGCCAAAGCCCCATTTGTTTATTAATTTCTATATTTTGTAAAACTGTCAGGATCTATTTATTTTTTTATAAGAAATCTTTCATACCATCCTATATTACTTTACTAAATAAAAAATAATCTGTCCACTAATTTATGGTTAGCCACACTCACATAAGGTGCTTAATTTTCCCTGCACAATGGCATTGTGGTGTTTTACTTATTTATTTTTATTATTTTAATATTGCAATTGATATTGCTATTTATATTGGACCGCTTAATCTCTGCTTATTTATTGTGTCTGTAAGACCATGGGGTGAGAAGCTCTTGTGTGTCTGTTGTACTGGCTGTGAAGTCTTGTGTAATAATTTGTTATGTTTTTATGTTTCTGTGAGCCAAAGATAAATTTTCACAATGTGCACAATAAAGATCTGTCTTCTATACTAACCTGTTCTCTTCCTACAGAGCTCCTATTCGACATCGTCTCCCACTGGAGTCATACTGTTGCGGTTCATCACCTTCCTGATATGTGCTTTCCTACTTGCTGCATCTTTCTATGAAGTGGGGGGCCAGGCTGCTTCACCAAGTGGACCACAGACGTTGAGTGGTGGAATCGTTCCTCCAAAGCCTAAGCCCTACAATGAATCCACCCCCGAGGATGAAAGCGTCAGAGCTGTGCCTTTCTGGCAGAGTTTGCTGGATCTCATTCCAGATGAGATCATAGAAAAAGCCAAGATAGCGTTGCAGTACGGAAGAGACAGTCAGATGGCTGTTGTCTCTGTCGGTCTGGTGACTTGTCTTACAGCTATCTTCTTAGCAGGACCTGCCAGGTAAGTGTTTACTGAAACAAAAATCTGTCTAGACTTGTTTAATTAGAGAAGAACAAGCTGAAAGTTGACATGTTTATGCACTTTCAGGTTGAGGAGAATTGATGCTGTGGCCTCTGTTCTGTGGTTCTTCATCCTGTGTCTCTACCTGGCTGAGAGCTTCTTAACGGTTGCTTCAGACTGGATTGACACGGCCAAACTCAGTGGCATCTCCTTCTGTTGCCTTGTGAGCTTTGCTGCTGCCGTGGCAACTCGCAAACCCCTGGGTCTACGAAGAGCCAGATATCGAAGGTCAGAATATGAGCAGTAATGTTCACATTTAAAAGTGGTTTTGGGTGAAAGTCCTGTCCTAACTTAAGTGTTATGTAGAGCTGGATCAAAACATATCATAACTTTATCTAAACTGTAAATTGTATTTTCCATTTTTTCTATTTTAACTCCTGCCTGCTGTATGTAGGGCTGTCGTGAGTTTTGGGAGACTCATCTGCACAGTATGTTGTATTGACACAGAAGATATTACTGTGTTGACCTGCCATAATTTCATTATGAACTGAAAACATTTTCATACTTCTCATTAATGTAAACTGTTTTCCACCTTCCTTGGTACTGGAGGGAGTCAGTCTGATCTCATTTTATTTCTTCAGCAGAAAATCCCTCCTGCAAATTCCTACAGGTTGACATAGATCAACCAAGTGCTGACAGACTCTAAAGAGCTGTATTAATGCTAATTACCCATGATGCAATGCTCTTTAAAACACCATTGGTACTCAGTCTATTTAAAATGAGTATTAGTGGAATATGAAGGTTTATTTATTTAATGACGTGATCTGTACGATTGAACAGAGAAGTAATTCATAATGACAAATTTAGATAACCCTGTGGGAAACACTGCTAGTTTTACAGCCTCATGGAAAACCATGACCTTAGTGTTTGTAGCAGTTGCTTTACGTCCTGCATTTGGCTCATCAGTAGCTGCATTTACAATATTGCACTTAATGTGACAGCCCTAGCTGTATGCAGCTGAGCATGAGGTTCTGATACAAGATGAGCTTCAACTTAAACCTTAGGATTGAATGGATGGTCACACTTGTGTCACTGAACGTATATTACATCTCTGCTTTTTTCTACATCACATTGTGACCTAGTTCATGAGTGAATGGTTGATGTGTTAACGTGTTTTTGTTCAGTTTTGTTTTGTATTGTGTATATGAATATGAAAAAAACTGCCTAAATAATTCAGTTTCAAAAGTAAATGTGAGGAAGGAACTAAAAATATTGTCATGATGAAAGGATGATCAAGGAATCAATGATGGCAGAACTTTATCGGATTTGCAGAACTCAATATACATCGGGATTTGCTTGCTATTCAATCTTCAGTATCTTCATTATCCTTTTTTATTTATCACCAGTAACAATTTAATACCTTATTAACCCTTATGTGTGATTGACTGACTCCTGGGTTGGGATTAACATTCTAGACCAGTATAATGTGGACTAGTAGCATTCAACTACTAAGATATGAATACACTGTTTTAGTAACACTCTGGCTATAACTAATTTTTATTGCATGCAGTACTAATATAGGAAGACACTGCAGGTTGCACGGACGTTATGCTTTTTTAACACTTATTCTGCATAGTTTCATGTCATCTGTAGGGACATTTTAAGCCTGTGTGAAGAGTCTGCAGAATACTGCACCAGGGTGGTTTGTGGGTTTATCATGAGTGTGATACAGTGTGCAGCGAATTCGCCACCGTTGCATTTTCATCTGAGCAGATTCTGAGTGTTTTGATTTTTCTTCCCTTTTATGTGATGGGAATGTTTGGATGTAATAGTGTCAGTACTTAACAAGTTTATTATCTCTTTTTATTATCACTTTTATTGGAGATCAATCACTAAAACCGCCCGGGGAAAGCAGTAAACCTGCCTAGTTTGTTTTATAAAGCATGTTTTCATCATCCAGGTTCCCTTTAGTACACAGGGTTTTCAACTGCTTTTCAGGCAGCTTAGTAGTTTTGTAGGTTTCAGTGCCTTAACTAAGTTTGTTGAAATCTTAGGCACATAATTGAGGCAAAAATGTTACATAATATAAATGAAAATGTGTAGTTTTCAAGCCTTATTACTATCAGATCTGACTTCAAAAAATTGGAACAGCTTGAGATAATAAACAATAAACTAAACGCGTAAGTTGATTAAGAAATTATTAGATCTTGGGAAAAGTCACTTTTCACATGACTCATACGTGCACCTTTACAGTGTTGTGCAAAAGTCTTGGTTTGTTGTTTTAGGAAAGTGATAATGATCAAGATTTTCTTTTCTTTTTTTGTCAGACAGATAGAAAAAGTAGATTTTTACCTTGATATGTTTCAGCTCCAACCTGTAGCCTTCCTCAGAGGGGTCACCTGATGTTACTGTGATGTGTCTTTATCAGCTGTTTTACCCAGGTTTGCCAGACAGCGGGACGGTTGTGCCCCCTGCTGCCTGACATCCCACAGAGGACAACATCAACTTTTTCTATCTGTCTGACAAAAAAAAAGGAAATTTTAAATTTTCAGTAGACAGCATGAACCTAATCAGACTATTAAGCTATAGTGATGATATTTGTGCATTTCTCAGTGTCTGTATCACGATCCATAAAACCGTAATATACATGAGATGAGGGATGAAAGACAGCCCAAGACTGAGGAAAAACTCTGGGATGTTGTGAAGGAAGCTTTGAATAATAAACACAAGATGATTTTGGAAAAAAAGAGTTGATCCAAGAACGTTCAAGATGTACTGAATGCAGAGGTCACAAAAAATACTGACATTACCCAGTGAGGGAATTTACATCTGGATTTGTTGTGTGTTTAAATACTCTGCATATAGTTACTGCATTTTCTTGGGGAAAAAAAAAACTTATATAAACTTTTTAAAACTCTGAAAAGAAAGGTGACCAGAGACTTTTTTTAAAAATGGATTTTCAATATATAAACAGTCTATGACATTAAGAAATTCGAGTAAAAAACAAACATAAAAATACACAAAGGGGAAAAGGAAAAGCCTGCTCATACAAAATACATTTGCAAAGGATGTCATGTACATAACACCAGTTACTGTTAAACTCAGAATACATTGACAAAGAGGAATATAAAGACACATACAACAGCAAAGTCATTCTTGACAAATACTGTAAAAGTGGTTGCCACATCTTATCAAAGGTTGCAGAGTTAAGTGACATTGTGTCAAATCCTTTCCATATGCAACAAACTAGTGACTTTTGAAAGCCAGGCCTTGAAAGAAGGTGCCTCGTCACTCCTCCATTGAATTAAAATAATCTTCTGAGCTATAACCATACTGTATTGTATTTTATGATTCACGTTGAAAGATGGTGGGAGCTGCCTAAAAATGTTAAAATTGCAATACAAGTGATCAGAGACTTTTGCACAGGACTGCACATGGAGCCCAAAATGTTTCAACTGCTGTGCTTAAGCCTTACAATAGAAGGAGAAGGATAGATGAAGTTTTTAGATGTGAGAAACTTACCTGGTAGATATTTTAAGAATCTACAATCCCATATAGTGCTTTGCTTCAGTGCTGGGGGTCCAAAATGAGGCTCTACCTCATTCGACCCCACTTTGAAAAATTACAAATCTCCTCTTAAAATAATACCCAGCTGTTTATAAACCCCTGATCAGACCAGGAAATTCACAATAAGAGCTCAAACTTGTTACTACTTGCACAGAGTATGTCTCCATCATTCTGAAAACCTGCCAGTTCAGACCAATGCATTGACTTGAGACGGTGTTTCCATAGAAATGACACTGTTCAACATGCTTTTCAACCTTTTGTTAGACTAATATAATGTGTAGCATATTAAAATGTGAATGCGGACAGTGCTGCATTTCTGATACTGTTGAAATGGTAAGAAAAACTGTTAAGACATGATTTCACCAGGGGAACAGCTGATAATAATACAGCACTTTATGGTAATGGGTGAGTTAAAACCTGTAAATACTGACATAAATATACACTATATTCTAAAACCAGCTGATGGTGACTCCTACAGTTTAGTCTCAGTGATATTTTTTGGTCTGAACTAGGCTTGCACAGCAAATGGCTGTATTTTTACTGTATTTTTCTTAATATTACTTGGCTTCTCTTGCATTTTGCATTGAAATAAATCATGTCTCTGCCATTGTCTGTTGGGGTATAGCCTTTATCAGTATTGTAGTGAACATACAGTACAGATTTGATGAGTTTGAGATGTTAAAAGTGCTCATTATTGCTTCACATTTAATGCAAAATTGCATGTAGTGAGCAAGCCCACTGTAAAATGTAATTTTTGATTAGAAATGGGCACTTAACACAGTAAAACCACCAGATTCCTGTAGCACCGCTTCACTGACCAGTGTACTACTAATACTAAATATAAGCTTTATTAACATTTTTGTATTGCTCTGTTAATCGCACTGATGGACGTACTAGTTGCATGTGATAATATTTTACCTCTTGTCCTCCTACTTTGATTAATAACCTTTTTTTATTTTGACTGTACCGGAGAAAAGAGGTGTTTGTGATATCTGACCGTAATGTGAAAAGTCTCTTCACCCATTGTTTAAGCTCTGAACTGGTAGATGGAAAGTGTTCAGATTGTATTTAATGGTTAGAGTACTCGATGTGGTAATGATGCATGTTGTGCTGTCCTGTAAATGGAGTCATGTTCTCCCATGATATGACAAAATGTACGATGTTCAAGATGCAGTTTGTCAGGTTACTTTTTATTTTCCCTGTATGTGGATCTACAAGTATTTAAGACTCATACAATGAAATTCCAATGTTCTGATGCTGTGATTTTTTTAAATTTTTTTTTTGCTTCTGTTTGGCTGCATTGTGCTGTGGTGTAATTGGGAAAGTCTAATTACCTGAAGGTGCTTCATTTTCTATCTCATGACAAACTGCATCTTAAACTTATGACAAAGATATTTCTCAACAATATACTTTCCTTTGCCAAAGTTTTATGTGCTGTGTGAATGAATCTATTTGATAAGCTGTGTGACTGTTAGCCTTTATTATTGTGAGAAGCACTACATTCAGATTTGTGCGTATTTATCATGACTTTTAGCTGCCATATGCCTTTAGAGCATTATATTGGCCAAAAATACATTTTGTGGGCTTTTAACATTTATAGAAACTACCTATTACTAATGTAGTGAATGTAATATTTTATACTGCACTGTATTCCTGTAGAATGTAGCTTAGAAATGTGATTGTGTCATAGTTCAATGTTTTTAGCTTTATATGTGATGTAGAAACACAGTTATGCTTTTATTCCAATTTAGATACTGTTTGCAATATAAGCAAGAACATACCCATTTAATTCATAGTGTTAGTAACCAAATCAAGTATAGCTGATATATTTCATTATTTGACAGTAATGTACTTAGAAGCAGATTAAGAAATCGATTCTGTCCATTCTGAAAGGGTTATTTCACCATACTTGACTAAAAGGGGGTTTATATACTTCCACCAACATGTGCAGTGTTAACAAAAGTGAAAAATCCCTTGATCCGGCCGATGGGTTCTAATGGGTTCTTCTTTCTGTGTGTGCTACCCTTGGAAGTTCCTTCCAAGAAAATGAACCTAGTTTTTATTTCATTCTGCTGGCATTAATAGTGGCAGAGTTTTGCTAAAATCAGGTGTGATGCTTTGGATGTTTTAATACTTTTGTAGGAATGTTTGCTGTAAAATGAAATGTAATAAACAACTAGTGAAAGGATTTGCCTTCTCTGGTTATTTTATTTTTCCCATTCATGCACCATCACTTGTGTGTTTTTCCTACAGTATTTGTAAAACAGGGGGTTAAGTAGCCTGTTTTCTGCTGAACAGAAACTAGTGTAACCTCCTAACGTGTTTCAGTCAATGACTGCATGTTTTGGAAATGTCAGGGAGTTGAATGGTGTTTGCACTTGGGCAACATTTCTCTTGGATCTTTTTTTTTTTTTTTTGTCTGTTGGCAGTTACAGCTGCTGTGTGATGCCTGACAGCTGCAGCAGCATGTCAGCGGAAGATTTGTCCTGATATACACGGCAGCCGTCATTTATAAAGCTGACATTTAAAGGATGACAGAACTGCACTGCATGTTGCAAGACTGTCGGTGTTGATTTTGATTGGAGAGACTGTATTAGTTTTACTGGTTTTAGAAGTCAAAGTAAACACTTCTATTTCTTAACTGATGTTTTTTTTTAATGATGTTAGACTACTACAGATAAAATTGCTCTTTGTAAATATTACCTAATGCACAAATGTAATCCTCTGCACAAAAGTAGAACAAACATATGCTCATAATGGTATTTTCATGTCGTAGACCGTTACATTGCTCTTGTTTTGCAGATACCTTGCAGACAGCTTCAGCCCCCAGCCTCCTTTGCTCTCCCCTGACCAGACAGACTCCTTTGTCCTCACCCCACCCCCCAACATCTCCAAGCTCATTAACCACCACCAACAGAGCCCCCGCGAGAGCAAGGCCTCCCTGTCAACTCTGCCGGGTCGCCTCAACAGAGCCCTGAGCCTCGGTACCATCCCATCCCTGACTCGGACAGGTAACGCTCAGATCATCTGTCAGACGTTTAATAAAAAAAAAAACACTCCTTGCACAACAAAGTCTTCATTTCCCTTGTGGCGTTCTCCACCTAAAGGTCTAATTAGTTCTCTTGCTGTAGGTGACATCGTGTCACAGACATGCACATTCTTTTCCAAGTGTCTTGTCACCACTTTGATACTGAATGGTTTCAGGTGTGGATATTTGGCTGCCTTCTGCTCACGGATCTTGTTGCTCTGCTTCCCTGGAGCTGCTCAGACACGTTTGCATCTTGGCTAAGCACCATTTACACAGAGAAGATGGGTTACTGAGAAGCTTCTATTTAGTTCATTATCTGCTACTTTACATTTATTGGGGTCATAGCAGCAGCTCATATACAATTTATCCCTAGATCTGCACCCAGTGTAGGTGAGGACCCATCATAACTAACAAAATTGGATTTTTTTCTTTTTCTTTTTTTGAGTAGAATTCAGGAGTAATATTTTTGACTTGAGGCAATACTGGAGTTCACTGGAAACAGATTTTTACAGATATGTGATCAACATGACAACCAATAAGTGTTTTTGTGGTACCTTACCTATACTAGTTTTAGTTAGTGTTTCTATTGTATTGGAATCAGATGTCAAACATCTGATTTAGGAGTACCTTGATTTCATTCAGTACATTTAAAATCACTTTTTCACAAATATATAATAGTCTTTTTTTTAAACGGGCTGTAAATTGTGATGGTTGGAAAACAACAAAGACTTCGTGGAGAATGGATTTGCTTCAATCAGGCAATCTGTTTATTTGTGCACAAATGAGAAAACTGACAGACGAAGCTTCGCCCTCTCTGAAGAGTCAGTTCTACCTAATACAGAAAATTAGTCTGACTTATAGAGGCTGTGCTAAGCTTACATGGGATTGGTTAATATGACATATAATACTGTTGCTAAGTAAAGAAAGAATGTCAGATGGACACAGGACAGAATGTAAGACCTTGGAGTCATTCTGGGAAGTTTGGAAAGTAACTCTTTGTTGAATTCCAGAACTGAAAGAGCTCATGCTCTGCTATGGGCTAAAAGGTCAAACTGTACATTGTGCTATCTTTAGAGATAAAGTAGCTTACAATATGCAGAATTGAGAAGCTGACTGAGAGAAACATTCATGTTTTGAAGGACACAGGTGTCTTGCAAACTAACAGTTGTGAGGAGCCAAGAAAAGAAAACTTATGGTCAGCATTAAGCATTAAAATCAGTATTAACATTATATTTTAGGCTTCCAGTTCACAGTTCATTGGGTCAAAGTAGTAAATGTTGAGTTAGTGGTGCACATCGTTACAGTCAAAACTATGGAGCCTCTATGTAATATCTCTGAAAAGCTGAGGAACTTTACTTTTTTTAAAGCACGTGTGGATTAGTGGTTTAAAAAATTATTGAACATTTTTTGACAAATAGCCATTTAGGCCATAATTCATGGTCTTGGAGCGTATTAATCTGATGACAGAATGTACATTCCTTAAATGATTACTGTAGTAAAATGCAGCAAACAATGTAATTGTAGAGATGATGTGACTACACAATGACTGCTTTAACTCTTCATAATTTAAGTGCATTTTACTTAAGGATGCCGGCACTGTTAATTATGTGATTATATCCCCAAAATTGAGTTTAGGGGATATAATGGTTTTACTCTGAACGCCACTGAATCCACTGCTGGATATCCTTCATGTGAATGCGATAACTAGTACAGATTTGGTTGGATTTCTTATCCCTTGAACCCTATCGCTTTCAGCTTCTCTAAGTATGATAAATCAGTTTTTTGGACATAAATCAAGCAATAGTAGGCTGATTGGGATAAAACTTGGTTCATATTGATCGTCTTACAAATGTCCACTTTCTTGCTACCATCCAGAGTTCATAAGGTGTCATTTTCATTCACTAGGTGGAGTTTTGTGGGGAAAATTGGTTCTCTCACCATTATTCTGCCACTATCAGGTCCATGTAGCTCAAACTGAGTTCATATCAATTGTCTAACAATTTTCATGGATAGATTTATACATGACAGAGGATTGAGGGGGGGGTTTCAGGGATATACCCTTGCTGTCAGCCTGAGCATAAGCCTCGTTGTTAAACAGTGTTGATGTTGTTTGTAGATGCTGGTTCCCTGTTCAGTGGAAGCAGAGCACCGTCCCTCTACAAAGACTCTCCACCTTCAGGTATGGTGGTTATTAACTGTACCAAACTGTTTATCACTTGAAAAGCTTCTGGTGTTGTGGCTAAAATAATGAAGAAACCACGACTTCGGGCTGCTCTCAGGGAATCTCTCCCATTCTTTATTCGACAGGGGTTTTATACAGGGGGGATCGGACATCATTGTTACTGATATTTCTTGCCTCCTTTGTGCACAGACTACTTTTCCCTCATATCTGGAAGCCGCCCGTCCTCTCCAGGCCCCTCCCCGACCCCATCAGTGGCCGGATCCGTCACATCCAGCTCCGGTTCTGCCAGACACCGGCGTCCTCTCATCAGCCCTGCCCGCCTCAACATCAGTGGGCAAAAACTCCTGAAAACCAGGCTTTTCTCCACTGAGCCCGAGTCAACAGTCAGGACTCCGCCCATGTCCCCGTCACATTTCCACGTGGAGCTGACGTCTTCTGTGAGCAGGGGCTTCTTCGCTCCTGACTCATCACTCTTCCACAGCCAAAACGGTGAGTTTTATTTTAGGGTGAAGGTTAGTCAGTGAAAACCGCAATGGAGAAAAAAAAAAAATGACTACAGTTGTGAATGTCATGTCTCAAATCTACCACTAGATGGCAGCAAAGATCAAATCCTACACACTGGCTTTAGAAGCACTGAAATATATTAAAATCAAGAGTATGTCCTCTATGTAAACAAGCTTTTGAGATGATAACTTTTAGAACTGAAATACTGAATTTTTTTTTTTTGTGTTGGTAGAGACGTTTAAAGACAGAATGTGTTTCTTATGAGTGTTGGCTTGACGATTGTATCTGTTTCATTGTTTCAGATTTGACTTCTTTATTCAGAGACGGCAGTGTGATTGAGGAAGAAGAGAAACGAAGCAACTCCTCAGATTCCTCTGCTTGTCTGGTTGGTACAACGACACCGGTACCAGAGAGCCCGCCTCCCCGAAAAGGTGAACGGCGCAAATACGGTCTTCATGATCCATCAGAGTTTCTATCAGTCTGCTTCTAAAAATTTTATTTGCTGATGTAATATTCAGCATCTTATTGACTGTTTACATATGCACTGCTTCTACTCTGGTTTTGATTCAGAATGCGGTGCTTATATGGAGCAAAAAAAGAGGTCTAGGTGTTGTGGCCAGCAGTGATGGTGCTACCAATAGGAAAAATAGGATTTCAGATTGTGAATCGGCCTAATTTAGTCAAGATCAGATGTTTTTCTAACAGCGAATGGCCTTTTTTGGGGTTGCCCAGTGTAATTAAAATTTTAATATCCATAACTTCATAGATCAACTTCACTGTGACATGATAATCTCATCGTTACAGTCCTAAGTAAAAAAAAAAATGTTCATAAGATGTTTCTTAGTGGAAATAACTCATTGGAAGTATATTAAATTCCTTCATTGTTGTTAATACTGTATTATTTGAATCTGGACAAACATGGATATAAACAACAACTTGACTGATTGACAAGACCTACAATTGTGAGGTGGTAATACTAGTTATAACATCCATTACACATGACACTTAAACACACATGCACCACATAGACAGGTAAACACACAACTACATGCATATCAAAGCATTTTCTTCTTATCTAAAATGTTATTGTTACATTAATGCAGATGGGTCCGATCAAGTGGTAAGACATGGACACATTTGGTGTTCAACAGTATCTGTCATGTAAGCAGAGTAACTTATATGCATGTATTATACATATTTGAGTAGGTATTTATAAGCACAGTAACATGTATAACAAAATTTGGGGAGATAAAATTTTTAGGTGAAAAATGTCAAATTGCTGCTCAGTAACACATGGACTTGAAACGGACATCAATTTTTTAAGCTTTTCGCAAACATCCAAAACATGCAGTTTTCGACAGAAATTGATATCAAGTAGGACAAAACCTTTTAGATATTATCTTCAATCATGCTGAAAATAAATTTTGGAGTAAAATATTGAAAAGTCTCTGTTTTATTGACACAAGAATGTGGTAACAGGTGGACAGGTTGCCATAGTAACACGTGGATGACTCTTTACCATTGTATGCATCACTGAAAATCTTGATTTATTTTTAAAACAACAAGCCAGATATAACAATGCTTTATTTAATGTATTTAATGCTAACACAGTGTCATTTACAACTTGTGCTGGTCCATACTGATATAGGTAAATTACAAATAGAGTAATTTCTCTGTAACAGTTCACAGATAGTCTTTTTAAATGTGACAGAGTGAATAAATTTTCCAATTTTTTAACATCAAATTCAAGCTATGTTTTTTATGTCTGAGGCATGGCTATGGTGTAAAAAGTACAATTGATAAAATTGGTTGTAATTTTTTTCTACAAGTGGTATTATAAAAAGAATAACAGTTCCATAAAATAGATCTTTAGCTAAAAAATGAGCCCACTTGATAAATGATGTGTGCAAATTTACTTTTTCATGTTGATGTTCACTTTCGCTTGATCAGACCCACTTATGAGTTTTAATATTAATTTTCCTCTTTTCTCCTGGTCTAGGTTTTGGGAAGCGTCTCTTCTGGCCGGGCCTTTTATTACTGAGTATCACTGCCAACATCATCTTTGCCTCCCTTTATCTGTACCATAACTGCAGAAGACCTGCTGATGGGTCTGCCTTTCTGTTGTGCTCCGAGTAAGTCGACCTCTGACCCCTGTCGAACCAGTCTTATCCCTAGGCTCGGGTGTCATTTAGCAGCTGCTGGAAACATCAGCGCTCCAGGAGTTCCTTATGTTTTACTGAGGATCATTAAATACTGATGTCGGATTACAGATGTTTTTCCACTTGTTGTTTGGAGAGAACTGGACGGTGGAAATGTCTGGTATGACATTAGGATCGGTAGATGTTAACGGCTTAAAAACACATTGGTTTTGTGTTGTGGTCTGGTCGGTTTGTCACTGTTTCTCTTACATGAACAGTTGCACATGTATTTGATGTCAGAAGCTCACATTAAGGCTTGGAGCTACTTAAAAAAAAACATGCTGTGAAATAGGGATGGGTGATAGGGCCGTGGTAGGATGACAATAGAGTAAACGATCTGGTAAACGATGAGGGAATGCATTAAAACAACACCACTTTACTGTATATGTATGGAACTTCTATACCAATAAATACATGAGGCAACACCAGACCTGTAAACTGACATTATGGGTGCTTTAAAGGTAAAATATGTAACATTTTTACACCAAAAACACTCTGTAGAGATGTACAATATTCCCACTCAGTCATGACTCATGACCTTCACAGACTCTCCTCTTTTCTTCCCACCTCCGTCCCACCCACTGTTTTTTAGATGCAATTCGAGAACCAGACACGAGGAGTTTGGAGTCGAGGCAACAGACATTTATCAAAATGAGACGTCCTTGCCTCATTCTAAATAAGTGTCAGTAGAATATGGCTTGTGGAACAGATGTGAAATGTAATTTAGCAACAGTGTGCTTTCTGTATTTTCTCTGAAGTGAGTTTTCAGGTGAACATTTAAAGTTCACAACGTGGTAACAGTCCAGTGGGCTGTGTAGGGAGGTAATACTGGCTGATTAAACCTGTGGAAACCCAAGTTTAATCAACCATTAGAACACTTGAAGTGACTCACCCCATTTCTGAATAAGGAGAACATTACTTTAAAAGACCTGCTCTTGTTGTGGCTCTGGATCCTCACTGTCATCCTTGATCTTGTCTCCTTAATGTGCATTTTACGCAGTCGAGTTTTCAAGTTGCAAACAAAAGGCACAGCACAGGGAAATGCAGACAGATGGCTTCTCCTCTTCTTTGCTTATTGGTTGTCTTTGAGTCTCAGTGTATGAATGAGCGAATGGAAAATCTAAAATCATAGTGACTTCTAGAGATGGCAAAAATATGCCCCCCCCCCCCCCTCCATTGACGAAATAATTTGTTTACTAAAAGTGTATCCTCCTGAGACTCAGTAAAGTCAGAGTTTTGGTCTTCTAGCTTTAAAAAATTGTCTTCATTGGAAAAAGCATAATGCAGTTTTTTCAGATACATTTTATTAATCTTTTTTTTTTTTTAATGGAATATCCTTGGCAGTGGACAGCTTTTTTTTTTTTTTTTTTTTTTTTTTTTTAATAAATACAGCTGTAAAACTCTTGTCCCCTAAAGAGGACAAAATACATTGCTTGTTCTCTATAGGATATACTGTATATGATATTAAAAACAATCAAAATTAATATATATAATATGACAATTAGCAAAAAGGTTCTTGAGTGTAAAAAAATTGATTATTATTTCGCAGTAGACTTCTCTTAATTTGCTTTCCATGATTTTCAGAAGGAAAATGATCATCTGAATTACTCGTACATATAATTCCCAGCTCTAGTGTCTTCAGTCACTCCTCTCCTCTGTTCTCCTGGTTTTGTTGCTGCAGGTATGTGTGTCTGCAAGGCAACACTCTGGGATTAATTAACACGTATACAGAGGAAGTGAGTACTCTACGTTTCCCCTAAACCTTCCCTTGAAGGTGTTGGTCTGTTTATTTGTGCTTAAGGAAGTAAGCACTGTGAAACGGAAAATAACGTCTTCTCTGTTCCACGGCTTTGTTCTCATTGACACCGCTCCCTCACCTCATTCATTCTCTACCTCGCTCAACCACTGTCTAGAACAGAGTGAAGAAGTGACAATAGAGAAGTGTTCGCAAATAAGCTTGAAATGTTACATATTTTACTATTCATGTTGACAGTGAACAATAGCAATGTCAGAGTACAATGTGCTGATGTCTGGTGACCATGTGACTCCATTTTCAATACAAATGAGACGGTTATTGTTGAATTTTCCTGGTTTTTAATGCGCTTTAGTGCATGATGACAAAATCTTGATCATGCAACCTCTTACTGTAGTAACACAATTGCCAAATTTCTACCATGACACAGTATTTACGGTGTCGTATCATCCAACCCTACTGTAAATGTGCAATAAACTCGTACTGTTCAGTCGACACTGCTTCGACACAAGGATCACGTCTTACACACCGACTCTTGATTGTGTGCGTTACTTTCCCCATTTGACACATTTCGATAAAATTGGGGGGAAAAAATTACACAGTATGTTATGTCTGTGGGCTTTTTTTGTTTGTGCATATTTGTAATAGTTCAGGTTTTTACTTTGCAGTGTAAATATTCAGTGTTTGTCAGATTTTCACACCCAAAAAATAAAGTGTAGTTTTGAATATCTGTTGTCTTGTCACAAACCAAAGTGAGGATCTTACACTACTGAGATGGTTCAACTGTTTCACTTTCTGTTATGAGCTCAAAATGTATTATTCTGTTAGTCAAAGGCAACCACACTGCATAAGGTTATACATCCAGTACGTGTTCAGTTGAGTCATGTGTTATTTTGTCTGAACAGGGTTTTGGATGTTTGGATGTTTCAGTCTTAGCCGATGTTTGTTAGAGCTTGTATTCACCCGCATTGATTATATGAGTGATTTTGCACTTGTTACATGGTTGTATTTACTAAGGGTGGGAAAAATACTGATACAGACAGGTCCATAATTATTTAGACGGTGACATGAATGTTATAATTATGCCTCTGGACTTGGAGCTTTAATTAACAAATATAGGAATTAAAACCATTTAATCGTCATCTCCTCAGCTTCAGAATCTCAAATATAATTAGACAAGCAGCTTCACGTCCAGATATGTCTTGTTCTGTGGTTAATCTGTGAAAAATGAAGCAGATCAAAGGTCTGGAGTTGATTCCATATGTTGAGTTTTTGGTCGCTGTTCACTGAAAATGTCAGAAGGTCTAAACTGAGGTCAGTGCAAGTGAAGGAGGCGTCGTTCAACTGAAAAAAACTAAATATGAACAGACTATGATTAAAATGGTTGGAATTCCTAAATGGTTAACGCAGTATTTTTGTTAAACCCCACTTCGATCTCATCTTAACTGTTTCATTTCAAATCTACTGGTGGTGTTCAGAGGCAAAAGTTACAGTCCAAATATATGGACCTGACTTCATATTGTATCATAATATATTGTACAATATACTTTATTGTATGTATCGTACTGGTATTTATTACAGTGCTGGTGCTCAAAACGGTTTCCTCTGGGTTTAACTGGAGTCACTACTACTTGGAACAATGATATATATATAATATGGAAGTTGTTATTAATGTCTGCGTTAAAGGGTCACAAAGTTAAGACTGTTCACTTTTTTTTTTTTTTTTTTTTTTTAAACATCTGTCATCAAATTCTCAGAAACTAGCAACATGGTTCTGTGAATAAATCTATAATTCCTTTAAGGGTACATTTTCTTCCTCAGTTAATGTCGTTATACACCGCCCAACCAAAAAAAAAGTTGCACATGCAATATTTTACTGCACCACCTTTGGTTTGGATTACAGGAGAAGTTCACTTTGACATCTTTTTTGTCCCATAATGCTTACATAGTCATAAGGTTCATAATATTTTTTCCATCCATAGTCGCATTAATTTTTACCTCACCCCCAAAAGGGAGGCAAGGGGTATTGTTTTGGTTTGGTTTAACACTTTAGCAGCAAAACTATTTGATCAATTCATACTAAACTGGGTTTATACAGTCGCGGAAAAAAAATATTAGACCACCCTAGTTTTCTTCAGTTTCTTGTTCTTTTTAATGCCTGGTACAACTAAAGGTACATTTGTTTGGACAAATCTAATGATAACAACAAAAATAGCTCATAAGAGTTTAATTTCAGAGCTGATAAATATCCATTTTCCATGGTTTTCTTGATAATAACCAAAATCACTTCAGTTCTTACATCAATAGCTATGGCATTGTACTGACAAAAACAGTGCTTTTAGACATTCCATGTTTTCTTTTCTGTCTGTTTTAGTCACATGATACACACAGGAGTTGGTTCTTGATTGCATAATCGTTGTTTTTGAGGGTCTAATAATGTTTTCCACGACTGTAGATTGCCAGTGATCCAAAATAGATGTCATTATATTTTGGGAAAGGTAGGTCAAAGTTAAATTTTTTAATGACTTTTTTTTTATCCTCCCATTTACTTATAACCGGCAAAATACGTGCAAGGGCCGGGGTTTGTTGTATCCGACACCACTTGTTGATTGTTAATGTAGTATTGGACCACTGCATCAGGTCTTCATCACATCCCATATTAGAGTCTGGACTTTATGGAGTCTAATCCATGTGTGAAAATTCTCATTCTCCCTGAACCACTCTGTCAGTTGTGGCATTGTCCATATTTTTTGACATTAAAGGCATCAGTTAAATAACCTGTTCCAGCTGAAACATTAACCACTGCAGTACTCACCCATGGAAGGATGTCAACTTAGTACGTAGTTAAATCCAGTGAATATCTCCTGTAATCAAAACCAAAGGTGGTGCAGTGAAATTTAGCATGTGCGACTTGTTTTTTGGTTGTTTTTTTTTTTGGCTGGACAGTGGATACGATTGTACTGAGTTTCACAGAATCACCATCGTAGCCAATGTCATGTCACGACTTACTTCGATTCCCACCCCTAGTACTTACACTGTTCTGTTTTTCTACATTGAATGTGTATGTTGCGGATGTATTTTTAGAATTGAAGAGCACAGATGTGTGACGTGTTTGTATGTGTTGAATATCATTTCCTGAAAGCTGTTAAATGAACGTGTGCGTGTGTATAAACTGTACATAAAAAGCTACAGAAAACATGTATTGACGTGTAAACATTTTCATACTAAAACATGTATTTGTGCTTTGCGGTGAAGTTATTGTTGAAATGAAGTTGATTTGTGCTAATTTAACGTGCACTTGAAGTTTTGTTCTTTTGAGCCAAAAATAATGACTGATGTAAAGAGGTTAAAGGTTTTTGTCTGGACTCCACCTTTTTCAATAAAGTATTTTTATCCTAATCTTTAAGTGATGTTTGCAGAGCTGTTATTTTAAGCTTGGAAATTACAGGTATGTTGGTTTTTATCTGTAAGTCTGACCAAACCTGCCCCTTACTGGTCTTCAAAACTCTGATGTACGAGGGGGGGCTGAAAAGTTCATAGCCTGACTAAGGAGTTATTCCACAGCAATGAAACTTGGCATACATTAAATTCAACCTCTCCTGATACTAATTGCATGGTTTCCTTCCAGATAAACCCACACTGGATAAATAATTTAGGACTTTGAAAAGTAGTACCAGAGACATTTTGTGAACCATCCGTGGCACCGTGGTCTTATCAAATGTCTGCAGAAAAAGGGCTTTGCCCCCAAGGACATTCATGCTGACATGGTTGTTATAGGGCACAGGTGTCAAACATGTGGCCCGGGGGCCAAATCCGGCCTGCCAAAGGGTCCAGTCTGGCCCTTGGGATGAATTTGTGAAGTACAAAAATTACACAAAGATATTAACAATCCTTTTAGTTCAGGTTCCACATTCAGACCAATTCAATCTGAAGTGGGTAGGACCAGTAAAATACGATCATAATACCATAAATAATGAAAACTCCAAATGTTTCTCTTTGTAAATGTAAATATTTTCATGTATTTACAATACAAGTATAGTTTTGTAAAAAATGTGAATAACCTGAAATGTCTTAAGAGAAGTACAATTTTAACAATATTCTGCCTGGTATTAAATGTATTTATAGATCCACTGTTGATCTGTACATTATAATGTACATGTATAAATGATAAACTGAGGCATAATATTGTTATAATTACACTTATTTTTTCAGTTTGTTCATGATATTCACATCTTTTGAAAGGATAGTCTGTAGATGTAAACCTTGTCATGTAAATTCACTTTTTTCGCTCTAAAACATAGAGAAAAGTTTGGAGTTGACCTTACTTATATATTATTATGTTATTATTTTACTGGTTCGGCCCATTTCAGATCCAGTTTAGCTGAATGTGGCCCCTGAACTAAAATGAGTTTGACACCCCTGCTATAGGGGATGATGTTCCAGCTTTATCAACTGTGCAAAACTGGGAAGCTAAATTCAAGAGGGGTAGGGAGAACGAGGGAGGGGTGAAAAGCAAGCATTTTCATGAAATGTTTGTAGTACTACTTTTCAAAGTCCTAAATTATTTATCCAATGTGGGTTTATCTGGAAGGAAACCATGCATTTAGTATCAGGAAAGATTGAATTTAATGTACGAGGGCTGTTCAATAAGTTCATGGCCTCACCCAGAAATACTGGTTGTTATAATACAGGATGTTACATTCTTTCGTGATGGGATAGTGATGCTTGAACATCGATGGACCAAGTGCATTGCTGGAAATGGAGATTATGTTGAAAAATAAAATATAAATTATCAGTCTGTGTTGTTCTGTTCTGGGTGAGGCCATGAACTTACTGAACAGCCCTTGTATGCCAAGTTTCATTGCTGTGGAATAACTCCTTAGTCCTCCTGAGACCCTCATCATTACCCCGGATAGTGCAATCCCAGGGATCAAACATCACCTTGGAGACCTGAGTTCCTCAGTAAAGACCAAACTGAGGAATCTGGGCGTCATCTTTGACCAGGACATGTCTTTAGAATTCTACTCCAAACACCTAGTCAAAAACTGTTTCTTCCACCTACGCAACATCTCCAAACTCAGATCTATGGTGTCCATAAATGAGCTCGAGATGATCGTTCACGCTTTTGTGTCTTCTCGCTTAGACTACTGCAACAGCCTGTTCACATGCTTAAACAAGAAGGAGCTGGCCCGTCTACAGTTTGTCCAGAATTCTGCTGCCAGGCTTCTGACCCGCACAAACAGGAGAAGCCATATCACTCCCATCCTTAAATCCCTCCACTGGCTCCCTGTTCTATATCGTCTTCATTTCA
Organism: Sphaeramia orbicularis; assembly: GCF_902148855.1. Classification (NCBI taxonomy): domain Eukaryota; kingdom Metazoa; phylum Chordata; class Actinopteri; order Kurtiformes; family Apogonidae; genus Sphaeramia; species Sphaeramia orbicularis. Next base: position 15,291,963 of record NC_043963.1, on the reverse strand, counting down.
AAATTCTTGTGCTAACTTTCCGGGCCCTACATGGCCAGGCCCCTGCATACATTGCTTCCCTGATCCAGCCCTACAGCTCGACTCGTAGCTTGAGGTCTTCAGGACAGCACCTGCTGATGGTTCCACACACCTGTTTTAGCACACGCGGTGACAGGTCTTTTAAAGCTGTGGCACCACGTCTATGGAATGACCTGCCTCTACACCTACGGTCCATGGACTCTGTAGAGAGCTTTAAGAAACACCTCAAAACCCTCCTGTTCAAAAAGGCTTTTTAGTCTCCCACCTGACCCAGGACCACCACAAACTGATTACACTCTATGTATTCATCATAACGTACTCCATGTGTCACCCCCCCCCCCCCCCCCCGTCTCTCTATATCTCTATCGCTCTCTCTTTTCTCCTCCTTTACTCTCTCTCTCTCTCTCTCTTTAACCCCAACTGGTCAAGGCAGACAGCCATCCTTCAGGAGTCTGGGTCTGCTCGAGGTTTCTGCCTGTTAAAGGGAAGTTTTTCCTCGCCATCGTCACCAATCACAAGTGTTTGCTCCTGAAGGATTCTGTTGGGTCTCTGTAAACTTAATTTGATTCTGATTTGAATTGATAAAGCACTTTGTGACTCTGTCTGTGAAAAGTGCTCTATAAATAAAATTTACTTACTTACTTAGTCAGGCTATGAACTTTTCAGCCCCCCCTCGTATTAACAAATAGAATGATATACGAAGCCTACACACATTTAGTCTTTAGATATTAAGAGTGAATACGTTTTCTGTCTTAATTTGGGGGGAAAATGCACATTTGTAACGTATAATTTATCTGCAGATTTAATAGAAAAAACATTGCTTCTCTCAGTATCATTCCTTGTTTGTTGATAGGTGTTAAAGAAATTCTGTTTAAAGTGTATTCGTCCATCCAGTGTTAGGTTTATGGCCTTTTCTGACTACTATTATTCAAGAGTTTTAGTTTTTTGCTTTACTGTACAGGGTCTGTACGACTAAGGATGTGTTCATACTGTAGGCAAAAGTAGCACAACTCTCCCTTTTTTTTTTTTTACCCATATCTGTTTATTTCACTAAATCAAATCAGAGTTTTTTTCTTTATCTCTAATTGGACCCAAGCTACTTTCACTTTCATCAAACATCATAGCTGATGTTTTGCAATGTGACTTAAATCTGAATGGCCATGTTGCATATCATGTGACTTTTTTGTCATTTAAATGCAACAGATGTCACATTTCTGTTCTGGAGGAGGAAGAAATCAAGACAAACTGTGTATTTTCTTTGTTAAATTTATCATTTATCTCAGTCCTAAATGTGTACAAAACCTGAAACGTGTTATTTTATTCAAAGTCACTGAGATCTGTGTTGACGACCAGTGACGAGCTGGATGAAGTAAAAGAGCCTGACCTGAATGTTGATCTAGAGCTGCCTTTCCCAAACCTACGGTCAGAACCCAGAATAGTTTTCAGGACACTTCTAATTGGGTCGCCAACTGGCAAGAACAAAATATAAGAAATTATGTGAAATTAATTTAACCATACAACATTTCTCAGCAGGAGGACCACCACTGAAGCCCAAATTTCACATATTTAAAACAACGGTATTTCCATTTGATGCTACTTTATACTTCAAGTCCATTACATCTCACAGAGTAATAGTTTTAATCCACTGTACTTATTCGCCACTAACTTTATGTAGAAAAAAAGCCATTTCCAGCATACACTTTGATGCATTGCCATATCTCTAATTCACCATCTAGTACAAAAAGTATCAAAAGTTAGCTCCATATACTACACTGTTAAAATAAAACATAGTTATTTTATGTTAATTTAACTTTTAAGAGTCATTCTGCATAAAACTGAATCTGAATACTTATATTTTCACTTGCAGTTCATGATATTTTGTACATTTGGGATTCTTTTTTTCATTTTGGGATTTCCAAACCCCTGATTTTGAGAGAAATGAAATTGCCATGAACACAGGTATGACTGCTCAGGCTGTGGTTAAAAGTACAAACAAATCAGACTTTTATCTGAGTTAGAATCACATATGGAAGTGGCTTGTGTCAAACCTGAGAAGATCATGTGATTTGTGTTTGGTTCACAAATGTCATTGCATGAAAAAAAAAAAAAAAAAATCGCATGAGTGAAAACATTAGATGTGTCCTTTCAGTGCTGCAGTTGCAACAGGACACTTGTGAAATTAATCTTTATTTTTTATTACTACAAAATGAAACAGGTTCAAAATATTACCATTACTTGCACACACATTTTTATTGCATGATGATTACATATGATGGGTTTTAAAATTTTTTTCCCCATTATAAATAATGCTGGTTCTGCAAATTTTCACCCTTTCTATGTAAATTATTTTACTTTAAAATTATCCATCTGTACTTTGTGCTTCCCCTTCGCCTATTTTAATTCCATTCTTCCTGTATTTCTTACCGTTATAGAGGCCGATTCCTGTCTTTACTATGTCTCTAAAAAAAAAAAGCTACAACTTTGAATCAATATCCAAGGTCCAATTTCTGCAAAGGAGGGTTATTACTCTATTTAATACATTATTAATAATAATTTGTACATATTTCAGTGTAGATGTAGGTGAAATGAGTTAAATTAAATTAGTGTTTGTGGTTTTTCTGGTCTCATTTGTGCTGCACCCATTTTATTCTCATTTATTCATTAATCTTAATTTAACCCTTAAAGAAGGCCACAAACAGACCAATTTGATCTCAAGTGGGTCAGACCAGTAAAATACTGTCAGACAAGAAAATGCAATTTTAACAATATTCTGTCTGTTACTGAATGTTTGTATCTTTGTAGCTCCACTGTGATCTGTTAGTTTTAATGCATATGTGTAAATAATAAACTGAGATATAATATTGTCAAAATTGCGCTTATTTTACGTAAGAAATTTCAGGTTATTCCCCTTTTTAAATGATAGTTTGTAGATACAGTCACAGAAGAAAATATTAGACCATCAAAAGTCATCAAAAACAATGGTTTTGCAATCAAGTACTAACTCCTGTGTGTTTCATGTGACTAAAACAGACAGAAAAGAAAACATGGAATGCCTAAAAGCAAGCAAGCAAGCAAGAAAGCAAGAAAACCATGGAAAATGTCTAGATATCAGCTCTGAAATTAAACTTTTAGGAGCTATTTTTGTTGTTATTATCATTATAATTATCCAAAAATATGTACCTTTAGTTGTACCAGGCATTAAAATGAACAGGAAACTGTAGAAAACAAGGGGTGGTTTAATCATTTTTTCTACGACTCTATGTGTAAATGATAAACTGAGATATAATATTGTCAAATTTGCACTTAGTTTTACTTAAGAACTTTCAGGTTATTAACATTTTTAAAGGATAGCTTGTAGGTGTAAACATTTTCATAATGTAATTTTACTTTTTCTCTGTTATTATTTTACCGGTCTGACCCACTTGAGTTCATATTGGGTTGTTAATGACCCCTGAACTTATGTGACTTTTAGAGACACCCCTGATCTAAACCAACTAAATGAAACTAATATTCTGCTGCCTTTCTCAAGCTTGACAAAAAAAAGCTTCCTTTTCTGATGCAAGATTTTCATAATCATCCAACCAACGGAAACCCCAAACACCAGAGTCCTAGTCACGCACAGGACACAGGAATTAGAGATGCCCATATATATACACATGGAAACACACATTACTGCATCATCCTAACTTCCATCGGTACATACCACAGTGTCGAACCTCCTGACTGAGCTAAAACACTGGCAAACTTCTTCAAATGTCAAATTGGGGACATAGTATGAGCTGCTACAACCTAACACAGAGGGAAGTAACACAGAATCCACATCTCTTTTTTTAAGAATTGACGCTAAAATTACAGTACAATAATGTTGCGCAAGACAACACTCAGCCTCAGCTAAATTTGTCTGTGCGAGAGCTGTAACAATGTTGATCCAGGAAGTGAAGACCCCTCAACGTTGCCAAAACAAATATAATCAGTAAATAGAAAACACAAGCATCATCATATAACATCATATAAGCCTGTTATTGTGTTCATTAGATTTCCTGTTGGATTAAAGATGAGTGTTTTAATGCAGTGAACGGTTGTGGTGAAGGAAGGCCCTGTTGTGCTGTGTTTGTGTGGGTTTCCAGTGTTTGTTCAGACAGAACCACTGACAGAGCTGCAGCTTTATCTCATTTCTGTGTTTTTATTATTTTTCATGTTGGAAAGCCAAACCTTGCTTTCTTTTCTTATATTCATCATTTAATAGGTCTTATGTATTTTATTGTATTTTTTTTTGTAGTTTTTGTTTGTTTAGTTTTTTTTTCTCTCTCTCTTCTGCCCACTTTACTCAGTTGTGGTTGTAGTTACTGTTACCATTATAATTATCACCATGGTTGCTACTGTTTGTATTGTTGGTACTCTCTTGTGAGGGTCTTTACCACCTTCTTCTCTATGTAAACATGTATTTAAAACCCATCATCAGAAAGTGATAAACTGCGTGAAACTATGAAATAAAAATGTTTTTCATGCAGCTAATCTGATGTTTTCTCACATTTTAACATACTCTAATACTAGTTATTACTAACTTCATGCAGACAATATGCAAAAAAAAACTTTTTGATTAAGAAAACTGTTGATTACAGTTTAATAACAATTAGCAATTGATTTAACTCATGATTTATCAACCTGATCTGCGAAGTTACAGTAATGATATGAATTACAATGTATTATGGGATGATGCATAAGCTTCCACTGTGTCAGCTGATATGGAACTAAAACAACAAAACCCATGAATATATAAGAGAAGAGCAGGAGAATAACTGTCCACTGTAGTGACCACTATGCATGAAAGGGTTAAATATAGCAAAAAAAAAAAAGTCTGACACAAATGTCACACTGGGTCCTTATGGGTTAAACTACTGTGTAATTGTATTGTGCTAGACTGTAGTTTATGAATGTACATGAACTCTACTGCAGTTTCTTTTACCCATACATCATCAGCCTGATTGGAATAAATTATCCTGAACTTTGGGTGAGATGGAAAGGCAAAGCACACAGATTACCAGGAACTTTTTTTTAACCAGGTAATAAAAGTTCCTGGTATTTTGATGGAAAAGGGCCTTTTCCCAGACCAAAACATCCATAAACTTTCTACACCAGGTCAAGCTCCAGCAGTCAAAGCAGCCTGTTATCACAAATAGCCGCCAAAAAGTTCAACTCTGCACATTGTTTTCTCACCGGGGGTTTTCCTAGCTCATACTCGGTCATAAAAAAAAGTGAAAATAGCTCTTGGGTGAAGGGGTGGGATGCAGGTTCATACTGTTAGTCTGCAGCTGAGACCAAAAGTTTCTCTTCTGCACAATCACTTCCTGTTTTCAACAGCTGGTCTGAAGCGCACACACAAACACATGTTTTGTTTTTCGATACATACACGAGCTGAGCTTTTGAGATTTGTTTGTCTTCATGACTGGAACCTTTTGTATCTAAACTCAACAGGAAACCAGAGTTTTTAGAGGCGCTCGACCACGAACACTCGCTGAACATCTGTAGGATTAACATAACAAACCATAACACTGAAGCATTGCATTATTCTGTCATTGCACTGTGTCTTCATGAGGAAAAATCTGCAGATGCCATAAAGCAACACAAACTACTGCGCTAATATCCAAGAATAAAACATGGATTGTCATAACGCTGGTGATGCAGCCCCTACATTTCCCCTTTCTGCCGTAGTACTACTGTGGTTTATGTTCCACTTCCATGAGAAAGGTGTCATTGTTTACCACATGCAACACGACCCAAAACTAAAATGTACCTATTCTCCTATTCTGTGAGCTTTACTCTCAGCTTCACGGTGGGTTGCATATCCTCAAATGCAGATCAACAAGTGGACCAAATGCAGAAGTCAGCTTCCTTTTCAAATGTAAGAACACAGCGGCGGTACTCTCCTGAGCGACACCAGTACCTGGAAATAGACTTGACCTCCGGGTGAATTACAAGAACAGAGATATTTGACATCTATTTTGGGTCGACTTGTGAAACTTGAAAAGACAGTAGCAAAATAAAAAAAAGCTGAAATGCACAGACAAGGCCAAACAATGAGTCTTATTCCATGAAAAACCACAAAGTAACACCAGTGTTTCTGTCCACTGGTTCTGCTGGTTGGGTTAACTGATTTCTACCAAAGCTTTTAGCTGTAATTCATCAGTTGGTTTCATTATTAATATTATTGTTATTGTTTTATTTTACCATTTTAACCCATAAAGACCCAAACATCCATCACTGACCAAAACCATCTACTGAGCTAAACTGTTTAGTACCTGTTGATCCACTAATCCTATCAATACAAGTAAATAATTGGTGTAAAATACAGTTTGTCATCTTTTCATGGTCATCAGATATGACTCATTTGGATGTTCAGAGGCTCCATAGTGAATGTGGAAACACTGTCATCTTCTACAACATTGATTCACCAGTAAAACCCATGGAGTTGGATCAATGACAATGGATGGAGACACTGGATTTATGTTCAATTAGTGATAGATTTGCTGAAAACGCCACTTTTTCTTCAGTTTTCACTGTTTCTGATATAATAACCCTCAACTTTACTCTTAGCTTTTATGAACACTGATATAATTAGTAAATTAAATGTGGAAAATACCAGATTATCACTGACAAAACATGTATGATCAATGACAGTGGATGGAAATGTTTGGTTTATGTTCAGTTTATGATCAGTTACTAGTATATTTTATTGAAAAAGTGACTTTTTCTGTAGTTTTCTCTGTTTTTGATATAATAACCCTCAATTTTAATCTGAGCTTTAATGAACATCTGCATGATCAGTAAATTAACTACAGAAAAATACCTGATTTATACTGATAAAATGCAAAATACATAAGATAATATTATAATAAATGGTGGTAAATCACTTGAGAAATGTTAAATATGGAAAAAGTTTCATTTGGGAACTGACACAAAAGTAGAGCTGGGTCTCTATGGGTGAAGTTCTAAATTTGCATGGGGCGCTCTGACATTAAAGTGAAAAACACCAGGGGGTGGAGGTGGGTTAAAAAAAAAAAAAAGAAAAAAAAAAGAAAAGAAAAGGGAACAGCACCTCCAGCCTCGACCCATTTTAATGATTTGCATCAAAATTTACTGCATTTATCCTTGACCTTAGAACTATTAACCAACAAGTTTCATGAAATTGGACAATTAGCTTTGATATAATCCTATCCTACAGATTGGCAAACAGAAATGTTCACAAAACAGGAGTTTGTAATTGGTTCCTACTTTAAAACATGTAGGTTCTGTCAACTCCATAGAGGTTTCTTAACTTAACATTCATGTATAGTCATCTGTGGAACAGAAATGAAAAATGCACCCTTTGGAAAATTAGAAAACCTTCATATTTGTTCTTTTTTTTCTGAACAAGAACCATATATTTAATCAGATGTGTCCATTAACATCTTTACATCATAACCCCTTCATGAAGTTCTTTCAGTGACTAGAATTGTACAGGGACGGAGTCTGAAGGCTTGATATATATGGATATAAAAGATAAGATATACTAAAGCTCATACAACAGATATGCAATAATAGGATAAATAGTATCTAAAAACACAAAGAGAACACAAAACAAATAAAAGTCACACACTTTATTAACCCTTTAAAACCTGACGTGTCATCGCTGACACAGCCTGTGCATATGCAGTTTGGATGGTTGTAACTCTTTCACTGTTAGCATAATTGAAAAAATTCTAACAGTTTCTGAAACCTGAGACGTTGCACTGTATAGGTTTTATTGGGTTGTTGTAGTAATTTCAGTCACACCTGTAGTAGAAGCTGGAGAAGAAGCTGTTTTAGCAGAATGATAGCACGCAGTAAATAGTAAAGGACAGCTAGATTTTGAAAGTTGTAAGAGCTCTGAAAATTGGGCAAAAGGACTTAGTCACAGTATATTTTCCAACCTTTTTATAGTCAAACTAAGAAAAAATAAAAGTCCAGATGGACCATTTTAGGCTCAGGGTTTAAAGGGTTAAAAGCCAGTGCAAACAGATGCGTCTTTAACCCTTTCATGCATGAATTATGAGAACCTTAGTCAAGATTTTTTTTCTGTAGTATTTTTTTTCCTCTTTACGCATGAAAAAAACAAAGCAATTAAAATTTTTTATGAACCTATTTTTCCTGGAATTACAAAAAGGTCCACTCAGCTGGACACCAAGCATTTAACCCTTTCATGCATAGTGGTCATTACAGTGGACATATTCTACAGCTTACATTTTGTATATTCGTGGGTTTTGTTGTTTTAGTTTGATATCACCAAACACAGTGGACACTTATGCATCATCCCATACACTGCAATTCATACCATTACTGTAACTTTGCTGTTCTGGATAAACTTTATCTGCAGTAATATGTTTTAAATCAATTGATAACTTTTATTAAGTTTTTTTTTTTTTTTCCATATTATCTCCATGAAGTTAGTAATAACTAGTATTAGTATGTGTTAAAATGTGAGAAAACATCAGATTAGCTGAATGAATATTTCTTATTTCATAGTTTTCACATAGTGTATCACTTTCTGACGATCTTTGCGTCAAAAATTAACCCTTTCATGCATAGTGGTCTCTACAGTGGACAGTTCTTCTACATCTGTTCTCTTGTATATTCATGGGTTTTGTTGTTTTAGTTCCATATCAGCCAAAACAATGGACACTAATGCATCATCCCAAACACTGACATTTATACCATTACTGTAAGTTCACTGTTCTAGATAAACCTGATCTGCAGTAACATGTTTGAGTGTAAATTAATTGCTTGTTATTGTTATCAAACTGCAATTAACCCTTTCATGCACGAAGTATGAGAGTGTTAATCAAGATTTTTTTCTTTATTCCTTTTTAGGCATTTAAAAACCAATGAGATTATTATTTTTTTTTAATGAAGCTATTTTTCATGGAGTTGCAAAAATGTGTGTTTAATTTTTAAAGCAACGAAATGTGTATTTACTGATATACTGTGTGAAAACTATGAAATAAAGACATTAAATGCTGCTAATTTGGTGTTTCTCACATTCTAATATACACTACAAACAAAAAGTTATGGGTATTTAAAATTTTGGGGGCTATTTTTTTCAGTTGGAATTTTTGCACAACGCTTTTCACTTTTTTGAGTGTGAATTGAATTGAAACACATTTTTTTATGACCAGACATAGTTTTATTTACAAATGGCAAAAATGACAAAAAAAGACAAAAAAAAAAAAAAAAAAAAAGAAAGAAATATCCTTAACTTTTTGTTTGCTGTGAACTCTAATACTAGTCACTTCATGGAGATAATATGCCAAAAAAAAAAAAAAAAAAAAAAAAAAAAAAAAAAAAAACTTTTGTTGTTAATTACAGTCTAATAACAATAACAAGGAACTGATTTACACTCAAACATGTTGATTTGGTTTATCAAGAACAGCAAAGTTACAGTAATATTATCAATTGCAGTGTATTGTGTCAGCTGATATTAAAATAAAACCACAAAATCCATGAATATACAAGAGAACAGCTGTAGAATAACTGTCCACTGTAGTGACCACTATGCATGAAAGGGTTAAAAGTTTTTTTTTTTGTTTTTTGTTTTTTTTTATTTATTCTTTTATTTATTTATTATTTTTGCATATTATCTCCATGAAGTGAGTATTGACTAGTATTAGAGTATGTTAAAATGTGAGAAAACAGCAGATTGGCAGCATTAAAAATGTTTTTATTTCATAGTTTTCACACAATATATCAATAAATACATGTTTCTTTGCTTCAAAAATTAAATGCATGGTGTTTGTCAAGCTGAGAGGACATTTTTGGAAAAAAAAAGGGTCATAAAAAAAAAATAAAGAAAAAATTCAATTGCATTCTTTTTTTCGTGTCTAAAGAAGAATAAAAACACTCAGGAAAAAAAAAAATCTTGATTAAATTTCTCATAATTCATGCATGAAAGGGTTAATGTGTTAATTGTGGTCATGCATATCCTATATTTTCTTGTTAATAGGTTACTTAAAATGGTTTGAGGCTGCCGACACGCAGAGTTCCGAGGGGAAGGCGGAAGTGTGAGTTTCCTTGCAGGCAGGGTGCAGGGCTGTGCACTTGGTGGACGGTCCCTTGACGCGCCTGGAGCCGGAGGCGCAGAGCGCAGCCGCTTCCCCGGGTCACTCAGTGCAACATCACCACCGCATGAATGACAGCGCACTCGGTCGACGGAGGGAAACACTTCGCACCACACACCTCGGATAAACTGCGCGTCCGTTAGAGCCGGATTATCACCTTCATCCACCACCACCACCTTCATCACCACCACCACCACCACTACCACCTCGTCTCGCTTTACGCATCGATCCTCAGCCCTGACAAGCACCGGAGCAGAAATGTCACCGTGATGTTCCAGCCTCCATCTTTCCCGCAATAAAACCGAGAAGAGATGACCGGCTGGTAGAGCTGACAGGCAAGTCTGTGCGTTAACAGGTTGGCAGCACATTCGACATGATCCAAGGATCCAAGGACTGCACACATGTGATCTGATCCTGAACATGATGCGTGTCCTGCTGCTGTTTTTATTCTCTTTAGGTGGTCCATTTTTATAACCCCTAACCAGATCCATACAGTCTCTTGTTTTGACAGTATTTCTGTAATTGAATCCATCTTCCTGTTTTATATAAAGTTACATCTGATCACAAACTACAGACAGTGCAGCATTCACAACCGAGTGTCCTCTTTCCTCAATCAATAGTGTATGTAGCTTTACTTTAATGCAAACTACTGAAAATAACACTTATTTTCTGTCTGTGCTGCCAACTGAGTACATTTACAGGAAGCCGGATTCCTCACCTCAACATTTTTTTTTTAAATCTTTGCAATTTATTTTCACCTGATATGACCACTAAGAACATTTAGATGCATTTATAGTACTTACATGTGTTACAGCACTCCAACAAATACAACTACATATTATTACCTAAACACACATGCATGTTACTAATAACTGTAGATGAATGGTTCTATTTAAGGGGACGGTGCACCAGTCTGTCGATTTATGACATAAATATCCTGTTTGTGCTATGTGATTTCTGCCAAAACAGATATCGTTGTAGGTTTAAGCAGCAGAAACCCTAACAGCGTGTTACTCTGTGCAGCACACTGCACATGTACAGTAACCCGTGTTAATGTTGGACATATTAACCTCAGCTGTGTTTCCTCTCTGTGCACGCCGGGCTCTTGTTCCGGTGAGCAGCAGTGGAGCTGACGGTAAATGAGAGGCCGTCACCATGCCCCCAGGGAAGTATGGGATGCAGGAGGAATGGGAGAAGGAGGGGGACCAGGGGATCATGATGGACTTCCTGCTGCCTACTGGGATCTTCCTCAAATTCCTTGTGTCTCGAAATGACACCATCAAAAGCATCAAGAAGGTATGCCCCCTCCTATCTTCTTATCAGAACTCCTCATATAGATTACATGACAGCAAATAACTAAAGCCTATAATCAACATTTAAGCGTCTGAATCAGTCTGATTAACTTAACTCTCTCACCTCAGATTGAAGAAATAAGTCAAATTAAGTATGTGTTTGTCAGCAATAAAAACTAAAAGCGTGTGTGTTTCATGGACACGTCCACAATCATTTATACATGTACATAAATGTGTGCGTGTAAGTAAATGTAAATATGTTAGTTAATAATCTTTATTTCTATTCATGTTATTGTTCTGCAAAAGTATAATGGCCATGAAAGCATTGATTTTTCACAAATTACCACAAAGACTCACAAATTATCTTTTTTTTTCTTTCTTTTTTCTGTCAGCAATATTGACACCCTTGTTTTCTTTCTTGAAAAAAAAAGAGAACATCGTACGTTGTATCAAGGATGTCCTGTGTAATATGTTGTGAGACTGTTTTGAATAAAAAAAAAACTAGAAAAGCATTCAGAGACTGCATACGTCCACCGAAGCAGATCAGTCCCCCCTCCCGCCCCGATCACCACCAAAATGTAATCATTTGTTCCTTTTGCTAGTATAAACATTTCCTGAAAATTTCATCCAAATCCATCCATAACTTTTTGTGTTATCTTGCTAACAGACAAACAAACAGACAAACCCTGATGAATATATAACCTCCGCTGTTCCTTGGCGGAGATAAAAAAAAAAAAAAAAACAAGTTAAAAAATCATTAAATATCTCAGTTGTTTGATCATATAAAAACAAGATAAAGTTGGTGGTTTCATGTAATTTGGATCTAAACTGTGCATGCTCCTAGGCTTTTACTGTTTGTTCATTAGCAGGATTAGGCAACAACTACTGCACCAGTTTTCATGAAACGTGGTAGAACGGTAGGGCACGGACCCAGGACGAAACCCCTTAATTGTGAAGCAGATCTGAAAATAGAGTCTGATGCTGGAACTGTTTTCCCTCTTTATTTTTAATGCAAGGTTAAATTAGAACTCAGAATGGAAACAGCTAAATAAAGATGTTCAGTACTCCTCATGCTTTCATAGAACACTCTTTACTGACATGTGATATACTGTGTAGTGTCATCAAATAGTGCATGTCTATTTGTTATAAGATAGCTAGCCATCTAACAAATTGTAATTGATTAACTGCAGCGCAGCACTGCAGCTCCGTTAACCACAGCGGCAAAACGCTGTCATTATTTACAATGTTATCTAATACGCTTTTAAACAGAGAGGCTGAATTGATGTTGCATTCAGGCATTAAACTAATTAAAAATCTAGCTATCCAAAACAATGTTTGTGGCTTGGATCCTTCTTGAAGTTTTGTTAGAGGAGCAGGTCCAGCTTTCCTTCTTGGTAAACACAGCCAGCTCCCTGCTCGAGCAGATCTGCTGTTAAATGTGAATGTGCCATTGAATGTGCCCGTTTCTATGCCAACAGTTCTGCCACTTCAGGCTGTTTGATTTAGCTCTGTTAAGTAATGATACTTGGAAGCTGTTAAGATGATTAAACGATTTAATGTCTCCAGTCTGGGTATTTCACATGAATGGAAAAAAAAATGTTCAAAATGTTGAAAAAACAGCCTTGGTCAGTCTCTTACACAGGAGGTTATTCTTTTATCTATTGCAGAAATTGCAGACATGTGCTTTTACTTTACACTCAAACACTGACAGGGAACACACTGTACATTTTTAGCTTATCAACATCGCACCGTCCATCTCCTGTACCGCTGTGGTCTCTTGTTTCAGATGGTTTGGAAAAATGCCAGAAGCGAGGCTCTGTTCGCTGCACTCGGCGATCCCGATGCATACGTCTTCACCTGCATCAACCAAACAGCAGAAAGGGAAGAGCTGGAGGAGGAATCCAGGCGTATAAGTGACGTTCGGCCCTTCATGTGTGTTCTGAGGCTGGTGGCGAGGGAGGGCGACCGTGTGGAGAAGCTCACCAACACACAAATCAGTCTATTAATTGGAAAAGGTCAGTGACACTGTCATCCAGAACTACTACTGAAGCTGCAACATGAGTACTTTTGATTACAAAGTTTATAAAGTTCACGATAAGATAAATAATCCTCTGTCATCACCCACTGTCATCTTCTGATTCCAGACCTCTGAACATCTGTGCAGTGCAAATATTCACATCATGTATTCATAAATTGAATATGACAGTGAAACGTAACAAACTGGAGCTCTGTCAAATTATTAGTCAGTCAAAGTGAATTACTGTTTTTTCCCATTCATTACTCTGTGAGTCACTGTTTAACTGTTTGCAGTTTTCGTGAGTACTGGGTGTTTCTGTTAGGACAGGATGTTACATTGAATTAACCAGCTGTTATATGAATAACACACCTGTACCGGACCTCATTCACTTGAAGTTTTCAGAGATAAGGTGCTTTTTTTCAGTTTATTTGACCAGAAAAGCGCTCATTGAGATGAAGGATTACAGTCTAACATATATGGAAACATCATATAAATGACATCAAAGTAAATAACAGAATAGTAGTACAGCCAATAATCAATAAATCAATTTACAGTTGCAGAAATAATTGTTAGACCACCCTTGTTTTCTTCAATTTCTTGTTCATTTTAATGCGTGGTGCAACTAAAAGTATATTTGTTTGGACAAATATAATGATAACAACAAAAATAGCTCATTTCCTTGTTTTCTTGATAATAACCAAAATCACTTAAGTTCTTACATCACTAGCTATGGCATTGTACTGACAAAAACAGTGCTTTAAGGCATTCCATGTTTTCTTTTCTGTCTGTTTTGGTCACATGATACACACAGGATTTAGTACCATTGTTTCTGATGACTTTTTTCCGTCACTGTATCTACAAACTATCCTTTAAAAATGGAAATAACCTGAAAAACCTGAAATTTCTTGAGTAAAATAAGTGCAATTTCAACAATATTATATCTCCGTTTATCCTTTACACATATGTGTGAAAACTTACAGATCACAGTGGATCTACAGAGACCTTTGATGGTCTGATAATTTTTTCTGTGACTGTACGTCTGAATCAGGAAGTATCTGTCCCCAATTAACTTAAAGTTCACTCCTGTAATTCAAGAAATGAGTCAAATTACGAATGTGTTTATCTGCAATAAAAACTAAAAACACTGATAAACACAAATGATAAACAATTAAAACAAATCATTAAGTGTCTCAGTTGTTCGATCATGTAAAATGGCATGAAGTTGGTGGTTTCATGTCATTTAGATGTAATATTTGTACGCTGTCTTTTCCTTTTACTGTTTGTTCACTAGTAGGATTATGCAAAAACTACTGCACTGATTTTCATGAAACTTGTTAGAAAGGTAGGGCACGGATGAACCCCTTTAATTATGAAGATCTGGGGAAAAGAGGCTGATCCAGGAACTGTTTTCCCACCTTTTTTTTCATGTGATAGAGCCACAGAGTTAATTAGAGTTCAGAAACGTAACAGTTAAATAAAGGTGATAATCAACTAACAAGTGGCAAGAACTGCTAAAGGCCCCTGTTACCATGGTAACAGCCAGTTGCATAAACTGGTGGCACTGAATGAAAGAAGATAAAGACATAATTTATTGTTTATTTTTGGTTTAATAACGTAGAACAAAAAGACGGGAGGATTGTTGACCTCGCTGGAAGTCTGTGCACTTTTAGTTTACATGTTGTGGATGGAATCAGTGAACTGAAATGAAAACAATCATCACTGCATCAAACATCTGTGTGTCCATTTCAGGTCTGCATGAGTTTGAGGCTCAGAAGAACCATGAGGTGAACGAGTTCCGGACAAAAATGCGAATGTTTTGCGAAGAAAAGGCTCTGGACCGGCAGCGGTTGCCATGGCAGCAGTGGATGGAGTACAGCTTCCCGTGTGACCTGGAGCCGTGCTGCTCTCCGCCAGAGTGTGGGAACGCCAAGTCAAAAAACACCAAGAAGCTCTTCATCAATGTCAAGTTTGAGGCTTCTGATGTGAGTCGCCACAAAACTGAAGCATTTCTGAGTCTTGTTAATTATAGGTTAATGAGGCAGAAGTAGGGAACCCCACAAAAAGCACGACTGCTTTGACAGGAAAAAACTGTGGTTCCACCTTGTGTAGACAAATACTGGGGGATGATCTTAAGTAAATGTGAAGATCTTTGGAAATCCCCCTCCTACACCACAAACACTACTTACAAATCTTCAAAACATCACTCAGGAACTAGTTCCATAAACATGAAAGTTACACATTGTGAGATTTGTTCTTGTAAAGATGGTACTTTTACTTGAACTCAGTTGTTTGTGTGTCTTACAGGAAAGTTTCATGCTGCAGCAGGACCCTCAGGACCTGCCGGTGGCTCTGATTAGGAGCGCTCTGAAGAAGAAGGCCACGGTGTTCCGCTCAGTGCGGCAGGAGCCAGAGGACTACACCCTCCAGGTGAACGGGAGGTGGGACTTCATCTATGGGAGTCACCCCCTGTGCCAGTACAAAGTGAGTGACCTTTTGCAGTTTTGCTCTTTTTCATATTTTGTGCTTCAGGCATCACTTCCTTTCATTTATTATTGACTTAACTAGCTTTTAAACCAACAAACTAAGAAGGTAAGAGCAATTTGTAGCTGCATTTCTACACATTTTCTGTGTTATTTATGGAAATGTGTAGAAATGTAGCTACAAATTGGACTTAACCCTTTATCGGGCAAGTGACTATTGTGGGTAATTTCGAAATGCATTAAAGACAGTGACAGCAGCAGTTACAGTGAGGCAACAATCTCAGGTCCAATGTGGTCTACAGGGTCTGTAAGGTCCACCTCTGCATGAACAGTGAGTGGACCTGCTGTGTTAGGTACCATGAAGTAATGGGACTAATGTAAGGAACGATGTTCACAGTAGTCGCTTTTCCATTGACCCTCAAATTGCGCGACTATAACTTGTGCATAAAAATTAGCCTAATGGAAAAACGATAATTTTGCCAAAACTCTTGTTTTTCAATTAAAAGTTTTTGTGCTGGAAAGAGGTGGTTTTTCGGCTGTAGTGAAATTAATATATCATGCAAAACTGCAATGGAAAGACCTTTTTCCACAACTAGAGTCATGTGAATGACAAAAAAATGGATGTTGACGGATGTTACAACAAGCGAAGAAGAAGAGTTTTAAAAGAAACATGGTGCCGTATGTGTGGACACACCAGGAAACCAAATCATTTTTTAATTTAGTATGGGATAGAGGGGTAATATTTAATAATAATGAATATATCTGTAAATCAACACGATATTTAGGTTTGTCACCATGTTTATGGAATGACTTCTCATGTCATCTCGTGATAATAAATAAACAAATCATCGAATTTGTGATTTAATGGAAAAACCGACATTACGCACTTTTATCGACACGTTTTTTTGACATTTCGTAAATATCGGTAAGGTTTTGAGCATATGTCCAATGGAAAAGAAACTACTGATAATGTGGATGTTGACAGGTGTCTGGATCAGCACTTATGTTGTAATGCTCTAAAAGTGATGTTCTAATGTTTGAAAATACATGTTTCTTTCACCTTACATATGTTTTTCTTGTATTTTTTATATATACTTCTTGGATTTTTTATTTATTTATTTTTTTTTGCGACTTGCGGATAAGGAACCAAATATGGCAACTTCACTTACCTTGATTTTCTACATAACACTATAAAATTTTGACATTTTTAGCTACAGTAATACAGTCTTGTTAGGTCCTCCAATTATACACTAAGGTTGAAATCTTGAATTTCAGAGTATTTCTAAGAGTGTCCTATAAAGGGTTAACTTCTTCATTTGTTGGTTTAAAAGCCAGTTAAGTCCATATAGAATAAATAACAAATAACATCACAGACTTACTGGCTCTTTCAGGTGACAGTATAATTAAATCTCTCTCAGTGTCGACAATATTAGCAGCAGCAGATTTTGCAGTGTAGTGTGGGACAGTTGGAGTTGTTATTCTGTTTTTTACCACAACTGATAATGCAAATGATGTTTACAGATGACATAATGAGTAAGGTTTTGCTCATATTACATTTAGTTACATATAGTCACATTATGTCATGTCGTTCTGATGAAATAACCACAAGAAGTGTGATATTTGTTTTCTTTTTTGGTTGATTTATTTCCATATTTTGGATCTGGAATTTCTTTTGCCTACTTTTGCCTGAAGCGAAGTCTATTTATATGCGTAATACGGCTACGAAATGGATGGAGGTTATTTTGATATGTGTAATATTTTTTGCAGGATTGTTTAGAATTTATTTAGACGTGTAAGGTTTGTTAAGGTACTTCGAGGAACTGACATAGGAGTTTGTGATCAGTAGAAAAAGATGGGGTAAATTGGGCGGGAGTATATAAGTTATACTTCATCCTGCTGTTTTTTTTAATGTTTTTTTTTAACTACAAAAAAAAAAATTCCTTGTTGTTTTGTTTTTTTTGATATTCGAAATAAAAATAAATAAAAGGGATATGATGACCAAATACGATGGGTTGTTACAATGAATGACAGTACAGATTCCTATTTATTTTAACATTATTGAAAATATTGGATGTATAAGTACACAGAGTGAAAAAAAAAAATCTAACATACACCGTGTTTTTTATGCAGAAAATTTACATAAGCAATGTTTTGTGTTGCGAAGCCTGGTCCATATGAATAATCCATCCAAAGTATTACAATAGAATATAATTTTCTTCCCAGTGTTTTTTGCGTTCGCTCCATTCTCAGCCTTTGTATTGGACGTTCAGCTGCACAGTTGCACAAGGCTTCCTGATGGTAATGATGTGTTCCCATTTTCTTCGAGTCTTCCAGGGAACACAAGTGTATTTTTCTGAACAATCCCTTTTCTTTTCATCAGTCACCTTTAAACACGCACCTGTTGAAGCACGTGAGCTTCTGGAAACTGAAGCTTCATTGCTGTTAAATGTTCATCTTCACAGCCTCCTTTCACCACTCATGTTCTGATCCCAGTTTGTTCATGATTCACCGTGTTGTATTTATTATTATGAGTATTCAGTACCTGTAAACTTTCTCTTTTACCTTTCATTTGATGCTTTATTTGACATAAAATCACTCTACATTTTAGTTGTGTCACAGTAACGGCTAAATACTTATGCAATCCATTATGCAATCAACACTGCTGGGAATGTTTTTGCAAGTTTTTCTCTATATGTTACAGATTGCATTCCCCCTTTTTTTATTTTATTGTTTCATTTTTGAGATTTTACAACATAAATATTTAGAACATAGTGTCAGTTGTCATCCTGTGCATTGTCCACTTTATCCATTGATCTTCACATGTTGCTTGTTGTAGTTTTATGATATAAGTCTCTTCATGTTGTGAATTTCTTCCACAATATCTCTCAAATTATTTAGGGTAGGGGGGGTCCTCTTTACACTACTTTTGTGTATGGCTTTTTTAAACGCTACCAAGAGGATTTTAATCAAATATTTATCTTTTCTCGGTATGTCTTTTCCTGTTAAATGACCCAAATATAGCACAGAACACGTCCTTGGTAGTTCATATTCTAATATTTTTCCAAATTCTTCAGATGACATGCTCTTAAATGTGTCATTTGTAACAGATTTTGTCTTCACGCTAATATATATTAACACTATATTTAGAAATTCCAGCTTTAAGCAGGATTCAGAGCTAGTTTATTTTCCACAGTGATACACAAGTTTGGAAAGAAGTCTGTTAGTCTGTCATTTGTGCTGTGATGGTTGTGTTGGAGATGAATTCCATGTTTTATTTGAATGTACTAATGTACAGGTTGTTGAATTTAGGCAAAAGTATTTACCAAAATATGACTCACAGCATCTATCAGTGTATAAATTTGTAATGCTTCTTCAGTCTGAACGACCAAAAACAATCCATAAATAAATTAGGCACCCTTTTGAACAGGGTTTTACTTCTTTTTCAATTAATTTTGTTATTATTGAATGCACATTATTTTTTCTGTTATGACATACTGTTTGTGCTCCATACCATGTATTTGGTGATGAGCAAAATAAAAATAAAAAATTTAAAAAGTGAATTTTCAGTTCTGTAGTGGAGCATTTTCTTTTCATTTAGTTTCAGACATGCATTTTGTTGCAATAAACATCTTAAAAAATGGCTCCAGTATAGCTTTTACCTTCGTTTTTTTTTTTTTTTTTTTTTTAACTTCATTGCCATTATCAACAAAAGACAGGTTATAAACAGTACAGAACAAGATTGCCTTGAGAGTAGCTTTCACCTTACATAAATGTATGTATGAGATTTCATCATACAATAGAAGAAAAACAAAACAAAAAAAACAAAAACAAAACGCAGCCTTTCATGTAGATGTCAAGGCCCAAAACGGAACCTGGCCCGATTCAGAATCGGGCCGGCCCAGAATGGAATTCTATTCTAGGCCGGCCTAGAATGGAATCCTGCTGCTATAATGTTATTCTTATACCATGTTTAATGCAAATTATCTAAATTATTACAAAAATCGATACATGGAATTTGCAAATATGTGAAAAAAAAATGAAACAAACAACATTTTAATTGTAAACTATAATACACTTTATTTACAAATAGAACCTAGTGGTACTCCCCACCAATATATGGTACAGTGAAATCGACTGAAATTGACAATAGTTACTCAAGGTATGTAAGACTGAAAATGTAAAATTATGACAAATTATGGAATTATGGATCATTTGCATTAAACATGGTATAAAAATAACATTAAAGCAGCAGGATTCCATTCTAGGCCGGCCTAGAATAGAATTCCATTCTGGGCCGGCCCGATTCTGAATCGGGCCAGATTCCGTTTTGGGCCTCGACATATACATCTTCCATTCGTATAAATCAGGATTACAGTGTAAAGATAAATGTATAAATGTACATTCCCATCATATATACTTCTACATTACCTTCTCTTTTACCTTGAATAATGTGCAGTAGTTGTCTTAATTAAAATATATAACCATATTACTGCAACACCAACAATCATTTATGCCTCAAACTTGTACTGTCAAATAATTAACTTAATTTTTGTCATTTTGTAGACCCCTTTCCTCACTTTGACATAAATAACTCTGTTTGTTTGTTGTTTAAAGTAAAAAACCCTAAAAAACTCCAGCTGGGTGAAATCTTTTTAGCGATTACAACCTTTATTTTCTCTGTGGATGCAGGTGATTTTCCGTGCTGTGTTGTTTGTCTTTATTGTCCCGTGTGCAGGTGGTCCACAGTAGCAGAAATTATTGTCAGATCAGGAGTGGGGTGACTTAAGGTCTTGGTGGCAGGAGTCTCCACTGTTGATTTTGAAACTCAAGCTACCTGCTGGGGTGACTCATATCTGTCTAGCAGCCCTGCAGAAAGGAACTGCATCCATCCACACATAATGAGATTTCAGCTGCATTAACCTACTGCAAATGAACAGCCTCCAGGAGTTAACCAGCACTATCAGAACACTGGGAAATATCTGTGGGTGAACTGACTGATGGCTGTACCAGTAAACAAAAAAAAAATCCCTTCCTCTGTCCCCTTCCCGTTGTCTGTTTTTTTTTTTTCGCAGTACATTTTCTTCTGTTTAAGAAACGGCCAAAACCCTCATCTGACCATGGTGCACCACTCCACCATCAGCAAATACCAAGAGGAGCAGGGCCAAATGTGCAACCAGGTCTTCAAGAGCCGCTCGCTGTCCAGACCTCCTCCGCTGCCGCTCAAGAAGGTAAAGGGTCAGCCGTCGTCGGTCATTAACAGAGCAGCGCCGTTCCACGTCTCTTTCTGCTTTTTTCTTTATCTCTATGTTCACATCAGTCGTTCTTAAACCAAAGCGCGGCACACGGAAACAAAGTTTGAACAAAATATAGATAATTTGTGCCTCATGTTATGGGGGTTAGAGTTCGTTTTTCATAATCAGAGCTTTTCTCTGAAATTAGTCATCGTTAAAATGTCAAATCTGAGCCGTCAAAAACATGAGCTTATTAATCACACGTCTGATTAAATCTCTTCTAAGTCTGTTTTAATGCTGTTGTTTCCCCTAAACTTACCATCAGATGCCTTTATTTGTTGTTTTATTAGGTTGTTTTTTGCTGGTATGTTACTTATTATCAAATGCTTTATATAAAAAAAAGATGGTTATAACAGTTATTTTCTTTTCATTATTAGTTAATCAATGAAATGTTTGGCCTATAATATGTCAAAAATAGTGAATATTTTCCCCAAAAATGACATCCTCAAATGCCTCGTTTGGTTCGCAACTCAAATATACAGTATGGTGCAAGTTTTGTTGCTGTTATAGGGTTGAAATGAACATACATATTAATTTCTCATTTACTTTTCTTCAGATACAACACGAAAATACAGGGAACATCTGCACAGACTCAAAAGACAAACAAAAAACTGAACTAACTGGGTTCTAAAGGTTAAAGTCACTATTTGGTGTGACCTCTGACCCCATGACAAGAAACAGCACAAACAATGAGAAACATCTGGCATGTGTTGAATGAAACCTGGTATAAAACATCCGAAAATTAATGACATAAATCTCATATTGTCTGAACAAAAGGGTTAAAGACATGTTAAGTACAAAGGGAGGTCACACTAAATAGAACCACTTTAGTTTAGAGAAGTTGTTTTACCCTGAATTTAGTTTTTCCTGCTGCACATATATCAGTTTGGGTCTAAATACAGAGACGAATGCATATGTGTGGACATTAGAACTTTACGAAACCAGCAAAGCTAATGTTGGAGTAGGACTGTATTTATTTTACTGTCATAGAGTGGGAAAAAAAAACAGAAAATGTCCAAATAAAGAAGCTGGAATCAGAATATTAAGTGTTTTCTTTTTGATAAAATTATTCTAACCAATTATTGTCAAAAAAAAGTTGCAGATTAATTCCATTGTTACAAGCGAATTAATTAATCGTAGCTCTTCATACTGGATCATACTGGAAGGTTTTGTCAGTTTTGTTTGCGTTTGTTTCTTTTAGTTGTGAGTTTTCATTGATGCAATTCCACTTTTTTTTTTGTTTTTTTTTTAATCTAACTCCAAACCCGGAAACCATTACAGCAGTTTCATCATTTAAGCCAGTAAGGTTAAGATTGCAATCGGTGTAGTTGATGTAATATTGTTGTAGTAAAATGTCCCATTTTGTGCCTCCTTTCTGCAGCAGAATACCTCTTCTCTGTGGTCCATCAATGAGCCGTTCTACATTCAGCTGCTGCAGGGCAACCGAGTCAATGCAGACGAAGGAATGAAGGTTGGTGTGGTTTTGCGTGGGTTTCTCTCACTTTGTTGCTCAATGAAATGTGGCATTCAGTTGTTTACCAATATCTCAATTTCAGTTGTAGGAGCAGCAGGGTTTGACATGTAAATGACAAGGGGTCACATGGTGCAGACCACACATTTCCCATAATTCATCAAGTCGGTTGGCTCAAACTTCAAAACAGGAAGTGGGGAGGGCCTATCTGGTTTTTACGTCTCATTCTGAGGCCTAGGTTCTAAGAAAAAAGACAGACTTCATGCTCTCTCTCCCTCGTTCACACTCAACACACTTCTTTTTTTAAAGACGGCGCATACATTTTGTTACTATTGGTGTGGGTTCAGGCCTATCTTCAAATCTGCGTTGCGTTGTTGTGTTTGCTCAAAGTGTGAGGTCTCCCTGTGAATCAACCAGAAGCATGACTAAATATCCAGAGATGCTGCAAATTCACTTTTTTCATATCTTGTTTTGCAGTTTTTTTTAGGTGATTTGACAGAACAGGAAAGAGAGTGAGAGCACAAGGAGGGAATTCTGTTAATGTGTGTCTATGAAATTCACTTTCATAACTAACTATGTTACTGTTTAGATGGGTTATGCAGTGCTGGTGCACTTCCGGCTGCTGCCTCAGAGGACATCATGACTCATGACAAATTTGTCCTGTGACACAATTGACAACTGGCAAGCAAAGGTTGAAAACACACCCCAGCAAAGCCATGCATGTGTGTGTGTAAAGTAACTTCAGAACATCTTCATTTGACAAGGGAGCTTCATGTTTTTACAGTATTACCTTTGGGTTTCCTGGCTGTTTTGAAGATGTCATGACCTGCTAACATTCTGAATCTTCAGACCCTTGTGACTCATAACTTGAGTGACACAGGAAACTCTGAATCATCTTGTAAAATCTGTAACTCATCCCCGACAAGCTTCCTCACGCTTCTACTCAACTCTACTCAACTCTTCCAACCCACATGTGATGCCTCCATCTTTTCTAAACAGTGTCATGTACATCTGTTCCCTTGCAGCTGGTGGTTCAGGCCGGTCTGTTCCACGGCAGCGAACTGCTCTGCAAAGTGGTGACGAGCTCGGAGGTGACAGTTTGCTCTGAGCCGCTGTGGGACCAAAAACTGGAGTTTGACATCAACGTGGCCGACCTGCCTCGTATGAGCCGCCTGTGCTTCGCTCTCTACGCTGTCATTGAGAAAGCCAAGAAGCCCCGCGGCACCAAGAAGAAAAATAAAAAAGCTGTGAGTACGTCATGTCAGGTCTTCAGTGCACAATTTGTGACTGAGCAGGCGGGTGTTATAGTGTTGGTGAATTTGTTAGCATGCACAAACAGACCTGTTTCCTCTCCAGTGTGTAGTGTGTGGTGTGTGTGTGTGTGTGTGTGTGTGTGTGTGTGTGTACTGTGTGGGTGTGTTTTGCTGCTGTGTCTGGTTGTGCAAGTGTGTTCAGTGGCAAGGCTGCGGTTAACATTTCATCCGCTTCTGTTCTTTTATCTGTGCATCAGTCCACGTTAGGAAGGAATCGGCAAACATTTTCAAGGAATTCTAAATTCATCTCCACGGTTAGCTGCAGCACGCCCGCCCACTGAGCATTTTACTTTTTGTTTTACTTCCCTTTAACGCTTTTTCTTAGGAAATTTCGGAGTGAAAGAAATGCAGAAGCATGGGTTCATTGTAGTTTGCTGTTACCTAGACCTCTACTCAGACTTATTTCACAGCAAAAAACAGAAAACTGGGATTAAAAATCAATAGAGACAAATTTCATTCAAGGCATCCCCTTCCACCAGACTAATTCATTCCTTCTCGTTTTTCCTCTCTGTCTTCATTTTTGTGGTGACCCTTGGTATCATATAACTGTTTATAAAAAGACAGACTAATAATGCAACAAATATGCATCAGACTGTTATTTTAGTTTACTTTTTTTTTCATTTAATTCACTGATTATGTACTTTAATCATCATTGCAATGATTAAAGTTGAAGGTTATTATCCCAAAAAGAGACAACTCGAGAAAAAGTGACTTTTTTAGTCAAATCTATCACTAACTGAACATAAACCCAATGTCTCCATCTACTGTCATTTATCAAACTCCATGGGTTTTACTGGTGAATCAATGTTGTAGAAGATGACAGTGTTTCCATGGCAACTACGAAGCCTCTGAACGTCCAAATGAGTCATATCTGATGAACATGAAAAGATGACAAACTGCATTTTACACCAATTATTTACATGTATTGATAGGATAGGATTTTATTTTACTTTTTTCCTGATAAAAGACAGTCTGTGTGCCCCCTTTTCTCCCTTTCTTGCTGTTGTAGATGCTTATTTGAAAATTTGAAGATAAACCCCCCCCCCCCCCCCCCAAAATCAGTAGAAACACAAGAACTTTATTTTCTTTCATTCCTCAGAGTGAATATTAACAGATATCTGCATTTAGATACCTTCGGATGTATCTGTATAAAAGAAACACAATAAAATGAACAAGTAATAAAATTAAATTTAGCAAGAAAGCTTGAAGAAACAAACTAAATAATCTGTTAAAACACAAAGCTAATAAATAAACTCTGGTGGCTTTAAGCAGATAAAATGCTTTTAAGATAAGAATGAAGAGGCGTTTAAATCTTACTGCAGGGGTGATGGCAATTGCAGAAAGTTGTTGCGAGATATTTATTAAAAAAAAGCACTGTTGAAAAAGTTACAGATACAAAACAGACCAGAACACACATGTATGGTCTATCTGTGTATCTGTCCAACTCTGTTATCAGATTCATGACTAATACAAGTACGGTACGCCAGACTTGTGGTGTTTTATATAGATACAAATCCATGTCCAACTATGAAAACATAGTATTATAGGCATCATTGTTATAGTTGAATGCAATTAAAAAACCTTTAATTAGTTATGTTTTCTAATTTTTTTTGTCTGATTAACAAAGACATGTTTTAAAATGTTTATCTGTACTTTTGTGATGCTCAGAAGTGATGTTATTACAGGGTTCCACAGGGTCTTAAAGGGGTCATATTCTGCTAAACCCACTTTATTAGTCTTTGGTTCATTTATTTGTTTATTTGGACCCTAATAGTTCATAAAGTTTAAATTTGAACCCTCCAGGTGCTGCAAAGCTATCTTTATATTCATTCCGACAAAAATTGAGGAGATTTCTACAACCAGTTTTAATTCCTGCTTAATTTGTTACGTTTTATAACTAGTTACATCATGACATGTTACTCATTTGGACGTTCAGAGACTCTGTAGTGAACGTGGAAACACCAACATGCTCTGGAATACTGATTTACCGGTAAAAGCCATGGAGTTGAATCAATGATAGTAGATGGACACACTTGTTTTTCTGTTTCTGATATAATAACCTTTGAATTTACTCTGAGTTTTAATGAACATCAACATGATCAGCTGATTAAATTCAGGGAAATACCTCATTTACACTGAAAAATTATAATACAGACGACAATATTATAATAAATAGTGATAAATACAGTGGTTGTAGATGCCTGTTTTCATTTTCAGATAATAACATATTTTGCAGAAAAGTCACTTTTATTCTGCTTTTATGAACATGTACAGGATCAGTAAATCAAATATCAGAAAACACGCAATTTTTGCTGAAAAAACGGAAAATGTAGACTATAATATTACAATGAATGGTGATAAATCATTTAGGAAAGGTTAAATGTAGAGAAAAATTCACATGTAAATCACCACAGAAGTAGTTCTCATTCTCTAAAGGTTAAATTTCATGCTTTTATGAATATGTAAGGTGAGATTTACTTCTGCAATAATTTAATATGTGCAAACTTTAAGTAATGGAGTATTGTTGGTTTTATTAGTCATTATTATGTTCTTATATTTTATGTGTTTAAATTGTGGAGCTGCATTGGTAGTAACTGTTTTCTGGGTGGAGGAATGCGCCTTAAAAGAGGAAGGATGTTCTGTGGTTAGAAAAAAAAAGAATAATACTAATAACAATAATAAGGCGGGTTGAATATGAAGTTGGTTTTCCATGTGATGTGTCATTGCCTGTGACAAGTAACATTAGAAAACAAAAAAAAAAAAATTTGCAGTGTGATTAATTGTGCATCCTCACAAAGCTGAAAAACAGGCCTTTTCTGACTTTTTTTTTTTAGAAATCAGTGGTTCTCAATGGACATCAGCGCCACAAAAACAGGGCAATCTTACATTAGAATATGACGCATTGCAGTAGATTAAAGTGAAAACAGGATGTAAAGTGCTTCAAATGAGCTCAGCCTTAAACAAAGACAGCAGTAAAATGCAACATACACATCAATGCAGCAGGAAAATGAATTTATAATAGTAAAAAACACTGACAAGGACATGGATTTTACTGGTAATACTCGAATAATTCACTCTCTTAATGCAGACTCTGCTGGTTTTATATGCAGTACAGCAACAACAATAGCAGTATTGCGCAATCTGACAGTGAGTAAGTACTACACTGAGGTGTTAAAAAGCGCCGCCACACACCCTGTCACCACACTGTACAATGAAAAACAACAAATTCCCCTTTTCTGCGGCTGTGGTTCAGTGCCTGTTTGTGTTGAGGCATTGTCGACTTTGTGGGCACCATGTGTAATAATCCGACCCCCCAGGTGTGTTTATGGGCATCCAGACCACTTCTGCTTTCTGAGCCACTTCTCTGTTCTTCTGCCTGGAAGAGAAGTCCAGACGACAGAAACACAGACACAAGTTTAGCTATTTTGGTCATTCTCGTTTATGGGCTCTTTTTTAGCAGAGTAAATTCAACCTACATGTGTTTGTTCTAGTTTAACACGAAGGTGTCAAAGCCGTTGTAGTTCAGGGGCCGCATACACCCAGTCAGACCAGTAAAAGAATAAAATATTAACCTAGAAATAATGTCAACTTTTCTCTATGTCAGTGGTTCACAAACTTTATTGGCTTGTGACCCCATTTGAACCCTTTCATGCATAGCGGTCACTACAGTGGACAGTTATTCTACAGCTGTTCTTATATACAGGGTGACACAAAAAAACGGG
This sequence comes from Sphaeramia orbicularis, assembly GCF_902148855.1. Taxonomy (NCBI): domain Eukaryota; kingdom Metazoa; phylum Chordata; class Actinopteri; order Kurtiformes; family Apogonidae; genus Sphaeramia; species Sphaeramia orbicularis. The sequence continues at coordinate 15,264,229 of NC_043963.1, read as the reverse complement.
AACTTTTAACAATCCAATAAAACCAAGAGTGATGGAAGAAAAATATTTTATACATACTAATTGAAACCTTAAACCATGCCATTTAAGAAACAATGACAGAATTTTCATTTTTTAAAAATTACTTCCTGTAGATGGCGTCCTCCTGTACGAATGCATTCTTGAAATCTGCTGTTGAGATTCCTCATTGACCGCTGCACATCTCAGCTGGGATACTGTGAATTTCATCCTGAATTCTCTGTTTTAACTCATCCAGAGTTCTTGGTCGAGTCGTGTACGCTTTACTCTTGAGATAGCCCCACAAGAAAAAAATCACAAACGACAATCTGGCGATCTAGGGGGCCAGGGAACGTTACCGAATCTTGAGATCACACGGTTACCGACAATTCTCTTACTAACTGGGGGTGTGTTTACTTGCTCAAGGTCACTGTCTTGCAGTGCTGCCACTTGCTCATGTCTGCTAATACGCACTTCAAAAATTCCCGTTTTTTTGGGTCACCCTGTATTTATGGATTTTGTTGTTTTAGTTCCATATCAGCCAACACAGTGGTTGCTTATGCACCATACCATACACTGAAATTCATACCATTAATGTAAGTTTGCTGTTCAAGATAAACCTGATCTGCACTAACATGTTTGAGTGTAAATCAATTGCTTGTTATTATTATTAAACTGCAGTTAAAAGGTTTTTATTGTTATTATTATTATCATGTTGCACATTATCTCCATGAAGTGAGTAATAACTAGTATAATAGTATGTTAAAATGTGACAAAACAGCAGATTAGCAGCATTAAAAATGTTTTTATGTCATAGTTTTCACACAATATATCAGTAAATACATATTTCTTTGCTTCAAAAATTAAATGCATGGTGTCAAGATGGGTGGACATTTTAGGAACTCCATGAAAAATAGGTTCAGAAAAAAAATTTCAACCGCATTGTTTTTTTTTTTTTTCATGTCTAAAGAAGATAAAAACACTCAGGAAAAAAAAATCTTGATTAAGGTTGTAATAATTCATGCATGAAAGGGTTAATATCCCAAATGTCTAACTGGTTGAAAATACCAATAAAAATGAAAGTACTAAAAAATGTGTCTAACATGAACCAGCTGTGAGCAACCTGAAATTTCTAAAGAAAAATAAGTGCAGTTTTAATATATATATGCCTCCGTTATCATTACATGTGCATTACAATGTACACATCACAGTAGAAGTCCGCAAATAAACAAAAACATGTAATATAGGCAGAATATTGTTAAAACTGCACTTAAGAGAAGAGAATTTACTTCTCATAAGACATTTCAGGTTTAGATTTGTTCATGTATTCACATTTTTCGTCAAAGGATAGTTTGTAATTGTAACATTCTATGTAATTTTCTTTTTAGTTGTCATTAGTTTATAGGTTATTAAGATCAAATTGGTCCTGACTGTAGCCCCTGAGCTAAAATTATTTTGACACCATTGGTTGTTAATATACATACAGTATATATAATTTCTGCATTTCACAAATTCATCCCATGAGCTGGATTGGACCCTATGGCAGACCCGTTTTGGCCATGGGCCGTATGTTTGACACCCCTATTGGTAACATGTAAGATCACAGAGTGTTTTTTTTCCTAGCCTTTGCTAAGTAATTTGCTGCTTTACACACCAGCTTAAGCATTAAAATCATTCTAATTTATTATTTTTTTTTTTTTACCAGAATCTGTTAAGTAGACTATATTATCAAGGTAATATATTTTGAAGTGAAAGCTTCCAAAGCTCTCAAAACTTCACGAATTAAACATACTTATCTGTGAAATCCTCCTCCACTCAAGAGCTTTAGTGGACTTGAATATTTGAGCTTCATTCAACACTTCACAGAATGATGTCAGAAAAGTTTCACCTTCTTTCCCTCATAAAGCTTCTGCTTACGGACAGGATTTAGATGTCCTTATATTTTGGAGGATTTATTTGGCAGCTTTTACTCTGTAGTACCCTTATCCCCCAGTTCAGCTTTGACATGACAGTGTTTTTATATTCAGATGTTTTCTCACAAAGATTATTTCTCTTATTGAGTGAATGGAGTGGATCTGTAACAGGTCTAAATAGTTCTGTTGAATTTTATAGTTACATAATTCTGAATATATTTTTGGATATTGCAAATCTGTATCACCTACTATAAAGTAGAATAATATGTGTTATTTTTGAAACTGAACATCAGTAATAATCAAAAGTCAAGTCAAAGTCAGCTTTATTGTCAGTTTTTCATATGTACATCACAGACAGGAAACTGAAATTACAATAAAATTAATAGTGCCGTAACAGAAGTACAATTAATGTACTTTTTGTTTGTAGATTATTGGTAGATAGGAGGTACATGAGTAAGTTTCTCATTAAAATATTTTTTTTTCCATATTATTTTATTATTTTCACATAATGTTATTGTTTTGTGAATGCTTTTCATTGTTTTATAGATGCTAAATCATTACTTTTGGACAGTATCTCATTATTTTGAGACACTTAGTCATATTTTAGACATTTTAGATTATTATTTTATAGATACTAAGTAACTTCAGACATGTTTTGTTACTTTGAAACCAAGTCATATTATGGACAATTTCAAAAAGTTATTTCAAAATAATTAATCATTATTTTGAAATACTTAATTATATTTTGACATAGATAGTCAATACTCTTAACAATATCTCATTATTTTGTAGATATTAAGTCATTCCAAGAGAATTTCACATGATTTCAAGATGCTAAATCATATTTTTGACGTAGAAAGTCAATAGTTTGAACAATATCTCATTATTTTGAGATACTACAGTCGTAAAAAAAAAAAAAAAAAAATAGACCTTCAAAAGTCATCAAAAACAATGGTTATGCAATCAAGTATTAACTCCTGTGTGTATCATGTGACTAAAACAGACAGAAAAGAAAACATGGAATACCTAAAAGCACTGTTTTTGGCAGTACAATGCCATAGCTATTGATGGAAGAACTGAAGTGATTTTGGTTATTATCAAGAAAACATGGAAAATGTCTAGATATCAGCTCTGAAATTAAACTCTTATGAGCAATTTTTGTTGTTATCATTATATTTGTCCAAACAAATGTATCTTTAGTCATACCGGGCATTAAAATGAATAAGAAATTGAAGAAAACAAGGGTGGTCTAATCATTTTTTCCACGACTGTAAGTGATAATTTGAGATAGTATGTCATATTTTGAACATTTTCTCCTTATTTGTGAGGGTTTCATTGACTTTGATGGTGTAAATGTGTTTCCCTGTTGAGAAGGTCCAACCCCTGACCTGTATTTGTTTCTAATAATCCTGACAGGACTGCCCTATCGCCTGGGTAAACACCATGGTGTTCGACTACAAGGACCAGCTGAAGACCGGGGAGTTCCTTCTGTCCACATGGCCGTCTGTTCCTGGTACGCTCAGTTTTTTTCTCCTCTTCACAAACATCTATTCTCGGTCACAGCCTCCTCTTTAACACATGGCGTCACACAGTGAAAGCTGAAATACCCAACGTGACAAGTGGTGCCATCAGAGCCTCACAAATCTGCGCATTATGTTCCGTCTGCTCATGCACAAGTCGTTTAATTAATGCAGGGAAACGACAGTTGTTCGTTGGTGTGTTTTCGAGGGTTGTTTAAAATCTTTTCGCCTCAGAATTAGAGAATCAAGTAGTGGCATCGAATCCATTTTAAAACAATAACACGCTTAAAAACTGTAGAGATATGAACTATTTATAAAGCGCTGCAGAAAATGGCGGGACTATGAACAAAGCAATGCATAATTACTGCTGTGTGTCATTTAAATATTTTGTGTTCAACCAGTGACCCCTAGTTTCTGTGTTGTATTGTCTGTTGATAAAACAAATAAAAAGAATGTATATATATTAAAAAGATATGAACTATTCTTTAAAAAAACAATACAACAAAAAGTAATTAACCTCTTAAAATTTGTTTGATTAGAGAAGATTATTTGATACACAAACTGAGGGCTTTATATAAATACAGTTAGAGACATTAAGATAATTAAAATAAATGTAGAATGAGGAAAACACCCAAACATTGTCTTTACTGTTGAAAGTACATGTATATCTGACAGTTGTAAATGAGACAATGTGCATCAGTTTTGCTCATTGTTTTTAAGTTTAGTCTTTATCCAACGCATCTCTCACTATTTTATGTGGAATGAGACTCTTTTTAAAGGGGTTATGTAGTACTAATATAATAAACTCTCACCAGCAGGGGGCAGACTGGTACCAACCAGAGCATATTCAGGACTAAAACCATCAACAAATCAACCCTATGTATCCACAGATACTGTATATGTACTCACTGAATAAATTATAAATCTCATTGTTCACACATCTGTATTGTGGTAACATTGAGTTTTCTTCGTCAAATAAAAACTCATAGCTGCTTATTTTGACAGTCGGTCAAATAACACTGTGTCTTATTATCTTCACGAGCTGCTGATAGTTTACATTATAGCTCTGTTAGCTTAGCTGTGTTTTTAGACTGAAAACAGCCACAGTAAAACCACAAACCCCCTCTGTTTTCTGTTCGGTTTGGGTTGTCAGTAACTGAACAAAAGATCTGTTTAGAATCGAACAAACAAGGTCAGAACTGTCACAGTTTAGTCTGAACCATGGATCAACAAACAGCAACTTAACAAAGATAATAACATTACATAATAACTTTATATCTTCATAAGCCTCATAATCAAACTCACCCGTTTAGAAGAAATGCTGACATTCATCAAACTCCATTCTTTTCATGTCCAGTGGAGAAAACAACAACAACAGTGATTCTAGTTTCTTTTTTTTTCTCATCTTTATCATTTGACTCTAAACTTCAATAAAACATTGAACATCAAAAATTTGCAAAAATCATCATTTCAATTATTTGCATTTCCATTAAGTGGAAGCAGTCGGTTACAATGCTACATTACATGTGGCGCTAATAAAGAGTAGAAGAAGCAGAGCATTCTGTTTTCCAACTAGAAGGGGTGAGAATATCAGAACATTTTTTTTTATCTGTTTATTAGCATTTTTAGTTGAACACATTCAAATCACAAATTCAGTACATGTACACAGTAGACCCCCTCATTCCCCTCTTGCCTCTCCCCCCACCCCATGATCCTAGATCCTCTAAAGGAAAAGAGAACACAAAATACAAAAGAGAGAATGTTGTGATAAAGAAGGAATAATAGAACAAAGTACAATATCCAAGTAGAATGATAGTAATAACAATAAATAAATAAATAGATAAATAAATAAAGAATATCAGAATAATTTTGTTTCTAAAATAAAATTTTACATTTTATTTGGGACAAATAATGATGGATGATATGAGTGAGTTCAGGTTCTGTGTTTTGTGTTATGTGTAATATCTCTCCAAATTGGGGATAAAATTGTATAAAAATCTATCATTGCAAACATTTTGTTACCACAGATGATAAAAGCGACCTGTTGAACCCGATGGGGACGGTGGAGAAGAATCCAAACGTAGACAGCGCTGCCGGGCTTCTCATCCGCTTCCCCAACATCCGACAACATCCCCTCTATTACCCTCCACTCGAAAAGGTACTGGATCCCAAACATTTCTGTACAGGCATCACTTCTGTCATTTGTCAAGTCAAGAATTTAGTTGTAATTGTATTTCTTTTCAGATAAGTGATATGGAGAAGAACGGTGATGCATCTTTCTACAGTAAAGATGAAGTAAGTATTCTATATTCTAGTATTCTAAATTTCAACCTTTGTGTGTTTTTGGAGGACATAACAAGACTTTACAATTTTTTTATTGTTATGTAGAAAATTAGGTTAATGAAATTACCGTATTTGGTTCCTTACCCATAAGTGGTAAAAAAAAATGATCCAAAAAGTATATACAGTCACGGAAAAATGATAAGACCATCCTAGTTTTCTTTAATTTCTTGTTCATTTTAATGCCTGGTGTAACTAAAGGTACATTTGTTTGGACAAATATAATGATAACAACAAAAATAGCTCATAAGAGTTTAATTTCAGAGGTGGTATCTAGACATTTTCCATGTTTTTCTTGATAATAACCAAAATCACTTCAGTTCTTACATCAATATCTATGGCATTGCACTGACAAAAACAGTGCTTTTAGGTATTCCATTTTTCTTTTCTGTCTGTTTTAGTCACATGATACACACAGGATTTAATACTTGATTGCATAAGCATTGTTTTTCATGACTTTTTTCCGCTGTTGTATCTCCAAACTATCCTTTAAAAATGGGAATAACCTGAAAAACCTGAAATTTCTTATGTAAAACAAGTGCAATTTCAACTATATTGTATCTCAGTTTATCATTTACACATATGCATGAAAGCTTACAGATGGTTTTTTTTTTTTTTTATGACTTTTGGTGGTCTAATAATTTTTTCCGCATCTGTATACTCACAAGCTTTTAAAAAATACAATCCAATCTGATATGTTCACTTATGTATAATTTCATTCTCTGTTGACTGTGTCCTCTGTAGTACATGAAGCTGAAAGAAATCATGGACAACAAAAACTACACTGAGTTTTTCGAGGATGAGAAGGAGCTCCTGTGGAAGCTCCGCTCCGTCGTCCGAGACCATTACCCTGAAAGTCTGTCCAAGCTGCTTCTTATCACCAAATGGAACAAACGTGAGGATGTAGTGCAGGTATGAACAGATGAAACAGGACTTCAGAAGCACAAAGAGATGAATGAATGAATCTACATGTGTAAAACGGTCTTCATTTTTTACAGCCTTGAAGCATTTAATATATGCAAAATAACAACAGAGAGGTTCCCAAATCATAAAAATCATTCATCTGTGACCTAAAAGGCTTTTTATTAGTCATTTGACTTGATGTGATGTGGTTGAGATGAGTTGGTGCACAAGATGTAGTGTCGTCATCAGTTGAAGTATCAGCTAAGATGTTAAAATGGAACAACCACAGATTTTTAAAGCACCAAGAGCAGGTTTTAACTTTTTATATTACTGTTAATAAATCTCAGAATCAAAATCAGAATACTTGATGAGTCCCAGAAAGAAAATTATAATGTTGCAGTTGCAGATATTCCAAGAACAATAGAAACTGAAGTATACATATATACATGGGTGCTTCTATGAAACTGATCCCTAAAACCAGGGCATGGGGGCTAAAAATTCAAACCAAGCTAATGTTATGAAGCAAGTTTGGAAGCATTTTAGGTCTATTTTAAAAATAAATATTTACTGAGACAAGAGAGAAACTATTTTTTCAGATAAAACACATTTTTATATAATTTTATACAAAAATCCGCATGTAACACAGTAAAAAGGACAAAAATTACATGCTACTATTTTTTTTCGAATATCTTTTTATTCTGTCACATTTTGGGAATTGAATTAATTATGCAAGGCAGAGTGTTTCACAGAAATGGCCGCTGTTGCAAAATCACTCGCTATTTATATGTGTTGTTCTGCATGTAATGCTAGTGGACACGATGGGTTACACAAGAAACCTGGAATGAGACTGAGATTTCACGAAAAACCTGCATGTCTGGATTAGAAAAACCACTAGGATCATCACATTTAACACAGTCTTTATGTATTGTATTATGTAAGACCATTTCAAGCCATGTTTTCCAGATCAAATGCATTGACACCTACGTAGCTTTTCATGTCCCAATTTTGGTCCTATTTTTGGCCCCAATATTTTATTAATAATTCATTTAATTTTGGGATGACTCAGAGCAAGAGTATAATTTCTTTGCATTCATCTGAGGTCATCGTTAGGTACATCCTGGGGGGAAATATGTCTAATTGTGCCGGGTACCAAAAGGAACCCAGTTTCATAGAAGCATCTACATATATTGTGTCTCTCTGATACAGACACCTTTCAATTTTTCCACAAGTATTTCATGATTATATTTGAGATTGTATGAAATTTTATGGGTGTCCAAAAACTTTTTTCAACTTCTGTACGTATACAAGGACAAATATAGGTATAAAAGATGTAAAATAGAAACATAAATAAGAAAATATTCAGAAATAGAAGTATATGCATCACTAAAAAATATGCAGCTTTAAAAATACATAGTTTAGTGTTAAATTTAGATTCCTCTGTATTATTATGCACTGAGATAAGGTAATAAGATGTAGTCCAGGTCCATCAAAATATCTGACATTCTGAGTTAGAGATTATACAGTCCAGTGATCACAGACAGGAGTGGTTTCCTGTGATGCTTCATGGTGCATCTTAGCAGAAGTCTGTTACTAAAAGCATCACCACAGTGGAGGTGGTGGCAGATATTATCCAATATAGACCAGATATAGGACAGCATCCTCCTCTCCAGTAAATCTAAACTTTTTTAAAGAACTAATTTTATCCATTAATACCAATCCCTTCTGATTTTGTAATTTTCAATCCTAAAATTCTTGTCTTTCTGCCATTTCCTAGTATTTGTCATAGTTTTTTATTATGTTTTCTTTTCTCTTACACATTTAGACTGTGTGGAAAGAGGGAAAGGCAGTGCCACACAGTGGTAAATGAAGTTAAAATGATGATAAACATACAAATGAGCTGTATACTAAGTTATGGCTTTAACTTTAGAATATATTGATTTTGGACTCAAAGCTCTGGGGCATTTGTTTCCAATGGGAATCATTTCAATGTAACACAAAACCATTGATTAGCTAATAGCAGAAGCTTCATGCTTTGAAACCAAGTTATGATCAGAAAACAGCAAACATATATTATTTATATTAGATATATTTTGCTGGGAAAAAGTCACTTTTTCTTCAGTTTTCTCTGTTTTTGATATAAAAACCTTTGAATTTACTCTGAGCCTTTATGAACATCTGCATGATCAGTAAATTAAATGTAGAAAAATATCTGATTTTCACTGAAGAAATGCAAAATAAAGAGGATAATATTACAATAAATGGTGATAAGTCACTTAAGAAAGGTTAAATATAGTGAAAAATTAATTTGCGAAGTGCCACAGAAGTAGCACTGGGTCTTTTATTTATTTATTTATTTCGAACATGCAAAGAAACAAAATAAAACAAAACAAAGCAAATGAAGACAAAAAACAAAATAACATTTAAATGAACAGAATCTATCTTCGACTTTGTGCAAGTCTGAATTTGCATGGTCGAAAAGGAGTAGGAGGAAGTATAAAATTATTTAATCCTACCCCTCAAGTGCTTTTACACCTTTATCACTAACTTAACACAACAATCAAACAATACATTTTCCCTTATTTTAACATTCAACCACAACAAATGCATAATGCAGTAATTGAATTATACACAACAAAGTGATCATGGCAGTACAGTCATACAGAGTCAACGATTCAACGATTTTCTTCAATAATTACAGCATATTTATCAATACAACAGTATCCACAAACAAACAGCCCTCGTTGTCGTTATTAAATTCTGTATCTCTCAAGAATCAATTCTCAAGAAACAATTCCTTCCACAATTTTACTCCACAGATGGTAATACAGGAACTTTTTAACGTAGTGTGCTCTTTATGGGTTAATGTACATATTTTCCCCCTTATTTCTTCCACTCACATGCCTTTGGTTTTTCTTTACGACAAAAACCTGGACTGAATATATTTGAACAATGATTTTTTATTTGTTTTTCCAAGTGAATTGACAGTAATCTTTTCACCAAATTATAAAAAAAACGATCCTATTTATGAATTCTTACTGATCCATATACGAACTCTGGACTTCTTCAGATGGTGGGTTTACTGAGGAACTGGCCAGAACTTCCTGCCATCCACGCCTTAGAGCTCCTAGACTACAGTTTTCCAGACCCAGCTGTGCGATCGTTCACTATCAGATGCCTCAGGAAACTCAGGTATGTAGATACCTTCTGTGTGGTCATGTAGTATCAGATATTTGGTGTTCGTAGTGTTGGTGATCATTTCATTTTCTTCCTCTGCACACAGTGATGGTGAACTGTTGCAGTACCTGATCCAGCTGGTCCAGGTCCTGAAGTATGAGTCTTATCTGGACTGTGACCTCACCACTTTCCTGCTGGAGAGGGCTTTATCCAACAGGAGGATCGGTCACTTCCTCTTTTGGCATCTCAGGTCAGACACCAGATAGTTGGAAAAATAAGATGCATATGAAGCCCAGTGGAGGAAACAGATTCAGATCCTTTAATTAAGAAGTAATCACAGCAGGATGTAACTGGAAAGTAGAGAGTAAATTACTGACTATTACATTGTATGATATTATATTATTAATAATGAATTATGAAAAGAAATTAATAATGACATGAAGGATCAGAACATGATTAATGGGAGACAAAAGAAGGATACAAAGAAAATATGTCCAAACTTTGAGCCGATTACCTAGAATGTTCAGTTGTTGGTTGAACAGGACAGAGCAGAGCAGTCAACACCTGGGAGGGGTGGGACGTGAAGTGGCTCATTTGCATTTAAAGGGCCAGCGCTCAAAATGACCTTTCTGGTGTCATTACTCAGAAATAGTGTTGAAGATGGACCTGTGGAGTTGAATTAATGAACAATTCAGACCCAAACATAGCATTTACAGTTTATGTAGACCACAAGGAAATGTTTGAAAATGCATAATTCCATTTAAAAAAGCAAAATATCACTCCTTTAAGTAAATCTACCACAGATGAAACCTTTGATTTGACTGCTTTGTGTTTATTTTAGGTCAGAGATTCACGTTGCGTCTGTCAGTTGCGTTTTTGGCCTGATTCTGGAGGCCTACTGCAGGGGAAACATCCACCACATCAAGCTCTTAACCAACAGGTACCTACGCACTAATGCTCAACTCCCACAACCGGTGAAACCTCTGCGTTTGTTTTTGTTTGTACTGACCTTCACCTCACCTCCTTCACACAGAATGAGGCCTTGGGCAAAATGAAGGCCTTGAGCGACTTTGTCCAAATCTGGCTCGCAGAAGATGACGGCGGAGGATCTGAAGCTGTGCATCAGACAGGAGTCGTACGTGGAGGCTCTGTCCGACCTGCTGTCCGCCTCTTAACCCCAGCATCATCCCTCGCCGAGATCTGGTTAGTGCCAGACGCTCAACAGAACAGATAATCTTTTTTGTCAAATTGCATCTTTGACTCCTTAAATAGTTTTCCTCCTATGATTGTAAACTTTAAATTACATAACATAGTGGAAAATTGTTGTTTTTTTTTTTAATTTCAGTTATCAACATTTTAAAACCAAATACAACAACAAAAAGATATATATATATATATATATATATATATATATATATATATATATATATATATATATATATAAAAAACAAAGAACATATTCAAAAATGAGCAGGATGAAGTTCACCCCATTTTTTTTTACTGACCATGAATTCCAATGTCACCTCCCCAAAGTAACTTAACAAATCTTATAGATATCATGACAAATTCTGATCAAACCTGCACAAAACACAAAAATGTTATATACATCAAAAATGAACTCTATCAATTAACCTTAAACAACCAGCTATTATTAAAGATTGCTATATATAATCCATTTTACCCTTATTTCTTAGTGTTAGAAACCTGAAAATGAAAATGTGACCTTAAAACTATTTTCTGTGTCTATAATAATCCACTGGATCAATATTATTTATATTCATTCATTCAATCATTCAACCTTTTTTTATCATGTAATAAGCTGAAACAAAAGGTCTCATTGAGAATGTATCTGAAAACAACAAAAACATTGACGATAAAAACAATGAAAAGGGATAAACGTGAGTAGAATAGAAAGAATTCAATGATATCGATATTATGTTATTGACAATTATGAGAATAATTAAAGATGGCAGCAGCATAGTGTATAAAAAAGTGACATTTGTACAGCTTAAAATAATAAAATAGGCTTGATAAATGAAAACTAATCAGACAGAGCATATCTGCCAGATTTACATCAAGCACCAGGGAAATTAAATAATCAACAATAAATAATTAAAATATAAAGGAAACAAATGAGCGAAGAGAACAGCTATATGTAAAATATGGTGAAATCAATAAATCTAATAAAACTAAGTTCACTCAGATGTGTAAAAACGAACAAAAACCTTTAACATAACTTAAACAAACTATGTGTTTGAAATAACATGAAACAAACAGCAAACATTTGCCAACTGAGGTGCATGATTTGTAATAATCAATACTTTGCACTTTTACATATATTTTCTGTACTAATTATTATTACTGCTTTTTCCTCTGGAGTAACTTTTTGACATCTCTGTTTTACAATTTTTTTTACTTTTAATATTTCTCACTTTATACTTGGACAAATGGATGGATGGACAAAAATGTTATTTGTAAGAAATATAAAACTAATTGTCAAAATAGCAGCAGTGGATGTAAAGCTGCACAAATTGCTGTTTCCTTTCTAGAAATTTGGTTAAAATTTGTGAATGCATATTGAATTAAACAGGTATCATGTGTTTACAATGTGTGTTGTGCTGTTGCAGTGCAGATAAATGCAGGTTTATGGACTCCAAGATGAAGCCACTCTGGATGATGTACAGGAATCCGTTTGTTCAAGGAGACATGGTGGGGATCATCTTCAAGAACGGAGATGGTGAGATCCAGAACACACCTCTATGTCAATACATCAGCAGACCTGAAAACATAACTGCATGAATGGGCTGTTTCTGTGTTTCGGCAACATTTATGGATCACAATATAGCCTCTGGAAAAATGAGGTAAAATGATGGGTTAAAATTAAAGTTGTGTTTGAAATGTACCAGAAAGATTGTTTATTTTGATGTGTCTGATTTATTTTCATCTTTAGATCTTCGACAAGACATGCTGACCCTACAGATGATCCAGCTCATGGAGAATTTATGGAAAAAAGAAGGTCTGGATCTCAGGTAAATGCTGCTTTTTGCACCAGGTGTTAACACAGACGTGAATTGCAAGTTTGATGGTTTATTTCTGTCTGTGTTACAGGATGATCCCATATGGCTGTTTGTCCACGGGGAACAAAATGGGGCTCATTGAAGTTGTAAAGAACTCGGACACCATCGCTAATATCCAGCGTAACAGCAGTAACAGTGCGGCCACCGCTGCCTTCAACAAGGACGCTCTGCTCAACTGGCTGAAATCCAAGAATCCTGAGTGAGTATGACGGACAGGGTGGATTAATTCGAAAAGAAAAACATGTCAACTCTGTCTGTGTGGATATTGTATTAATCTGTATGGAAGCACATGGAAATACAGACTACATTTGAGCTTTACAGCATGATATTCCATGTTGAATTGACAACTGTGTTTTATTTTACGTAAAATATGCAAACATTGATGCGTAACATTCAAGTAAAGCCGACAGTTTTGACTTAGAAAACTAAAAAATTAATAATTTGCAATAATGATGTTAGTAACTTTTAAACATTGCAGGTACCAAGGTTATAATCGTTAACGAAAACTAACCAAATGACGAAAACTAGAATTGAAAAAACATTTTCGTTAACTGAAATAAATAAAAACTATAATTAAAAGAAAAAAAACAATAACTAACTGAAACTTTGTGTTCTTACAAAACTAACTAAAATTAATAAAACTTATGGATAAATTTGATTCGTTTTTGTCTTCGTCAATGTTGGATTAATATGAAATCCATTTATTTTGCTTGAGCAATTTTAGCTAGCAGCACCATACAACACTTCATGGTCCGTCACTTCTCGTCACTTGTCGTGTAGAGTCGTCTTCTCGTTCCCACTCTACCTGGAAACATGGACACTAAAGTTGGGAGAAAGCAGCAGTCCTGTACAGTATTTATTTCAATATGACAGTGAAGATATGAAAGAAATAAAACTAAGCTAAAACTAACTAAAGCATTTAGAGGAAAACGAAAACAAATAAAAACTAGAAAACCTGCACTAAAAATGAATTAAAACTAACTGAATTAGAGAAACAAAGTTAAAACTAAATAAAACTAAACTATGATGAAAAATCCAAAACTATTATAACCTTGGCAGATACTGGTTTTTAATTCTAATGTAGAATATTATTTTCACAGTAGTCCATTTGTTTGGATTTAAGTACTTTACTTAAGTGATGTGACATTTTGTTTATAGAATTTATAGATTTTTCGTGGCAATATGGAAAACTTTGCATCCTGGATGTCTGCTTATTTATTATGTGCCTTGAGGGCTGTGACAAAGTGAGACAAATGCGTCGACAACTCCAGCCTTACATTAAATGAGAGGAGATTTTTACTCGGTGCCAGACAGTCTGAAGGTCTTGTTCATCCTAAAAGCTCCTTGAAGAGCGTAAACCATTTGATGTAATGAATAAGGCTTTTGTGCGTACGTCACTTTGGCAAGACAGGCCGAGCTGACTGTACAACAGAACAGGAAGGTAATTAGCTTGAAATGCTGGAGCACCCAAAATGAAGCGTAGAGAATCTGTGAAAGCTTATTGCAGCGAACACCATCCTCGTCTAGACTGTGAAAGGACATTCTGGTAATCATTATGCAGCCACAGTAACTCCTCTGTGCATATTTCTTATAACAGAGAGCAAATCCTGCTTCAGGGCTCTGTGTGTGTGTCTGTTTTTGGGTTAGAGATACGGACTTAAAGGGAAAACGATAAAGATGCACCCACTTACACTGTGCTTTCTTGTTTCTTTTTTTTTGTGCCCAGGAGAAGCTGGAAAAAGCAATAGAGGAGTTCACTCTGTCGTGTGCTGGCTACTGTGTAGCTACTTACATCCTGGGCATCGGAGATCGTCACAATGACAATATCATGATCAGGGAAACTGGACAGGTGGGATTTACAACTGTGTTATTCATCATGGTCACTTGAAAACCCACGACATATAAATTTACCACGAGGGGGCAATTACACCACAAAAAACTGTATTTCATAAAGATCCAGACGTCCACTCCTGGCCAGAACCATCTACTGTTGAACCACTAACATATAAAATAATTTAGGTAAAATGCAGTTTGGATTAATTTTCAATTGTTGCCTAAAGTATCCCACGCACTGACAGGTCCCATTAGAATGAGATATCAACATTAATGCCACTTGCTTGTCAGTGTCACCATGTTATGATCAGTGTTTAACCCATAAAGACCCAAACAGCCACTGGTGACCAAAATATCTAATGATGTTAAATGTTTAATACACTGTTGATCTACTAATCCTATCATACATACAATACAATAATTGCTGTAAATAGTTTTGTCATCTTTTCATGGTCATCAGATATGACCCATTTGGGACGTTCAGAGGCTCTGTAGTGAATGTGGAAACACCATCATCTTCTACAACATTGATTCACCAGTAAAACCCATGGAGTTTGACAAATGACAGTGGATGAACATACTTGTTTTATGTTAAGTTAATGGTATATTTTGTTCAAAAACTCACTGTATACTCATTGTTTCCTTTGATCTAATTAGTTTGAATTTACTCTGAGCTTTTATGGCCATCTACATGTAAAAGAAATTAAATGTGGGAAAATACCAAATTTTCAGTGAAAAAATGCAAAATCCAGAGGTTAATATTACAATAAATGGTAATAAATCACTTGGAAAATACAAACAAAATAGTTTGGAAGTTGTGACAAAAATATTTGTGGGTCTTTAAGGGTTGATCTAGTGTGACATAAAATCATAAACTTGTAGTTACTGAGACCTATAGGAGAGTAGATTATAGTGTATTCAGTCACTTTGTTTAAGAAAGTAAATAAATTAACATTCTAACAAGTGGTGCCAGGCACAACAATCCCTGCCCCTCACACGTATTGTAGCTTATTTTGGCTTCAATCCAGCTGATGTCATCATCTCTATGCATGTGCTGATGTCAGCATATCAATTGCCTCTATATATGTGCCAACTTTGAAGTAAATTGAAACAAAATTGGTGTTTTTATAGACTTGTAAAATTTCGCCCATTAAAAGTAAATGGAAGAAAGAAAAGATTTGAAAAATTAATAAAAAATTTTTAACTTTGACCTACTTTTCCCAAAATGTAATCACATCTATTCTGGGTCACTGGCAATCTTTAAACCCAATTTGGTATGAATTCAGCCAGTAGTTTTGCTGCTAGAGTGTTAACAACCAAAGAAACAAACAAACCGAACTAAAAACAATATCCTTCGGGGGGGCGGGGCAATAAATACTTCCGATTGACATCTACTTTCCTAATGTTGTTAGTCTTCCAAAAACAATAAAAACACTGTCCGGGCCAAAAATTAGTCATTCACTGTATTTCATTGGAATGTCTTTAGCCTGGATAACAAGATAGATTTGTCTTGGCTTCAGTTATGTCAGCCAATATTTATGCAGCGTCACAATAAATGCTACAACTTTTATTTCCTTCCAGAGATGCATTAATTTTTGGCCAAGATCTTGTTTTGATGATGCAAAGTCGGAAATGCTGTGTAAAGTCTTCGCCATCACATCCCATATATTCTCATTGTGGTTCAGGTTCTGGACTCTGTGGTGTCCAATCCATATGTGAAAGTAATGTCTCATGCTCCTGAACCACTTTCACAATCTGATCCTGATGAATCCTGTCGCTGTCAAAGAAGAAAAACTCCACTGTTTCTGGTTTTTCAGTAGATTCAGGTTCAGCTGACCTCATTTTATGGACATCTAATATCACTGATCCTAGACCTGATCAACTGAATCAACCCCAGATCATAACACTGCCCCCACAGGCTTGTACTGTAGACACTAGGCATCATGGGTAGTCACTTCATCTGCCTCTCTTCTCACCCTGATGCATCCATTAATGTGGAACAGGGTGTCGACTCATCAGACCGCATGTCTATTATGTTCACATTTTTGTTTCCTTAAAAAGAGTAATTTGTACAACTCATTTCCACCTGTGCTCCTCAGCTGTTCCACATTGACTTTGGGCATTTCCTGGGCAACTTCAAGCGGAAACTAGGGATCAACAGGGAGCGTGTGCCTTTTATTCTGACATATGACTTTGTCCATGTGATCCAGCAAGGAAGGACGAACAACAGTGAGAAGTTTGAGAGGTACACTATGGATTCATGAATCAGTCTGTGCATGGATAAATGATTTCATTCATAGCTTTTTTCTTCCAATTGGAGTGTGTGAAAGGTTCCATGGCCTCTGGGGTAGCTCACCTTTTCACTTTTTAGGGTCATAAATGACAAACACAATCTATATGAAGCTCTCTAATTAGCTTTTATTTATATCATTTTAGAATATGAATTAGAGGAGTAAGAAAACAGATGGAAAATGTCTGGTGTTTCCTGCTGTACATCTGTCAGCAACACAGATTCCTGGAAAAAGACACAGTTTATTACAGTAACAGTAGTCACTGCAGCTGACTGAAAATATGCTTCATTAAGTTGGTTATCTTTGCTTGCAAAGCTGAGGAGGAAACTCAAGTTCTATACAGTTGCGGAAAGAAATATTAGACCATCAAAAGTCATCGAAAACGATCAAGTACTAACTCCTGTGTGTATCATGTGACTAAAACAGACAGAAAAAAAAACACGGAATGCCTAAAAGCACTGTTTTTGTCAGTACAGTGCCATAGCTATTGATGTAAGAACTGAAGTGATTTTGTTTATTATCAAGAAAAACATGGAAAATGGATAGATATCAGCTCTGAAATTAAACTACTGCAAGCTATTTTTGTTGTTATCATTATATTTGCCCAAACAAATGTACCTTTAGTTGTACCAGGGATTAAAATGACCAAGAAATTGAAGAAAACAAGGGTGGCCTAAAAAAATTTTTCGCGACTGTGGAAATGTTGTCTGTCATTTTTGACTCAGAAAAAAAAAGCAACACCAACGAAAGAGTAAAACCAAATCAATCTTCTGTTTTATTACATGAATTAGAAAGAAAATTGTACAGAAACAACACTTATTGTTATATTTCACCTAGTAAAGGAAAAATGTCACAGTATTCATCAGTTATTCAACACTGTGAAGACAAAAAAGAAATTCATGTCAAAAAATGACATTGTCAGTATTTTATAGATAAATCATGTTTTCGTTCAAGCTCAGGTTTGTACGGAACCAAACGTCCCCTGGCTCCACTGTAGTGTTATTTCATTGTTTATTATTTAAATTTTTATTTTCTATGTTGTCAGGTTCAGGGAGTACTGTGAGCGAGCCTATAAGATCCTGTGTCGGAACGGGACGCTGTTTGTCAACCTGTTCGCTATGATGAAGGCAGCGGGACTGCCTGAGCTCACCTCCTTCAAAGACATCCAGTATCTGAAGGTACGCAACCACAGCCCTGAATCTCATGAAATGTCAAATAAATCTGAAGGAAGCCTTTGAAAAGTTGCAAAATAATGAAATGGGAGTTCTATGTGTTTCTATGAACAGTTTCAGTTGCATGATAGACTGTGTTACACATGGCTGTTAAAAAAAGAGTAGAAGTAGCATTCTGATGCTGTTTTCCTCTAAAATAGTTTTATTATATTTTTTATTTATTTATTTTTACAGTTGAGACAAAGGAATAATTCATTCTTCTCATCTATCTACACTACACTGTTGTACTACCAGCCAAATTTTCATATTTTATCTGAGTATTTGGAAAGAATCTGCAACAGCTGATCAATCACATGGGTCAAATCTTCCCTGTGTCAAAGTGTATTCATGTTGTGGAAATTCCTGATGAGATATAAACTAAAATGCATTTCATCTGATGTGCACTTATTGAACAAAATATTTGGATACATTGCATTCAGGTGTTTCATTGCTAACTGGAGGCTGGGCTTCAAAACAATGACAACTAAGGTCATTATATAGTTTAAATTTGATTTATTTCATTTTCATGGTTAATTTTGTTTACATTTTCATCTTTGCCAACAAAATGCTTCAGAATTTTTTTATGCTTAATTTTACTCAACATGCAGCTATTTTTATCATGATATTTGTTGCTTAATTGTTTTGTTTGTCACATTCTGACCATAAATAATCATTTTACACCACAGATAACCATCTGGTTTCTTCAGTGCTCACTGTAGAAGAAAAATCAGCCTTTAAACATAAAAGAAAAAAAATATTTGACATTTATCGTAATAATTATTGACAACTGACATGAGCATTTTTATCGTAATAATAATTCAAATCAATGTGAAGCTGTAGGTGTGATATGTCCCAATATTTTTCTCCATAAAGGCTAATATAATAATTCAGTGGAATGAATATTTAGGAGAATGAGGACAAGTATTTCAGCTGAACCAGGACAAGGCTTAGTCCTTCAGGATGAGTGAGTTCAACACAGAGAAATGAAACAATCAGGTTTTATACTCTGTCCATTCACTCCCTTCAGTTCACTGACCTTCACGGCTTCTATCTTATCCTTAGCGTACTGAGCAATTCCAGTAAGTTTGGCTTGAAGAAAGAGCACATCTGTTTTTCTTTGTATGAGCTTGTCAGGTCATATTAGGTCAAGAGGAAGTACAGAATAGACAGTAGCTGACCTAAGATATGGTGCTAAAAAGGTTTCAGCTGTGTTCAGTGGGTTTCTTGGTTTAGTAATGACATTCATTCTCACTACATGACAAACCTGCCTGTGATGCAACACCCTTTTATATTGAGTTTTTTGTATAGTATTGATGGTTTTGCTTTGATATGAGCTGCTCTTAACACAAAATAGACTGCACTGTGTTTGTAGTGTTTTTAGTTGTTTTATGTGTTTTACTTATTTTTAATCCATTATATTGTGCTTTTGAGTGTGTTGGGGCATTTTTAATGCCCAAGTGTGTTTTTTAAATTTTTGTCTTACAGCCGTGACAAAAACATGAATTTTTGTTTTTACTTGGAACAGACAATAAAGTTATCTATCTATCTATCTATCTATCTATCTATCTATCTATCTATCTATCTATCTATCTATCTATCTATCTATCTATCTATCTATCTATCTATCTATCTATCTATCTATCTATCTATCTAAACTGGTGGATTAATTCAGGTAAAAACAGAAAAAATTGAAGAAAAGCTGAATTTTTCAGCAAAGATATCAATAACTGAACTTAAACCCAGTGTGTTCATCCACTGTCATTGATCCAACTCCATGAGTTTTACTGGTGAATCAATGTTGTAGAAGATGACGGTGTTTCCACGTTCACTACAGAGCCTCTGAACGTCCAAATGGGTCATATCTGATGGCCATGAAAAGATGACAAACTGTATTTTACACCATTTATTTCAATGCATTGATAGGATTAGTGGATCAACAGGTATTAAACATTTTAGATCAGTAGATGGTTTTGGTCATCAGTGGCCGTTATGGGTCTTTATGAGTTAAAAAAAAAAAAGTAAAAATACACATTGAATGTGTTCATGGAAGTGCACCTGATGCTGCAAACATGGATACTGAAATAATTCTAATGTTAATAATATTTTCATTTCTTCTTTCCAAAAGGACTCTTTAGCTTTGGGCAAATCAGAAGATGAGGCACTGAAGAATTTCAAAGTGAAGTTTAATGAAGCTCTGCGGGAAAGCTGGAAGACCAAGGTGAACTGGATGATGCACTCCTTGGCCAAAGATAATAGACCGTGAAGAACACTGAACCAAGGGAACCTAAGGACCAACCAAAAATGATGGATTTTAACTTATAGAGATTAAAGGGAAGCAACGCAATCACATATTTTACTAATCTGAAGGCATTCCGAGAAACTCAAATGTTTACATTCGAACCGGCCAGTTTGTAGGACAGAACAACTAAGTGAAGGATAATCCATCACACTCATCTTTCATCCATTAAACAACAGGATATGGTTTTTTTTTTGCCTTTTGGACTTAACAGCAAAGTGAGAAACTTTCTGGTGTGTTGAAACCGCTACACAAAAACATCCTGCTGATGCTCGAGTATCATGAATCACAGAAGCCAAGGCAGAACGCTCGTATCACTCAGCAAAGAAAACTGCAAACAAACATGACACGTTCATCGACAAAGCTGAGTGACGGAGCAGCAGTTTGACTTAAAAGACTTTTCTATGGTTTACGCCCCTTAGTGGCTGTGGTATCGCCTCTCATTTCACCTGCCTCTTTGCAGTTGTGTCTTTTTTTTTTTTATTGTGTTTTATTTAATTTGATAACTTTAAAACAATTGTACAAACACACGGTAGAATATTTTTTAAAGGACTCTCTGTTATCATGCTATTTAATATTGCCTTGAAGTAAAGATTGTTGCCTTTGCAGTGCCAGTAAAAGGGAAGCAAGTACGGTGGGGAAGGGATTTTTATTAAAAAAATAATATGAAAAAAATTCAAAACACCCACCAAAACCAGGAGATACACTTAAATAATGCAACATCTCCGGATAAAAATGATCTCAGGTGACAAAATGATATAGATGCTGTTCTATAAATCATGTTAAACTGGGGCCCAATAATCAGACACTTTAAATACATGCAGATCTAATAGACAATCTATGAACACAAGCCATAGAAGTATGGTTGTGCCTCTCAAAATGTATTATTGTACACGTGGCCCTTTTAAAAATGTAAATCCTGGACTATGTGTACTGTTTCAGATGATGCAGTAAGTGTGTTTGTGTGCTGATGTGTGTGCCAGTGTTGTATTCAGATATTTAAGTTACGCACTGATTTTCATTGCTTTGTTTTAACCGATGATGTGCCAGTTGCCATGAGAGAGATTTCACGCTTTCAGTGTTAAACACCTCAATACTTTGACATTATCTACTCCTGTGTAGATAAATGAGCCAGTGATTTAGTTTAATGGTGTGGTGAGATAGGGCTGGGCGATACGGCCTTAAATGTTGTCATCAGTGAATATTGATGAGTATCATAGTAAATGCCAAGTTTCTTCTTAGTGTAAAGGCTGATTTTTTTTTTTTTTTACATGAAGGCAGGTTGAAGAAACCAGAGGGTTATTAGTGGTTTTAGACAAATGATGTAATGTAGTGAAAATAATGTTAAAGGTGTAACAAGACAAACCAAGACATGACAAGGTTTTTAAAAAAATTAGGTTTTAAAGTACTTTTTGTGGTTAGAAGGTGCTAAATACATAGCAAAACTTTTATCATATTATAATGAAAATGTTCATATCTGGCAATATTGATAATTACCACAATGAATGTAAAATTGTGTGTAAATGCCAAAGATAAAGGGATGACTTTTTATCCTGAGTGAAAGATGAAAAAACTAGATGAATTAGAGGGTTTTCTAAAAGATGTAACAGTATGAAAACGATACAAAAGACACAAGTCGTAACTAGATGAACATACATGTAGTCTTGGATTTAACAAAATGAGTGGCATCTTATTGAAGAAGGCAAAACGAGGTACTCTATGGTCAGAAAATACAAGACAAATACTCGCTGAGCAGCAAAACCTTTCAGTTATCTAAAAGTAGAACACTCTAAACAAATATAATGATTAATAGATTTTACTTGTGTATTATAATTCTGAGAAAACAGCGTTAAAATTAAACAAAACAACAAAACTTTGAAACATTTCGAATTGTTTTTGCATATAATGTAAGGGAAAATAAATCCTAAAGAATAATAATCACTTCAAAATGCAATATAAAAATACTTTGCAATAATTACTGTTTTATCGCCCAGCCCTATGAACAGATTACATGTGTTATATCCTGTCAGTCCTGCGAGGACCACTTGAATAGAAGCTGATGTAAGAATGCTTTTCACGATGGAGACTTTTCAATGGGACCTGTGTGACGTTAACTTCTACAGCAAGAAGATTTATATACCTTAAGCTATTGAAACATACAGTAGAATAGAATATAACTATGGGTAATAGATGCTCATCAGTTCAGGCTCAGATTAACCCATTGCTGCTTTAAGTCAGGAGGTCAGAGTCTGTGCGTTTATAGCTACTTGTGTAAATTGTAAAGTTACTGCTGTTGCCTTTTAAATGGATTGTATTTCATGAATTCTGTCACAAGGTACAAAGGTTTTGAGTCTCAGGCCTGACTTACATCTGTGCAGCTACAACAGTGAAACTGCTGTGTCATTATGGGTCTGACGTGGACCAGTTGTTCATCTGCATCCTGTTTTTACATTTGCTTCACTCGCTGTTGGAGGGAAACACGTTCAATAAACAGTTTGCCCAGTGAGGCATACTGGGAGCTCTAAGTTTGACTCATTTGGTACTTATTTCTTGACACATTTTTAAAAAAAATCAGATCATGGATGAAAGCCACAGATACTTCAGTTTCACTTTTGTTTAATATCCAAACAACATTTACAGCTCTATGTAAATGATTTCCTCTGCCATTCTGAAGGAGTTTATGGCTCAAAACAAATACTTCAGACTTCAGTAAACATATTATTCTTAACCTGATTGCACTTTTGATGACAATGTAAAAAAATATGAGTTGTCATATAACTATGCATAAAATTGACTAGATTAATAAACTAACCACACCATCACTCATTTCACACAGAATTTACAGTAGTGTGTTATATATAAAACCACTGTCCAAAGTTTGAAATAGGTAATATTCTGCTTGAAAAATTGGTCCAAAAAGTTTGATGACAACTTACAGAGTATTTTTTTTTTTGTGCCATCCTGGTGAGAAACACTAGTGGTCACACAACAAAGTAGGAAGTAGCAAAAACACTGTAAGACAGTAAGGAACTAGAGAAGAATAGATGAAAAACATTTTAATTCTATAACATACTGTTTGAAAAATGCAAAATCAAAATTATATTTTCTAAAAAAAAAAAAAAAGAAAGACAAGAAAAAAATCAATATCAACTTCCTATCAGTAATGTGATGTTTACCTCTTCTAAAATGAAAATAACCTGCTTTACTCTAAATCTTTTGAGAAATAGAGTCAAAACAAATTGGCTACAGTAGATGCTGGTCATGGGCTGAATATCCTTAGGCAAGACACTTTGCTCACCTTGCCAAAGCTGCTGAAAGGCCACACAGCCATGTTTCCACTAATGTGCCCAGGGCAGTTCTGGCTACAGATGTAGCTTAGAATCACCAGTTTGTGAATAATGGATTCAGTGTAAGCACTTTGAGTGCCTAGAAAAGAAAAGCACTGTATAAATCCAATCCATTATTAAAGTCAAATACTTTCCAAAGGTAATGTAATCACCTTTGTGATATTGCATTTGGTCTATTGCTATTTATGGATAATTGGTGCACACGTGTGCATATTAGTGAAGTTTACGTACTAGTGTATTGCTGCATTTTGTGCATTGGTTTATTAGTGTATTTGGTGTTTGGGTGTAATTGTTCTCTTTGTGTATTGTTGTATTTGGTGTATTGGTTTATTAGTGTATTTGGTCTATTTGTGAATTGCTTTAAATGGTTTCTTGGTATGTTGTTGTATTTGGTGTACTACTGTATTTGGTGATTTAGTGTATGGGTGTATTTGGTCTCTTTGTGTACTGTTGTATTTGGTGCATTGGTGTATTGTATTGGTTATTAGTGTATTTGGTGTATCGTTGTATTTGGTGTACTACTGTATCTTGTGTATTAGTGTATTAGTGTATTTGGTCTCTTTGTGTACTGTTGTATTTGGTGTATTGGTGTATTGTATTGGTTATTGGTGTATTTGGTGTATTGGTTCATTAGTGTATTTGGTGTATGGGTGTATTTGGTCTCTTTCTGTACTGTTGTATTTGGCACATTAGTGTATTATATTGGTTATTAGTGTATTTGGTGTACTACTGTATTTGGTATATCAGTGTACTGTTCTATTTGGTGTGCTGTTGTATTTAGTCTTTTGGTGTACTGTTGCATTCAGTGTCTTGGTGTGTTCATATATTTGCTCTCTCGGTGTACAGTTGTATTTGGTGTGCGGTGATATCTTGTGCACTTGTAGTTCCATGCACAGTGCGGGGCGCCCCCAGCGGCCGCCGGCGGTACTGCTGGGCAGAAGGCGGCTCTCTGCGTTGAGTCAGTCCGCCGTAGCTCTGCCGACTGGAGGGATGTGACCCCGGAACAGGACGCCCTCCTACAACAACACACCATTCAAACACAGCACACAAGAAAGAAAAGCTGGACCAGGAGGGGTAAGCCTGTGTGTTTGGTTTTCTTACCGGGACGCTCATTGTCAGAGGTTTTCAAAAGGCTCCGTGTGTTTCTCTCCCGGCGGTTCCACTTCTGGCAGCGGAGCGGCACCTGGATGGTGTTTCACCCATTGGAACTTCATTCAGGCTTTTGTCTCGGGCTTTGCTAGCGAGCTAGCTTGGCTGGTTAGCAGCAACGGCTCTTTTCCCAACAGGGGCATGGCTTTATGGAGACAAAATGAAACACTATTGAATGTCTAAGGGGAGACGGCTTGGACGTAAATGTGAGCACATTCTGTTCGTTTTTCCGCGGCAGAGTTCGCTTCAGACCCGGGTTTCGGTAGCCGTTGGAGGCTTAGTGCTACTAGCAGCAGCAGCGGTGCTACAGTCCCGCAACATGAACACAAATCAACCGAACACTGTCATGTGGACTGATCTCCACACAAACCGGCTGTTTAATGCCTCATTTGGCTTTGTTTCATATGCAGACATGCAGTTTGTGCTCTTACTTTTCTACTGCATATTGTCGTGGAGGAAACTGATGAATTTATGAATAACTTGCAGGTCTGAACTATCAGCCTTAGCTTATATTTATCATGCAATTGTACTTCGTCTCACTTTTAAGCACAATAATGGAAACTATATTGAATAGTTTCTTAATATAGTACATGCACATATTATCTGTAGACTGAT
Organism: Sphaeramia orbicularis; assembly: GCF_902148855.1. Classification (NCBI taxonomy): domain Eukaryota; kingdom Metazoa; phylum Chordata; class Actinopteri; order Kurtiformes; family Apogonidae; genus Sphaeramia; species Sphaeramia orbicularis. Next base: position 15,238,566 of record NC_043963.1, on the reverse strand, counting down.
AAATTATCAGTATTATCAGAGACCTCCCAAACAGTCAGAGCAGTGTTCAGAGAAAATACTGTCAAATTCTGCCAAAACTTTATTTAGCTCTCTGGAGGTGAAGAAACACATGCATTTATGAAGAACTTGCAGGTATGAAATATCAACGTTTGGTAATATAAAGTAGACAGTTGTAGTTTTTCCTTACTTTTCAGTATAATAATGGAAACTATATTGAACTAGGGGATCTTAGATATTGTCAGTCTGCAAACAATATGTGCATGTACCAAACACCCAGAGCAGTATTCACAGAAAACATGGTAAATTTACTTTATTTTCCATTCATCGAGGTGCATGTGATTGCTGTTTTCTGGCTTTTTGGTTTACATAACCTCTGAAAATGTCCTATATTTAAGAAAACTAGTAAATCTATACATAACTTGCCAGTATGAGCTATCAGCCCTAGTTAATATTTATCAGCTCACTGTAGTTTGTTTCACTTTTAAGCATAATAATGGGAACTTATTGGAACCAGTGGATCTTCCTTATTTGCTTTTGGTACATGCACTTATGGTATAATATCAGTCTGCAGACAATAAGTGCATGTACCAAAAGCAAATTAGAGACTTCCCTCACAACCAGAGCAGTGTTCTTAGAAAACACTGGGAAATTCTGCCAAAACTTTATTTACCACACATTGTACTGCATGTGATTGCTGTTTTTTTGGCTGCTTGGTCTACATTAGCCACCCAAAATGAGCTATCCATGCTGAATGTTGGCTTTTCACATAAGTCATTCTTTGGATTTCTATTTTTGGATCTTGCCACCCCTGGGTGCATTGTGCCACCCTGCCTTCCAGTGTCTGCTTTCCCCACATGTCAGATAGCTGACAACCCTGTGAGTGGTGAAGCTGGCACCCTGCCGGCCATCGGGGCATTGATGAGTGCTGCTGCCAGTGGGTGTCAGGGCTTGGCTACAGGCAAGAGCTCTGAATCCTCCTGGCAACGGGCAGACTTGGTCATGGACCACAGTATGTCAGGCCCGCCTCAGTTTGCACATTCCCTTAGCTGGCTGGATTTTGGAGTGAGATTAGGACGCTTGGCCTTGCCTCCCTCCCATCCTCGCCTCTTCACAACCCGGGCAGGTGGTCTTCAGTGGCTGCTTGCTCCACTGAGCCCCGAGGGGACCTCATCAGCTGCCTTTGAGCTGAGTCTGGAAAGGGAGGGATGGCTCCTCTCACAACCTCTTGCTTGGTATTTGGCACAAGCACTTCTCATTCTGTCAGCTTTAACCAGGCCACATAGGAGCTGTTGCGACCTGACATGATGTTTGCATCAGTTTGGGGCTGATCTGAGTACCAGGCTTCAAGAACACAAACCAAGTATATAAAATGTCCTCGAAATGAAAGCTAGAAAAAAGCCTTCACCGAATCATATTTTAATTTTCTGAATACATTTTACATCAGCTGTAGAGATCCTTGCAGTTCTTTGTCTTTAGTAGTACCTCATGCATTTGAATCGCATTGTGTTGTTCCAAGCACATAGATCACATAAGTCTTCACAATCAGAATTTTATGCTCTGCCTTGACGTTGGCGTCTTTGAAATCTAGCAGCCACACCCCCGAGGGACCAGCTTAAGGCAGCAGCAGCTTCTGTTTTAATTCCTCTGAGAGACCCCTGAGGAGGGACCAAGATGTTCTGAGATCATAGACATAGATTTAATTGCGTTATATAGGATCATCTGCGAAAAACCAGTCGTGTGAAATTAGATATCATTGAAATATTTGCAAAATTGTGGTGTTAATCATACTGCAGTAGTTCTAAAACTGTTATTTTAGTTTAAGGCAATTTAATAGAACATGTAAACTAAGACCTACACATTTTCTCAGTAGTAGCAGGTTTATAAAATATCTAATTTTGCCCTCATTACGTCCTAACTTAACTCTCAAAATACACATAAACACACCCAGAAACCCAGAAGTTGGGTAGGATTGTTAGAGTTCATGCCTCACGTGGTGACAACAAGACATGACCTACTTATCAATCATGTTTTCACAATCCAGTTCATCACCATTGTCCCCAAATACTGTAGCCATTGTTGGAGGAACTGTACATGTGATTAAGTGTCTTCACACAAAGACAGCATGCAGACCATTCAGTAAGTCCAAACCAGAGTCCCTCTGCTCCACAGTGTCTGCTCGTCTGGCTCCTGCTGTTTCAGGACCCCAGGCTGCCCTGACCCACAGAGAGACGGTCTGTTGCCTGTACAGCTGGGTACATGTATCTGTCACTGCTCTGCAGGGTTTACATGTAGAAACGCTGTTGATGAAAATGTAAATGAAAGCTACTTGTGTTGTTCTCTTTTTCTCAAGTTTCTTTGTCTGTGTGCTGAAAAGATTACTTGATAAACTCTCAAAAGGATAAACACTTTATAGGCATCCAAATTAATACAATTATTCGATAGAATAGTACCAAGTCTTTCCATATTTATTAGTAATAGAGCTGCACGAATAATTGAGTGTCAGTCTGTTATATAAGGCCACAATTGCAAGTAAAAGATCCAGTGTGTGCCGTCATACTGTGAGCAGAGATGTACTATGTTAAATATGAAAAATAAAAGACACTTTTTGTATTTTTTATAGTAGTTAAAATATATATCTCAAAATGACCATTCATCTGTACCATTTTGTTGATAACAAAACTAATATACCCAAATTACTATTGTAACATTAATCACAATATGACTTTTTCACCAGATCATGCAGGCCAAAATATAATTTTTACAGATCACAACATTTTTCAGTGAGTTTATTTCAATCAGTATGTCCTGCCTAAGCACTAAGTAAAACAGTATTTAATCCAGGCTTTAAAGAGATACAGAGCAGTAGATTCTATAAATAGAACAAATATAGATATAATCGTGTCAATACTAAGTATTAGACGTAATTTAGTCAACTGCTTGTGCTTTGTTTTTATGCTATATTCTCAGTAAAATATACAGGTTTGCTTTAGTTGTCTTTGACTTTGCACTTGGAGATGAACTTGATGCTAAAATATCCATAGCCCAAACAGGATTAATGTCATGTCATAGAACGTCATCCTATTTTCAGTTTTTCCTCTAGTCATTTTCATAGTTCTCTAGCAGGATTAACCATCATTGGAGGCGAGGTTGTGCATGAGTTTTATACCTGCTCTGACACAGCTGCTCTGAGAACCGGGCCAGGTTGGCCGCTCAGCTGGCAGCCACACCAGGGTAGCAGCCTACTTATGTTTCTCACACATTTGCTTGGGATGTTGGATCAGCTCATAATTCAACATGAGTATTTTTTCCCTCTCAGTATTTCCTGATTGTGGAAGCTGTGCAACTTTAAGGCTCCTGTGGAGTTTAGACTTTTAGCAGAGTCAAACTCCCCTCAGCGACAGTTTTTACTACACCCAGAGGCCTTTCCTCTGTTTTTCTACTTGCTGGAGGAATTTGATTTGTGAAACAATCACACGTTGTGCATCGTGTGAGCAGCTGATTCCAGAGCTGCAGTGAGTGGACCGGGCCATGTGGAACTGTGCCCCTCTTGACCCTCGGCAAATGTGAGGGCCTATCGCATTGCATACTGTAATCTCTGGCAGCAGACCCTCATTGCTCCCTGTGGCCTGGTCATGCTTTTGGAATGGTCTTGAGAAATTTTCCTAGTGTATTTGTTTCTCTAAGATGCTAATGGACAAAAATAAACACAGTTGGAAATCCAGAGATCTTGCTTTTAAAATGCCTTTCTCTGTTTTTAAAGTGTTGGATTCAATCTTTTTACTTTTAACAATATCATTGTCATTTCTGTCTCTTTATCAAGTCCTTCACTGATCCCTGATCAGGTTTCTTGATGGAAAAAATGTAGTCATACACAAGTTTTAAGCTGCAACTGTTTTGTGTTTTGTTTTATTACTTTTCCTCATGTTGTTTCCAACATCATAGATGCGTTTGATGTCATTGTTTGTCAATGTTCAACTGTCAGAATAATAAAATATCAGTAAACTAGGGTTGATGCATTCAGATTCAGTTGCAACAGATGAGACCATTCACCCGGTTCTCAGCTGGAACCTGTCTCTATTCCCATCCCTGGGTTATCATAGAACAAATGTTTCCATTTGATGTGAGCAATCTAAGATGCAGTGTACTGTTATGATTTGTTGTACCTTTACTAAATGCTGAGATCACAACAGCCTCTCAAAATCCAGATGATAATAAGGCTTAATTAATAATCATTCATTGAACTAAGGAACAGTAAACCATAATGAAAAAGGTATAGCTATTCTGATCAAGAAATGTCAAATTATACCCAAGTAAACTGTGTGAAAAGCTAAATTAGCCATACATTTGGTACTTTTCTGTATGCATTGGATGACGATGACCAAGAATTTAATGATAATTCTGAAACTCTTAATTTTTTTCAGTCATCTTTTCTGCAATTTGTAGACAAACAGCACACAGCAACATAAAGTTATGCTGTTGTGAAATGTCAGAAATCCATTAATTGGCCCAAGACAAGGAAATGTGTTTTAAAGGTGCATCTATAAATCTGCTCTGTCAGTGTATCCTGTCTATTTCCATCTTTATTTTTCGCTGTTCAGTATCTTCTCTGCTGAAGTGTTTGCAGATCTGTGTAGATGGGTTCGCGAGGCTCCTGCTTGATGCCCAACATCACAACACCGACAAGAGCTGAATACGGACAGAGGGGGGGAGGATTAGGTCTAGATCAGCATTAAAGAAAGCCTTTGATTACGTCTGGAATATTAGCTGCATGTGTCTGCGACTGGCTGAGCATCCCTTGGGGGATTAGTGTTGAGCCAGCCCACCTCTAGAACCGAACAGACACACACAAAGGAGACTGACAGGATCAGTATGTGGCCGATACAATGATTGAAGACTCACACAGAAGACCATGTTTATCTGAATAACACTAAAAATAGCCAGATATTTCCAAAACATTTTGCTTCTGAAAACAGTCTGTAGACACTATTTTTCTCTGTCACATATAGTTTTCCTACTGCTGCTACACCCTGACAAATTGTGTACATCTGCAGTCACTTTATTATTAGAAGAGTGTCTATTTCTGTGTAGCTTGCGAATAAAAACAGACCAAAATCTTATCGTTTCCTGATCTGTCAAGATCATACAAATAAACAGAATGTAGCGCAGGTCTTAACTGTCAAGGAGTGGCCTAGATGGACTTTGTTTGGCAAGAACAAATTCAGAAGTTGGTCTCTATAAATAAACAGGTTTGTAGTTTGTGTCTTCCCAGTAGAGTTTAATCAGAACACAGCTTGAAGCAGACATGTCACAGAAAAAATGAGTTGTTTGCAATGCAATTTGTGTGATAGAAAGTAAGAGAGGAGAGTAAGAAAATAATGTTTTGTAATACTGTGTTAATAGAATAGAAACTTTGTCATCATTAGCACAAGGCATCAACATGACAAAATTCAAGGTGCTCTTCAGATCAATGCAATCAAGCTTGACATAAAAGAGAACATATAGCCAAGATAGAGGTAGCTAAAAACTATTAAAAGCAGCTAAAACTAAGCCAAAAACAAGTAAAGGCAGCTAAGACAAAATAAAAGTGGCTAGACAATAAAAACACACACCTAACAACACTTAATAATATTAAGGCAGACGTAGCCACGGCATAATAAGAGCTTAATGGTGGTATTCAGGGAGTAAATAGATATATTGCACATTAGGAGGGAGGGAGCAGCAAAATATAGTGCATTATTGTTTGGTAAGTGCAAGAACACTGCATTTTTATCAAATAGCAGTATTATAATCTATTCTAAGCCACATGATCCAACTGTTATTATTAAGATTATATATGGAAGTGTGCTCTTTATGAGGTTTTACCAAAAAAAAAAGTATTAAAAAAATGCAATATCATCTTGTTTACAGCATTGCTATATTTTGAAATTTAACAATTTTTATGACTCATATAATATATTTTTATTATTGTTCTTATCATTATATTTTTAATCATAAACTGAATGAATTTGGAAGCTAAAAATGCTTTTTCTTTGTTAAACAATGCTAAATTATGGTCTTAACGTGCATATCTTTAGGTTTTTGACTACCACGAGATTAAAAACAACAACAACAACAAAAATTGTACTATTCATACAATTTGTCTGAATTTTTTATTTGTTTTTTTCAGAATTAGTTTTATTATCAACTGAAAAATGTAACTTGGTTTTATTAGTTGTCAAGTTGGAGTTGTCAGTGCACGACATATGAGTTTTAGCCTTAATTAAAAGTAAAATGTTTGGAATCAGCAGTGTACCTCAGTCAGTTCAGACAGCGAGGAGTTGGTGCCATCTCTCCCAGTACCATCTGCAGTCTTCCTGTAATTATAAATGTTGGAAAGCTAGTTTGTTAAGCAGGATGGCACAGTTACAGCTAACTGTTACACAATCATTTCTATAATGTTAACCACCAGTATAAACATGTCGTCACCCAGTTCACAGAGTAAAAGAGCTGTTGTGTTTCCAGTTCTGCAGAAACTCTGGTTATGTTTGCATGCACACCCCAAAATAGTCCTTTACAAATTATTCTGTTTGCCCTTCCCCACTAGAAGAAGATGAAGAGGTGAAATCTACAAAAGACAGATGTGACTCTTTTCTTTTCCATTTTTTTTTAAAGTGACTGAAAACTCACTGATCTCCCTCATTTACAGTCCCAGGTTGTTTCTTCCTCCTTCAGAGATTCCCCCTATGGGATCTGATGTGCTGCATTTGTTCTTCTTACAGCAGAAATGTAAAAGTTGAATAAGATAAAATAAATTGTTCATGGTGGTAAAAATACAGATCCTCATAATAGTCAGGAGCCCGAGCTGAGATGATACTAAATATGGCCAGTTTTCAGACTTCAAAAGCAAACATCAGAGAATCAGAAATGCCTCAGTCATGAAAGCACTAGACCTATTTATTCAGATGATAAGTGTGGAATATATTGGCCTTTTGAACCATTTGAAGGAGATATAAATGGTTAGGGTTGTCAAGTCTTAACATATACCAACATATTAATAGATCCTTTATATTTTCATCTTTTTTAGCAATTAGAGTAAACTTGTTTTCTCATCCTTCTCCTCAGTCTCTACTCTTTATCAACTCAACCAAAATGACCATTTAATTCCCAGTGTGCTCCTCACAAAGGCAGATTGGCATTTCCACCGAGCTTCAGCCCTTATGTCGTCTCACCGGTGGTCGACTCTTAGCTCTCCCATTCGTCTGAAGTGTGGAGCCAGGACATGTGATCAAACATGTGCCATCCTCCTCCCCCGTTCAACCCATAATACACCACTGCATCTGCCGCCAATGCCCGAAGGTGTACCACTCTCTGTGTTTGTTTCATTTAAAGTCTTCGGTAATTCTCCAATTACACCAGGGCTGATGCTCAGGTTTAGAGCTGCAACAACAATCAATTTATTGATTAGTTGTCAGCCATTAGATGAACTACCACCTATTGTAATCATTGGTTGTTAATGAAAAATTCTCAGATTTTACTTTCTAGTTAAATTTTCTGACTTTTTTATTCTTATACAGTCGCGGAAAAAATTATTAGACCATCAAAAGTAAAAAAAAAACAAAAAAACAATGGTTATGCAATTAAGTACTGACTCCTGTGTGACTAAAACAGACAGAAAAGAAAAACATGGAATGCTTAAAAGCACTGTTTTTGTCAGTACAATGTCATAGCTATTGATGTAAGAACTGAAGTGATTTTGTTTATTATCAAGAAAAACGTGGAAAATGGATAGATATCAGCTCTGAAATTAAATTCTTATGAGCTATTTTTGTTGTTATTATTATATGTGTTCAAACAAATGTACCTTCAGTTGTACTAGGCCTTAAAATGAACAAGCAATTGAAGAAAACAAGCGTGGTCTAATAATTTTTTCTGTGACTGTATATGACAATAGGTATATGTGGGCTGTTAAGAGTATCTTTGGATTTAGATACACTGATTAATATTTGGACCAACAAACTATTCAAGTAAATATGCATTAAATTAGTAAAAATACTAAATATTTTCAGCCAAACTCTGGTGAATACGTATTATGATTCCTATTATATCGAGTATTGTTCAGTCCCATTACTGATTCCATGGCTTCAGTACCGATTCCTAAACGTGTGTGGGCAGGAACAGTGTTTTATTTAATACCATTCAGATTTAGCAAAAAGAAATAATATACTTTATGGTACAAATCTTTGAAGTTTTTTAAGCTCATTTGCTTTTTAAGATAAGACTACACAGTGGGGAAAGTGACATGTCTCAGCAGCAGACTGACAGTAAAGTAACAGTATCATAATAGAATTTGAATAATATAAAAATAAAGATTTTAAAGTAAAATAAGAATTTAAAAAATCTAGATATACAGATGTTTATAGACAGGAGCGAAAAACAATTGTTCAAAACCCAGAGATATAAAAGATTGTCGAACTGTAGAGATTTATACACTGAAAGCAGTTTTATGCCATAAAATGATTGGATTGACCCCTTAAATATTGAAATGAACCACTGAAATATCTATTTACAATATTCAATAGTATCTAATCACTTTGATTGGTAACAGTATTGATATGTAGTGCACAGCTCTGTGCACCTGCTCCTCAGTCACTGCTCTGTTCCCACTTTGTGTAGCTAGAAATAGGCCTGTCACATTTATTATATAATCCTTTAACAATATTATACAAGCCAACCACGTTTATTTAGCATAATCGTGATTTCCACATAATTTTCCATCGTTTTTAGATTGATTGATGTTCCTTTAATGCTATCATCTTATTGAGCACCCTTCATCTTGAAGTGCTTAATTTATATTTTTACCTGGCATTATGGGTAATATCTTTTTTATATTTCAGTAATGGGCATTTTATTTTTATTTATTTATTCATTTATCAAATCTGGTCTCTGGAGGTTTTACTGACTAAAGACAAAAAGTAGTATTTTTGTTTGTGTGTAACACTGCTCAATATAAATGACTTTTCGTCTTTATTAGTTGCACGGCATGTGTATAAATAAGCTATTGTTAGGCTTAAACCATACTACTGCCATAAAATGTACAGAACAATACCATTGAATGCAATTACTCCTGTGATGGTTTTTTAGTGAACTGAGGTTTCATTATCATGATAGTCCTAGCTGGAAATGGACAGCAGGTCAAGTGCATGTTACTTGCAGTTACAACCACCAAAGGTTGCTGTAATTATAAAGCCTGTTGCCAGAAGCATAGTCTCCAGCTGCTCTGATCTGGATGAATCCACACGCTCACAGTGGCTCCCAAACGTCAGCCAATGGCCAATGGTGCCCCATTCACCCCCCCAACCCCCCAGGCTTTGGGATGGGGGGACGTCGAGCCAGCTCCTCAATTAAATATAACCCCACATCAAACGGCCTGTCAACATGCATTAGTGGCCCTTTGTATAGATAAGAGGCCAAAATAAATTGCCAGAACTATCATAGTGGCTGTGGCTCCCATAGGGTTTTTATTACAGATTTTTTAGAGGAGAACAAATCCTGACTTGCATACTGATATGCTCTCCATTAAATCTTATTTTCTCCCTAGATTTGTGCTTTAAAAGATTTCTGTGAATTATTTCTTCTGCTGTCTCGCGGTTTCAATTAGTAAATTTAGGCACTTGTCAGGCTGCATGTTAAGCTTCACAGTATGCCTCGTCGTGTTTGTGGGTTAGAACAGATCTAACGCGACAGCAGCCAACCTTGATGTGAGTGTGGCATCACAGCAGAACCTATCCCTATTCTGTCGTCCGCATTAGCTCTGGCAGCTCCTTTTATCGCCTTCTTTCCCTCCCCTTTTTCTTTTCCCTATATTTTGCATCAGCACAGACTGACAGTGAAAATAGGTCATTAGTTAGATGGAGAATAAGAGATGGAGGGTGCAGGCAGGGGCGAGATCTGTGCGAAAACTGCCATGCAATATTCATAACAGCAGTTCAAGCTGTGAAGTGCCAGACCTACACAGAGGCGAGGCCCATGACTTTTAATATCACCGTGTGAAGTATATGAATGAAATCACACAGGCTTGATTGTTTATTGTTCACAGTTACGCTTGTATTTTCGATGAATGCTACATCTGCAAAGTCACATTGGGAATATCAGACAGGGCTGCAAACAAATTGATTATTTTTTCGAATACGTGGTTAGGATTTTGCTCAGTATTGTGTTGCATAATGTTAAAGTTCAGGATCAACATGTTCATTTTACTGTCGTAGAAGAGCAAAAGAAACCAGAAAAATACTCAAATATAAGAAGGAGGAGTTTAAAAAATTGACATTTTCTTAAAAAAAAAAAATTTACACAATCATTTGTCAAAATAGCCGCTGATTAATTAAATTGTTGACAACTAATCATTTAATTGAATCATCATTGGGTCTATATTTCATACCATAAAATGTAGTTAATCTAAGGCTCTTTAAGAGTATTACTGTCAGTGTTGATTATTTTTTCAATTAATTGATTTGGTGATTGTTTTGTACTGTAATGACATATGTTAGATGACATTTTCACTTTACTGTTATATAGCTCAAGAAACCAGCAAAAAAGTAAAATATAAGAAGTAGGAATAAAGAATTAGACTTTAAATATAACATTATCAAATTCTAACTAATTTAAACTAATCAATCAATCAATTGAATCATCATTGGGTCCCTATTTCAGTCTTTTTAAAGCATCACTCAGATGATATTAATGTGCTGCTCAATATATGAGCCTTATCTTCTGCTTATACTGAGTTAAATAAAATGATAGGTGTGTATATATATACTATATATACTTATACATATATATGTATATATGTACATATATATATATATATAATACTAAAATGCTTTAAGAGCTTTATGCACCTTTTGTGCAGCTGCATTAAGTAATAAATGATTAATAATCGATCATTGTAATGGTATTATCCTTGTACATATAATGGGTTATGTTTATATAGAAAACACCTGATAAAACAGATGATTTTCTGACTTTTATTTATTTATTTATTTATTTATTTGAAGTGTTCACACTCTGCTTCACCTCTAGACTCCTCAGATCTGCTGAGAACGCTGAGCTCTTTATCCCACGCATCAACTTAAAATCCTAAAATGATAAAACATTTTCAGTTGATGCTCCTAAATTGCTTTTGCTACCAACTTTTTTAAATCTGTTTTTCCGACCCTTTTGTTTTTTATTGATTCATATTTTCATTTATTTATATCAGTGTTTTAACTCTATGTTTCTGCTGTCACTTGTGTTTTCAAGAAGATACTGATTTTTCTTGACCAGTAAACTCTTCAAATCAGTTAGTTTTAATCATCTATTTGGGCAGTTAATCTATCGTTACTGATGACTCATTTATTGATTTTTGAAAATTCCTGTTTCGAGACAAAAGTTTGTATTGATTGTGATTATCCAGTGAGTCAGGAAATACATAGATAGTCATAAATATTTGCAACATTTTACAAAGAATGGGATTAAATTCTAAATCTCAGTAGCAGCAACCAAAGAACATTCCCATTTTTGTTGAAAATAACAAAAACTAGCTTTTAATAATCAAAATTGCTAAATAAGTTTTTTTTTTCTCAAATACTGCATTGGGTAACAAGCATAAAAAATTATGTAGGAAAGGTAAAACAATCAGATATTCTAACACTGGTCTAGATCTAATGGAACTGAAAAAGGTTGACAGGTTGTTTAAATGATTAATGGGTATCCCCAAAATGTACAGTGTCATAATCGGAGATCCTCTTATCATTCTTGACTACCTTTTTTTTTTTTCAAACATTGTACAATATTAGGTTAACTTTCTTTTCATCATTTGGGCAGTCTAGTCATTTTCATATTATTTCATGTATTAATTTTTTGTTGCTTTTTTAAATTTATTGCTTCTGCAGTTCTTTAACAGTCTAGTGTGGCTGACAAAACAACATCCACTTCAACTAATAATGTGAATGTGTTTGTGTTTGTGTTGCCCTGATTTTCACAGACCTTTGTGTAATGTGTATTTGTTTGTGTGTCCAGAGCCACAGGAGCAGGGGGGATGAACCGCGAGGAGGCCCCAGGGAAGTCTCCTGAAGACATGTATATCCAACAGAAAGTGCGGGGTCCTTCTCATGCTAAAGAAAATGGGATCAAATGTACGTACAGTTCCTCAAACTGGTCATGATGTATATGTTTGGATGATTGTATCCCAAACATTGTCTGTCCATTTTTTTCTAGCCATGTAGAACAGCTGTGTGTTAGCAGGATTACACTGAAACTACTTCACCTGTTTTATTCAGCCTAATGGGTCTGTCAGTTATAAATGTCTGTACTGTGGTAGGTTTCCGGTCTCACTAACACGTACAGCTGTTTTTGATTGGTTGATGACACTCAAGGGGCTGGTTTCCTCTGACAGACTATAAATAGATGCCAAAAGATGTTTATTCTTGACTATTTTAAGAGGGGCTTGTTTCCTCTGAGTTCTGAATAATTAAACCAAAAACCTGTTTGACCATGTCACCACTCCACTCATTTCATGTAAGCAGAAAACTTTTTTTTTTAATTTAACTTTTATTTATTCAAGTTTTATGACAACTTTACACATGGTAAACAAACAAAAAAAAAACATTTGGTAAAATTAAAATTACAAAGATGCTAGACTGGTTTATGTAATATATGCTTGTGCAACATCACTAGTACACTGAGGTCGAACATTATGTTTGCACAATAGCTCATATAACAAAATACAACACATAAGTATGTGAGTCAAGAATATTATTTCTTTACAATCAAAGTAAACAGGAAGGCAAGCAGAGAAACCAAACCAAAACAAAAAGTGACAGGTATCCATCATGGTATGTATTTAAGTCAAAATTATACCACAGAAAACTTTTACTTTCAGGGGGAACTTTAATAGGGACTCTATATCTATATATCTATATCTATCTATCTATCTATCTATCTATCTATCTATCTATATATATATATATATATATATATATATATATATATATATATATATATATATGACTGCCAAACTATAGGTACTGTATTTAAGACATTTTTTAGAAGATAATAATATTGATACAGCTTAATGTTGCAGAACTTGCACTTATGATAACGTTACAGTTGGGCTGAAGATAGTTAATGAGTAAATACTTGATAGTTTCGTTATTGCTTAATCTGTATTTTACAGTGCTTTTTAAAAATGTTTTGTTTCCTAATATCATAAACCACAATTTGTGGTTCATATTATCTTTTTCTTTTTGCCTTACCATAGTAAAAACACATTAGTTCTAAGTTAATCTGGTGTTAGGGTTGCAAACATTATAGATTTAAAGGGGGCATATTTTGCTAAACCCACATTTTTTTGTCTTTGGTACGTTTATTTTATATTTGGGGACCATAACAGTTAAAAAGTTTGAATTTGTACCCTCCAGGTGCTACAAAGCTATCTTTATATTCATTGTGGCAAAAATGTGTTACGTTTTACAGCTAGTTATGTCGCAACATTTGCACATATAAGGTCAAGACTTCTGACAAACATTTCTCCGAGTATGCCTTAATTGTTTGTGAGCAGCAGTAGTTGTAGTCCATACTGAAAATATGTCCAAACTTTGAGCCGATTGCCTAAAATGTTCAGTTGTTGCTTGTATTAACGAACACAAGTGGCTGAATGGGACAGAGCAGCACGGTCAACAACCTGGAGGGAGTGGGGTCATTTGCATTTAAAGAGCCAGCGCTCAAAATGCCCTTTCTGGTGTCATTACTCAGAAATAGGGTTGAAGATGGACCTGTGGAGTTTAATTAATGCAGAATTCAGACCCAAGTATAGCATTTACAATTTATGTAGAGCACAAGGAAATGTTTTAAAATGCATAATTCCATTTAAAAAAGCAAAATACCACTCAGACTTTGCTTGCATTAGACCAATATGATCAGAAAGAGTCTACTTTAACACCAGAATAAAACATCTTTATGAAATTGGCCCCAGCCTTTTGATCTTGGATAAGTGTGATGCAGGTTGGAGAGTTTGACAGAAATAAATTATTCCTTATTTTCAGTCTACAATGATAACCACTCTGCCCCGAGGCTGAGTGAAAATTACACTGTACGACCTCCGTTTCCCATTGTGGCATTGACCAATAGCACTAACTGACAGAAAGGAGAAAAAACACTCCTCTATGATATATCTGGAATCACAGAAGTGTCTGGTTGTCCTTGGCAGAGGTCTATTCTGTCAGAACGTCCTTCTAGTTCCAAGTAATAAAGTCTGCAAAGACATCAGGACAGTGGTATTTTGTGTTCAGCTCACATTCTATCAGGATTCTTGTCTTAAATGCCACTTTTGACCTTCAGCTACATTTTGAGGCCATAGAAGTGAATACATTTATTATGTCACCTTGTCTTTTTGTTATGCGAAGACATTGAAAATGAAAAAGACCTTCAAATGTATAATTCACCTTAAATGTATTGCTTGTTGAAGGAGATTCAGAGAGTACAGACATCCACTAAAGCCAACAGTCCACCGATCCACTTCTTCCACAATAGTGTTAAACAAAAAAATACCTTTTTGTGAGTTGGTGCCACTGATTTTTTTCAAGTAGCTGTTACCTTAGCAATAAAAGGTTTTAGACCTAAGTTAGCCTGGTCTTAAACCACCCTCTATTATTAAAGAAAATAAAATAATTCCAGCCTTTCTGGTTTTGTTCCGTTGATGAAATGGGTTCGACCTTGTGGAATTCTGACAGACAAACAAGACCCATTGCATAGATATAAAAAAAAAAATGCCTACATTGTGATATGGAAAACCAAAATAGGTTATATTTCTGTCTCTCATTTGGCTGAATGTCATTGGCAGCAGTACAAAACACAAACCAGAAAATGGGTACGCTTCATTTTGTACTTTGGCATCTCAGAAATAATAATTAGCAGCAGAATTGGAAGGAGATGTACTTTCACACAAAGCAGTCAGCAGTTAATGTGTGTGGCATTGATTCTCACCTTTATTGCTACGATATAAATTTGTTTTTATACACTGTAGATTTCAGTGAATAAATTCTTGTTTTAAATTGAGCATCAAAATGTTATGAGTTATGGATCGATGTGAATTGATTGAAGACTGGTTGGTCTTCACTGAGCTACATTTGAGGTTATGTGCACCAGAACACAACTAAGAGTTATCTGTCATCATCTTAATAGCTTGATCACGTTTTGATTGTTGTATTTTGCTTTGTTAGTTTGATAACCTGTAATGTTACTCTGTGCTTCAGCTCACGCCGAGTGAAGAGGCTTTTCTCCGGAATTACGCAGGTGTGGTCCACAGTCAGATGAGCCAGCTACCACAGCACAACATAGACCAGGGTAAGGCTGTGACACACCCACACACACAAACTTTAAGTGCATCCATTTGCATTTAATTGTGTTTCATTGTGATGTGGGTCGATCAAGATTTCCAATTGAAATATGTAACAAAAGTGTTCGTTTAGAAAGTGGTTATGACAGTGGGTCGATATGAAACACACACCAGCCTCTAAATGCCACATTCACATGTTGCAGAAGTGCTGCTGTGCCCAGAGTAAACATAAGGGAAAATCCCTCCACATACATCAGTCCTCTGGAGTGCGTACCCAGCAGGCTTAGCGGATTCCCTGACTGTGCACTGAGGCTAACTCAGCAGCCCACCAGTGCTGAGATTAGTCACAGAGCAAACACTGAGGCTGACTGGAACCGTGTGACTCATCTGCTGTGTGAGTGCATTGCTAGTTTCACCGTTCCTTTTCACGAGTCGCTGGTTTAGAGACGCTTATATCCACATGTGACTGAACATGTTAAAAGCAAGTCACCGTTCATGTGCTAGCTGGTTTCAGTACTCATTCAGACCACCAGAGGACACCCTTAAGCTTGTCTTACCTCCTCTGTAGGGTGACTTATATAGACCACAAGAGGGTGCTAGATTAAACAGAATACTGAGGCCGAGGCACTGCAGTTCCCTGAGAAAACAGCAGCGAATTGTTTCACATGATGGCTTATTTTTGTGGATTTATCAGCTGCTTTCCAGGCTCCGTCCAAACACAGTTGAGACATCAGAGCCCTGCCGTCTTCCTGTGGTTGTCCTGCTGGAGCTCAGGTCTCGCTTTGTCCCAAATGATAATCCAGCCCTCAGGGGAGCTTAAAGTCAGGGAAATTGCCTGCGACACTTACCTACAATGAAGCATTCTGTCTCCTTGACTGTGTCCTTACCCTGAACAGAAACCACCGGCTTTGTTCGACTGGATAAACATCTGATTTTATGTTGCAGAAGGATTAGCTTTATAATTGTCAATGGAATTAAGGTGCTGAAGTCAAAGGCGTGCTGACTTTGTTTTATCCTCCTGTGACGTTTTTTTTTTTTTTTTGTCCAGGTGTTAAAATAATCGAATTTTATAAACTCAGCCTCTGTCTGAGAAGTGGAATGCATCATTAAAATTTGAGTCAGGGTCATTGCATCACAGACAGTGTACATTGCAATATCACAGGGCAGTTTCTATATCAATAGGATCAAGAAGAGTAGAACATTGCGTCAGATGGGAGGTATGGTATCACAGCTTTCCAGATGGGATTTTACCACACGTTTTCATAAGCCATTAATTTATGATAGATGTTTTCTGTCTGGTTTAACAACTACAGACGAGCTGCCAGATCGTGCTGTATGCCCTCGTTCTGTGTCTTCGTGCCCTTTAGTAGATACATAGCTCCATCCCTGTGCAGTGTCAATACCGCTAGGAAGAGCTTCATCAATTATGGATGAGCATGACTCCGAGTATGCATTATACATCACAAAAACAGACACATTTAGTGTCATTTGGCAGCCTGCCACCTCCTCAGTGTGCCAATAAATTATTTCTGGTCCGCATCGCGTCTAAAAAGCTGTGATTAGGCATCGCGGAGATAGCTGGGAGTTAATCACTCTTAAATATGCGGCCCTGCACTGAAGGACAGCAGTTTGTAGGTTTCAGCACATTCAGGATCATTTGAGGTGGTGTGAAGGAGTTCAGTTGCATCAAGAGGGAAGTCCACTGTTTGATCTCATTTAGACGAGGAAATTATTTAAAAAAAAAAAAAAAGGATGAAAGGGAACATTTTAATACCTGGCAACGTGCACAGTCATTGTGCCTTAAAATATCATTAGAATTTTAGCACAGACTTCAAACGACATATTAACAATGTGGAAATACAGTGTTGTTCAGCTGTAAAAATGTATTCAGCGCTTAAATAAATAAAATACAGACAATTGTTGGAATCCTATTCATGAATATTTGATTGCAGCTTGAATTCGTTTTTCTCTTTATAAACCGTACAGTTCCCCTCTTTAAAGGGAGAAGTAGCCTTTTTTTCTGTGGTTAAAGCTGTGAAATGTGACAAAAATCTCAAAATCTGAATTATGAATCTAGTTATTTTCTGTATACAGTAACTATAAGCCTGACATGTAAGTAAAAATTTAAAACTCATTAAGTGTAGTCTTCTAGCTCACATGGAAAAACATCCAATAATGATAAATATTAATGAAAAAAGGAGGATTTGTGATGCATCTAAGCATCAGAAATGTAGGTTTTGACTATCTTAAAATGCCTGGAATTGTAGGAGTAGAGGCATTAAACCTGATCTGTGTGTGTTGATGCTTTATTCAGTTTTTATTTTCTAGCAGTGTTTTATATCCCAGGACAATAACCATTTCCATCAAACTGTACAATACAGAGATGATTTGTCTACTCTGAGTGCGTCTGCTCTCACAAAGCCTTCATGCTCTGCTGCCACCAGACAACATCCAGAAATTTTTTCTTTGACAGCTACATTGAAAGCAAGAGCAACACATGGTGTAAATACAAGTTGACACCACTCACACACTTCAAATGACAGCATCTACACAGTCGGCGGGAAATGCTCAAGCTTTATATTCAACCTCAATGCTTTTATGGCACCGACCAAGTTACAGAGAGACTGAGGATGGGCCTTTCAGTTGGTTTCTGGAGTCACATAATTAAGCCTATTTAAGTCTGTGTCGTCCATCCAAAACATATCAGTTATTTAAAAAACTGGCCAATCATTGAACCACAAACATACCAATATTTTAAAGCACTTGTTTAGTCCTAACGTATGTGGCACACAGGTACCACAAACATTAGTTCCACATCTCTGTGAAGAAAAAATTAAATCTCCTACCCCAAATAAATATTAGTGAACTGTTTTGACCAATTCATTATTCACGATTATTCATGTATTGAAAAGTACAAGTGTTTGAGGTCATTTGATGCCAAATCATCTGCATCACTTCCACATAATTTCAACTTGTTGTAAATAGGTTTATTTGTATGTTGGGGCTCCAAGCGGTAACGAATGGACAGCCTTACTACATTTTTGTTTGCCCTTTCACAGCTATTTATGGTAGAAAGATGAATCATACCTCATTTTGCAGGGAATAATAAGTACTTTTAGATGTGTGATTTGAAATGAAAACCCAATTTTCTGGCTTAAAAATAGTAAATGGATGGACAGAAAATGAACATCTCTTTTTGACCACTTTATAAAACCTGCCTTAATTAGTAACACTAAAAACCCATCATACTATATGTCTCAATACTAAGTATCTAACACTGTATCTGGATGGCATTTTAGGGTAATGAATATAACAATTGTGCACACAGAATAGATTTTTTTTAAATTATCAAAAGTCAGTTGCTTAAATAAAAAGAAAACAAATTAATAAATAAAGTGCATTTTATAATGATTTCATAAGAAAAACATTTTGTCCACAGGAACATGAGCCTGAAACATAACCATTTCCAAATGACCCATTTACATTCTCTTTAGGAATTAAATCTTTGCCTTTGGCTCAGTCTTCTTCCATTGTTGACCGACTTATCAGTTATCATTGGGAGAAGCTCAAGTGTGGGAAAGTGGTGAAAACTGCCACAGCGATACACACTAACAGTGACAGAGAGAGCTGTGACATTCTGTTCTGATAAAATGCGGTTGGTGTATAGCATGTAGATAACATATCGTGTTTTTAATAGTGGAGAATGCATTGATATTCTGCCCAATCCCAATGTGCTGGTAACCATTAAGAAGTGATAAAGATACAGATGTTTTTCTGTTGTCACGTGATATATATCGTCATATCAAGCAGCCCTATCTGCAGTTCAGCCTTTTCTCATTTTGCTGTGACTTACACTGCACAATACCCCTCTTTCTTCTCCGTGTGCTGCAGCAAACAGCTTCTCAGCAGTGTTTGACCGAACCACCCATCAGACAGTTCAGCATCCACACTCAGTCCTCCTGTGAACAGCCAGCAGTTTTCCAGGCCAGGGTTGTTCATCTCTGTCTGACCGTGTATCATTAGTGAACCTACTGCCTTCAGACCTCTTACTCATCTTGTCGATCTCTGCAGCTGATTTTTTTTTTCCAGTTCAAGCAGTCCAACCAATATAATCCAACTGTGAAGAGAGCAATTTAAAGAAAAAGGTTCATTTAGTTTCTGCTGGATTGAAAATTCTAGTCTATCTAGTTTGAGTGCTGGAAACTAATCTCCCTTGTGTTTCGACAAAAGCAGTTTCAGATCCTAACCTGCTCCCCTACTGATGCTTATAATAGAAGTGGTGTACGATTGTTTTGGTATTGGCTGTAATATAACACTTTTCTGTCATTACGGTTCAGATAGCAGCGTTAAAGGCTAGAGTGGATGATTCACCCCTCTCAGCTTTTTAATTCACTAAGTTAAAAGCTCATT
Organism: Sphaeramia orbicularis; assembly: GCF_902148855.1. Classification (NCBI taxonomy): domain Eukaryota; kingdom Metazoa; phylum Chordata; class Actinopteri; order Kurtiformes; family Apogonidae; genus Sphaeramia; species Sphaeramia orbicularis. Next base: position 15,218,804 of record NC_043963.1, on the reverse strand, counting down.
GATTTCTTTGTCCTGCTTTTTACAATATACATTATTCATGAAATATATTCACATTTGTGGCTTTATTTCAACCTTTGATTCTCTCAAACAGAGGAGATGCATACATATTGTGCAAAAGTCCCGAGCCAACATTATAGGTTTGTTGCTTTAGTAAAGTTCTAATTCCACATATGCTTTCTATGTGTCTGTATTTAATGAGATCCAATCTGATGTGAAGTATGTACAACAGTAAAAACTGATGTTTAAGGGAAAATACAGCTTCTATAAACCAAATTGATACTATTTAGTGTGACCTCTTTTTGCACATAACATGTTTTTAGCTCGTTTATTCAGACAGCAGGTCGTAATGCACAATTCGGATTTTTTGGTGAAATCTGATTTTTTTTGTGTGTGCTCATTCATATTCCACATTAAATGCGACTTCTATCAGTTTTGAGTATGAACTGAATGCAACCTTGAAGTGACCCACATGTGCAAAAGAGGTCCTGATGTAATATGTGACCACGCAGGCACGCACTGTGTTTATGGAAAATAAATATGTTTTTCCTGCAGCTCCTCCTCCTGGGACGCAGAATTGTGATGTTTGTCTCATTTCAAGTACGTAAAAGGTTGGATAAATGTGACCTGGCCGTTCAAACTGAAATCGCATTGTAAAATATCAGATACATATCAGATTTTGCACCACATATGAAAGTGGCCTGGGTCGGATTTGAAAAAATCGGATTTGTGTTGTTCAAACTGTCTTTAACACATTGGGATACAGGTCACATATGGGTAAAAAAAATCAGATTTAGGCCACATTTGCCTCCAGTGTGAGCGAAGCCTATGAGATTTATTGTGTTAATTTTCAGAAATTTTTTTTGTTTTTTAATAGAACAGAACAGATCTTTATTGTCACCACCACAGGAACAATGAAAATTTGTTTAGCAGCAAAAACAATTAGTGCAAAAGGACTGTATAAAATATCGAAAAATGTAAGCAATGTGCGAAAGCTACAAGATGAAATATTAAATATACATATGCTACGAAAGTACTACAAGAACTACTGATACAGGGTATTTGCTCTTTATCTAAATAGAAATTCCAGACTTTTTCAAAACTGCTATTTTTTCCATCAGACCTTGACTTTATGTACTTTTTTTTTAATACTTTATTTTTTTATTTGTTTTCGTATAAGGCACAAAACAAAGAAAGAAATTGTCACACGTACATTCAGACATTTACATACTGTTTACTGCCCACAGATTGAATGAAAAAGTCCCATTTTTTCCAAAACTTTACACCCATGTGTTGTTGTAGGCGGAGATTGTAGGTCATCATAATTTTTCTGATGTTTTATACCAGGTTTTATTCAACACGTCAGATGTTTCTAATTGTTTGTGCTACTTCTTGTCATGGGGTCAGGGGTCACAATAAACAGCGAATTTAACCTTTCACAACCCACTCAGTTTAGTTTTTTCTTTGTTGTTTAAGGCTGTGCACATATTTCCTTGTTGTATATAAAGAAAAGTGAATGAGAATTAAACATGTACGCTCATTTCAACCCTGCAAAAACAACAAAGCTTAAGGTGGCCTAGACTTTTGCACAGTACTGTATATGTTTTTTTCAACATGTCGATGCAGACGGTCTCATACCGGTGTCCTCAAGGGGCTTCAGCTTTATGGTTTTAACAGTCAAATGCCGGCGTCCTCATAGGGCACTGAGGACACAGTGTGTGATGGCAAAGTGAGGATACACTCAGAATACCCACAGCTTCAACTCAAGGCCAGACTGTTTTTAAATTAATGTTAAATAGAAAACTGACTGCAGAACCACACCGAAGCTAATTGGACAATTAGATCATATCATTGTCATTGTCAGTGTAGCTCATTTGCTAGTGCTGCTGTCTAATTCATCCAGCATATTTTAACACCTTTATACAGTATCAGGTTCTGTTCGTTTACGTCTGATCAGACGGATCAGAAATGACGTTCTGAATAAATTTCCTCACATTCTGGTTAGCTTTTGAATGTTATTCCCTATTTTCCTCGTAAGAAGTTCAAGAATCTTGGGGGCTGCCACTCATATTTCTTTAAAGTCTATGGGTCACTGGATTTACATTTCAGATAGATTTAATTGGCTTATTACCATACATGCAAATACAGAATTTTGTTTTGCAATTTTAATCAGGCTAACTCTGTGCCAATGGCTCTGGAGCTGAAGGGAGGGTTTTATTTTCTTGCTACGTGCTTTTGTGTGTACTGTGTTTAAATATTATCACGAGTGGAAACAAGTATGAACTCATTAAATCAGGCTGTATTTCAGACAGTGTATCCTACTGTGTACATGGTAATAATACCCGGTAATAACAGTCTGTAAAAGTGAACGAAGGAACAATGGCGTGGTATGATAATGAGCAGCACAATGTGAAGAATTCACTTGGTTTTCCTTTATAATCAGACGGCTCTTCCTTAACTCTCTAATTCATCACTCTCCACATCCTGTCATGTCGGACAATGCGCTTTGTCACATCCAAACATAAATCCAACAATCTGAGGACTTGTTATGCCGTCCGATTTGACAAGTAAAGTTTACTCCTCCCAGAAGGATGTCTGAGAAGCCTGAACAAAAGAGGAGAGACAGGGAGGCGTTTCCATAGCAACCCCAGCTGTCCCAGGAAAGCGAGGCTTCCCTGTGGGCTTGGGTGTTGTTGCGGCACGCTGCAGTGGGTGATCGGAGCAGGTGTCATCAGGGGGCCTGGAGGCGAGCTGGAGTGCTAATTACGCCGAAAGAGTGTGATATTCCAATCTTTGTCGGTCCCTTCTCTTCCCTCAAAAATATGGCCTCTCTTGTTTCAGATATTAGAGCAGCCTAGAGCGATCAATACACTATCTTGTTTCTTTTTGTCTTCGTTACAACCTGGCAGTCCTTAAACCTGTCTTCTGAAGGAAAGGCTATGTGACAGCGGAATGGTTTACCTTTGTTTAGCTTCTGGGCAGAGTATTGATTCCTACATTGCTCTTTTTCTTACTGCAGCATCTAACAGAGCCAGAGACTCCAATTTATAATGTTCCTGACTCAGTGTATTAAAATGCATAAGCTTAATTTCTTCCTCAAGTATATTGTCTAAATCTGAGATACATCAGAAGGTATGTGGTTGTATACGTAGACACTTTTTTAAGGGTAGTTTCTGCTAAAGTCAGCGTTAATCGACACCAAACTCATCTTTAGTTCTGGGCAAAATCTACTAAAATCTGCTGCCTTATGAGTTTCTGTGTGCTCCGTCAAATGTCAGTTTCATTAAGTTCCATTAAAAGGGAGAGAGAAAAAATGCTTTAATCTCTAATCTTATTAAACTTCAGAAGTAGCGCTGTTGGTACTTTGTGAGAACAAACTGTTGCTGAAACTTGGTGTTCTCTCAGGAATCAAAAATCATTTATTTGCATGTGTTATTCACTTTGATTTTATAACATTTGTGTTTCAACACAAATTCACTGGAAATTATAATAGAAGTGTTTGGAAGCAAGTTTTATCCTTGGCTTAATTTAGTTGTTTATCTCAAATACTTGGATACGTTTTAAATATTGTAGAAGTTTGATTTTTCTGGGACTCCTAGCAAAAACGGCAGTGTAAAGTCATTAAAAATCTCAGAGAAATCCATAATATTCACATGGATAAACAATACCTGCCATCACTACTGTCATCCTCTCCATTCCCACCAGATCACTGGTGATCCTGTCACCAGTTTCTACAATAAAACCTTTGTCAATATAGGCATGTTATAGCTGATTAGAAAGCTTATATTGGTGTGGCTTAGCAGTTTTGATTTATCATTACTATTATTATTATTTTATTTATTTATTTATTGGTTACATTTAAAGTGGAAAGTTTGCACTTCTATTTTGTATTTATTTACTGTGTATTTATTTATTTATTTTTGTCTTTCCTGTAATCTGGAGGGGATGTGTGCCAGGGGAGGGGGGCTTGTTCCGCATGTTGTTTGTTTATTTGTTTGACTTTTAGATCAAACAACGGAACCATGATCTTTGTTTTTCTATGTGAAAAAAAACAAACAGAAGGTTAAAAAAAAAAAGAAAGCTTATATTCTCCGCAGTGAGTTAGTAAGAGCACCAAATCATAATTAGTGACAGAATCATCTGGATAGCGATCAAAACTAACAGGACTTCCTCCCTGTTTGGTCATGAGGTCACATTTTTAGTCCATTACATGATTAATTATATTTCTGTTCATAAATGGGTAAAAACAAATGAAAGGAGAAAAAAACTGTTGCAGCTAAACTTAACCTGATGTAGTTCAGGTGATATTTTAGCCAAATACTAAAAAACTATAGATTATTACTTTTCAAAGCTTTGGAACTTGGTAAATAGGTGAAAATGAACACAAATTAGGTGGGAATGTAACAAGTTAAACACCTAAAAAATGAACATATTCTATGTTAAAAGAACCTTAAATCTACAAAAACTATGTGTTAGAATGGCCTGTCTTTGCAGAGACACTTGTGACTTTGAGAGACTTGATGCTAAATGCAGAGGTTGTGTAAATGTCGGCCACCTGTGTTTGTTGTTGTCAACACGTTGAGCTGGACCACACACACGCCCATGTCGTGTGTCGTGCCTCTTAACCCCCCCCCCCCCCCCCCCGCTGTTGTGTCATGAGGGGGATCCCGTGTCTTTATCCTCTCAGCTGACCCTGCACAGATTGTGACCTCGAATGATGTCGCTGCACCGACTAATAACTCTGTACTCCATCACTCCAACACTAAATTCATCACATGCCTGCCGCTCTGCATTTTCAGCCTGCACCTTTCTACGCTCTGAAGTTTTCTACGCTTTGAGAACATTCTGCCTTTTATGCTTCATGTTTACCTTTGTACAACCACATATTGATTTATAGTGTTGAAGTCAGACCTGCTGCCCATGATTTTGTTGAAATGAAAAATGAAGGGAAGGCAGCAAGAAAATTCACATTTAAATACTGTTTTTGCAAATGGTGATTTACTGTTTGCTCATTTGATGGATTGCTTGTCTGGTCCTTGAAGGAATTTTTGTCTTAAAATCCAGTTTTATGCTGACAATGACTTAAAATTAATTAACTAACCTCACATTTGATATCGGTGAATCTGAGGGTAGCTGACAGATAGCTGTGAATGTATGATGTGTAAATAAAATTATCTTTTCTTATTCATTACAAGTCACGAATTGTTTTGTGGGGTGTTAATTGCACATGATAAAAACACAATTTATCAGTCAGCAGTAAACCAAAGCTGTAGTTTGTAGTTGTAGAGGTAGTTAAGCAGCAGGAAGCAATATAATGATGCATATTTAAAGCTTATAATGTTTCTGTAATAATTTTTTTAATACACATTTTACTTGTGTTTTTTGTATCACATGCTTCTAGAAACACTCAAACACCGTAACTGCATTCAGCATAATGTCTTGTTTCATGTGGTTCCAATTCATATTATATCCCATTTACCAGTGTTAACATTTCAATCCTCTTTAAGCCTGCGTGATTAGAATAAAGTGATATCAATATATACAGCCTGGGAAAAAAATTGTTCAGATCTTTCCATTGGATATTTACTGCAGTGATTAATGTGCAACACATTCTTTAACCCTTTAACTGATATTCTGTGTAGCTTCTCATTTCTTAAACAACCATCAGTTTGCAGAAAGCATAAAGATTGGACTGTGTTTGAATGGAAAAAGGTCATGTGTGTGGTCTGATGAGTCCAGATTGACCCTGTTCCAGAGTGATGGAACATGGATGAAGTGATTACCCATCATGCTTAGTGCTGCCAGTATAACCTTGTGGGGTCAGTGTTATGATCCGATGTTGATTCAGTTGGTCAGGTCTAGGAAGCACGAAGTGGGAAAATACATATATGATGAAATATAATGTATAGGTATATAAACAGCGCTGTGTAAAAGTCTCAGTTCAACATTCTGTTTGTTGTTTTAGTGACGTTCTAATGTCCACACATATGCATTTGTCTCGGTATTTAGATCCAATCTGATATATGTGAAGTATGTACAGCAGGAAAAACAAAAGTTTCAGGGGAAAAAAAACGCTTCTATAAACCAAAGTGGTCATATTTAGTGTGACCTCCTTTTGTGCTTAACATGTCTTTGACGCTTCTGTTCAGACAATATGAGATTCATGTCATCAATTTTCCGATGTTTTATACCAGGTTTCATTCAACACATGTCAGATGTTTCTAATTGTTTGTGCTGCCTCTTGTCATGGGGTCAGAGTTTAAAAAAAACATGACTTTGAGCTTTAAAACACTTTTAGTTCAGTATTGGATGTCTCTTTTAAGGCTGTGTACACATTTCCTGTATTTTCTTGTATCTGAAGTAAAGAGAATGAGAAATGAACATGTATCTTCTTTGTTTACATTAGTGTTTTTCCTAGAAAGACAATACTGATAATAAATGAGGGCTGTTCCTAAGTGAGAGTATTTATGGAGAACAAATCGGATGACATGTCTGTTGTTGCTGCCATTTATGTAATCCACCATCCGGAGCATTCTCTCCTTTCCCCTCATCGTGTCGGGTTAGGACGGATCAGTGCACGGTGGAGGGAGGGGCCAGAGTGGAGCCGGACACAGAGCTGCAGTGAAACAAACCAGCAGCAGCAGCAGTCGTCCAGTGATGCAGTCTGATCTTTATCTGTCGCTAGGCAACAGCTTTGTGGGACTTGACCATTTCCATCGTGTTGGCTACAGCCTCTGTTTGTGGCAGGGCGAGGTCCCGGTATGACTCTCTACAAAGTAAAACAGATATAGCCCACTTCCCATCATGCACTTAGTCGTGCTGATATATTTTGAGAGCGTTTGTGCTGGTCATTCGGCTCAAGTTGCACAGCGTCCTTCATCTGAACCCCAGCACATGGACGCAAAAATTTTAGAGTGACATTTATTGAGACAAATGGTCACAACTTCACCTTGAACTGAAGTTATTCGGCAATACTGGTCGAGTCGCTATCATGCAGCGTTACATAACTATTTCTTGTCAGAGCATTATTATCTGCCTTGTGCCGTCTCAGAGCAGATGAGATTTATGTTGTTAGTTGAAGCCTAACAGCGTGTCTCTGTCAGTATTTTTTAATCACTCTGTCTCCAGTTTTTGGGGCTTGTTGTTTGTCGTAACCTCATTTGGTAGGCCGATGAGCTCCCATGGGAAGGGGAAATTCATATTAAAAGCCACCCCCCCTTCCCCCAAAAGTCTTGATTGTATCAGGCGTACACAGGCCCGACTGCAGCCCCCAAACATCCCAATTATCCTGCCTATAGAGATAGACGCATGAAAACTCAAAAGTGTTTGGAGGGTCTTTGCCGTCTGATGAGGAGGGTCCGCCCTTTGTGCCAAATACATGAGGAAGCTCGCAGTCCCTGGCCTACTTTCATATCTCCACAATAATTAAATCTAACAAGCACTTGAGGGCTGTGGCAAAGCACAGCTTTTTATAGCAGGCGTATTCGACACGCCGCTAGAAAGTGTTCTCGACTGTCTGTAAAGGTGTGGAACTTAGTGTTAATGATTTTATGTGATCGTAGCCTGTCAGATGTTTCTTGTCTCGTTACATGATCAACCTTTCTGTAGGGTCTGCGTGGAGTTTTAATTATTAATGGTTTGTGGAGACAAGAATTGCCACCGTATATGCTTTGTGATTTCATACTTCACATTTAATTTACTTGTGTTATCTAGAGGCAAATGCGTTTCACTCAGCTGCCAAGAAAGACAGAGAGATTTTTTTTTATTTCCTCTTAATTTAGCAGAAAGGGGTTTAACTCCTTGTCTGGAGACTCAACAGACTGATTTGCTTAAATGAAAATGAGAATTTGCCAAAAAAGGAGACATACGTGAAGTGTGAAGAAGCAGTTGGATTTATCAGAAGTAAGACTGGGTGATGTGACCACGTAATGATCTGGAAATGAAAAAAAAAAAACTACTCTTTTTCGGGATGCAACGGTATATGTTATCCATGGTTCGGTACGTGTCGCGGTTCTTGAGTCAGGTTCATGTTTCGGTACGGTTTTATTTATACGGAGTTTTATTTCATCATAATCATGTAGAAGTGAAATATTTGTCAAAGCGCTGTCTAAGCAGGTGTGGGCAGGACCAAAAGATGTGATGAATCACAGTTGGCAGAGGACTAATGAACGATTCCTTGTTCAACAAAAGCCAGATGACTAAGTCTCAGTGTGTTTCTGGCAGATCTAGGAGTTGACTCAGCCCAGATTCAACTCTAATCATCACCGGCCTTTATTATCTTCATAAAAGAGAAAGAAGGGAAGAAATACAATGAAATTAGATAAGTCTTGTCCTTCAAACTTGTAGATTTTTACCAACGTTTGATTAGTTTAATATCATCATCTGGGATCTTGGATTATTTACCCAGAGTGCTTTGGAGCCTCAGATCTGTGCGTTATCATTGCAGAGCAGGACACCGCTGTCAGCAGGTCACTCGATGCGTTACAGTATCTCCCATCAGGCCTCTGTGACGGCAGGTGTCGGCTTCACCACCAGGGAATCAGGAATAAATACATTCTGCTGCATGCACCAAAAGGATTTCCACTGCCGTCCGCTGTATTCACTCTCAGCTCAAAAGTCACAGATGACAGGATTTACAAGATGCACTGCCCTCCTGAAAGCACAGCCCTCTTCACACTTTGCACTAAAATTAGTTTGGGGTGACAAGTGGAAAGCTCCAAATACAGGCCTGAATGCTCCCAAAATATGCTGAGGACTCCAGTTACACAAACAACATTCGGACACGGTCATGGATGCCTGTAATCACAAAAGCAGTGGAACAGTGTGAATCCAGAGCTTCTAAATAGCCTTGTTGTGAACATAATGCACACAGTGATGCTAAAAATAAAGCCTGCGCTCAAACACTTGTTTTTCCTCATTCTAAAGATAAAGTCTGAACTCTAGGCACTGTATCTGATGTCTGCTAAAAGCCACAGATGATTGACATTCAACCCTTTTCCCCACAGTTATATATTGTCATAGTTATTTGGCTGTTTGAGTTTTTTTTTTTAAGAATATATTTATTAAATTTTCATTTTTCAAAACAGAACAGCTCAGCGTCACTGTCAAAACAAAAATAGAGCCTTACAGTCAGCATAGAGACAGATTCCCATCACATTCATATCTTGACTTTTCATATATTACGCTGATAGGAAGCTAAAGGATAGACTGTTGTGTGGAGAAGGGGTGGGATTAAAAAAGTTATTCTTCCTCCCACCTTTTCAAATGTGCAATTGAAGTCGTGTATATGTATAAGTTTTATTTTTGTTTTTTTTTTCCCATGACTTACTACCTGTTTTATTTCTAAGGACTAAGTCAGGTTACTTTGTCTTGTTGCATATTCGAAATAAACTAAACAAAAAAAAAATTATGTATAAATATATATATATATATATATATATATATATATATATATATATATATACATATCTGTATAATGTAATAAGAGTCCATTTAAGAACAGACGAAAGCCCGAGACAGAATTGAGGACACATTTCCATCAGTGTAGTCCAAGAAGGGTTTCCAAATGCGGTCGAATATGTCAATCTTAGAATGTGCCAAGCATGTCAAAAAGTCAAGTGGAATGTGCTCCAGTGTTAGCTTTCTCCATCCCAAAATAATAGGGGATTTATTAGAAGTCTAATGTAGTA